>NC_041391.1:228111085-228218188 GCF_002162155.2 Triticum dicoccoides
CCAGAGGCAGCATCGATCGGCTTCAGTTAGGAGCAGTAGCGAAGGAATCGCACCATCGGGTTCAGTTAACAACCATCGATCGATCCCTCGGGTTCAGTAACGCATAGCCTGCAGTGCATTTGCTCGGGTTCAGTTAGAGCCCAACGCGTCGCTCGGCTTTAGTTAGAGCCAACGCCTCGCACACACGCGTGTACGTATGAGAGAAACGTGCATCGCTCCGCCCCCGACCTCCCACCGTAACTGGCAACTCCCCGAAATTTTCCTCCCCCTCGCTTCTACCACGTTTTTTTCCGTCATGGACGGCCCAAAGAATGTCATGCAGCTGCGTCTCTGGCCCACCCAGGACAAAAAGCCCGTTTTCTGTCATGATTTTTTGTCATAGAAGTAGGAGCCCACCACATCTATGATGATACCGGGTTTTGTCACAATTATCGTCATAGAAGTGTCATATGTATGACAGAAAAAATTTCGTTCGGCCCAAAATGTCACTGATGTGTCTTTTTTTTGTAGTGAGGTTTAGGTGTCGCAAGCTTACTTATAACGGAAGGAGAATCTAGTGCAGAGCTAGATGGCAGTTCCTTACCTCCCCTCGTAGTTGAGGGCAAAATAGTAGTTCGATCGTCTTTCAAGTTCTTCATAGTGATCAACGGATATAAATCCCAAGTGACTCAGAGAATAGAGTTATGCTCCCCGGCAACGACGCCAGAAATTAGTCTTGATAACCCATAAGTATAGGGGATCGCAACAGCTTTCGAGGGTAGAGTATTCAACCCAAATTTATTGATTCGACACAAGGGGAGCCAAAGAATATTCTTGAGTATTAGCAGTTGAGTTGTCAATTCAACCACACCTGGATAACTTAGTATCTACGGCAAAGTGTTTAGTAGCAAAAGTGGTATGATAATAAACGTAACGGTAGCAAAGTAAAGATAAATGTTTTTGGGTTTTTGTAGTAGTTTTAACAGTAGCAACGGAAAAGTAAATAAGCGAAGAACAATATGCGAAAAGCTCGTAGGCAATGGATCAATGATGGATAATTATGTCGGATGCGATTCCTCATGCAATAGTTATAACATAGGGTGATATAGAACTATCTCCAATTCATCAATGTAATGTAGGCATGTATTCCGTAAATAGTCATACGTGCTTATGGAAAAGAACTTGCATGACATCTTTTGTCCTACCCTCCCGTGTTCAGCGGGGTCCTTACGGAAACTAAGGGATATTAAGGCCTCCTTTTAATAGAGAACCGGAACAAAGCATTAACACATAGTGAATACATGAACTCCTCAAAGTACGGTCATCACCAAGCAGTATCCCGATTATTGTCACTTCGGGGTTGTCGGATCATAACACATAATAGGTGACTATAGACTTGCAAGATAGGATCAAGAACACACATATATTCATGAAAACATAATAGGTTCAGATCTGAAATCATGGCACTCGGGCCCTAGTGACAAGCATTAAGCATAGCAAAGTCATAGCAACATCAATCTCAGAACATAGTGGATACTAGGGATCAAACCCTAACAAAACTAACTTGATTACATGGTAAATCTCATCCAACCCATCACCGTCCAGCAAGCTTACGATGGAATTACTCACACACGGTGGTGAGCATCATGAAATTGGTGATGGAGGATGGTTGATGATGACGACGACGACGAATCCCCCTCTCCGGAGCCTCGAACGGACTCCAGATCAGCCCTCCCGAGAGAGATTAGGGCTTGGCGGCGGCTCCGTGTCGTGAAACGCGATGAAACTTTCTCCTTGATTTTTTTCTCCTTGAGATGGTATATATGGAGTTGGAGTTGAGGTCGGGAGGTGTCCAGGGGCCCACGTGATAGGAGGGCGCGCCCTAGGGGGGGCGCCCCCTGTCTCGTGGACAGCCCGTGGGCCCCCTGGCCTTGATTCTTTTGCCAAAAATTCTTATTAATTCTGAAAAGTGCCTCCGTGGATTTCCAGGACATTCTGAGAACTTTTCTTTTGTACACATAAAACAACATCATGGCAGTTCTGCTGAAAACAGCGTCAGTCCGGGTTAGTTTCATTCAAATCATGCAAGTTAGAGTCCAAAACAAGGGTAAAAGTGTTTGGAAAAGTAGATACGTTGGAGACGTATCACAGTGTTACAAGGTTGACAAATGGCAATGTTACTAGATCAACAAATGTCAATCTTTCAAGTTTGACAAATGGCAACATACCCAATATGACAGATGCAAATCTTACCAAATTGTTTGTAAGTGGTTGCACATGGGTCATTCAAAACAACCGTTTGCGTTGAAGAGATGCACAAATCCTGCTCTTGCTTTGCATACGGGTGTTCTATCTAAAATGTTTGCGTTCAACAGCTGCACAAATTCTTCTCGGCACATTTTCCCTTGGCTCCCTGGGGAAGCTGTCGGTTTGCATACGGGTGTTCTAACTAAAATGTTTGCGATCGAGATACAATACTAAACCCAAGAGAAAAAACCTATTTCTGGCGGTGGCGGAGGCGGCGTGCCGCGCCGTCCTTGTCGTTGTCATCCTCCAGGACGCTGTTGTTGAAGTCTTCAAGGCAGCTCAGAATGTTCTTCACTTGTAAATCAAACATCATGTCGTCACGCGATCGACGGGCGGGGCGCGGGAAGATGGCAGCAGGCGGTGATGAGAGGCAACGGTCGACGGCGGCGTCCCATGCCGCTGAGGGGGGCACGCACATGGGCACGGGTGTGATGGGTGCAGCCAAACGCATGGGGACCGGCGCCACGGTGGGTGGAGGGGCGTGCATGGGCGCTGGCACTGACGCTGGCATGTACACGAGCTCGCGCGGGTCCGCAGAGACCTCGATGACGCCTGCGGCTTCCAGCTCTGCGGTAGTGCTCGGTGACCAGCCCGTCAATGCTATGGGGATGGTCGCTGGCGTGGGCGTGGGGATGAAAGCTGGGACGTGAGCGGGGGCAGCAATAGCCGCGGCCAGCTCATTCTGGGCCATGTCCATAAGGAGCCGCGGCCAGCTCATTCTGGGCCATGTCCATGAGGCCCCATTCCTCCTTATTTTCTATCTCCTCCGGCTCGGAGTTGACTTCACCAAACTTGAAGACTAGTGGCAGATGATCCTTCTACGCCATGGCGTTGGTGGAGGTCTGCGGAACGGAGGAGAATGGGAGGTGAACAGTAAGGCCGCCCGTATTAAGTAGCGGCTCGGGCGCCATTAATGAAGAGGAAGGCGGGCGGCCATGGAAGTCAAAGGGCTCGATTCCCAGTGAGCCTACACAGCGTACAGCTCGCATGCTTCCCGGTGAGCGTGCGCATTGGAGGATAGCTTGCACGCCTCTCGGTCAGCCTGCACACCGGACTGCACTCGCACGCCTCCCGTTCAGTCAAGCAGCTGTCCTCGCGGCACCTCCTATAGCCATTAGAATGAAGACACATGGCGTCACATGAATGGTTAACATAATGCAAATGATTTGAATTATACAAACGTTTGCGAGGTTAGAGTGGCAGCTATTTGTTTGAAAATGCCTTTGTTGGCTATTATTCGAGTGCTTCTTCTCTCAAAATGGACACAAACAATACCACAACATGTCGGGTGCCATTCCATAATAGCATGCCATGTTTCATGAATTTCAGACGAGTTTTGGATTTGCTAGGATTTAAAAACAAAGTATCTCAACGTTTTGCCGGCAATCAATAGTGCCCTAGTGTTTGAAATTCATTCCCATTGCTTGCATGGGATCTAAGCATGCACCCAAGGACAAAGATTTGTTTTTTCAACCAATTTATATGCACTAGAGCATGTGCATGTAGTTCAAATTTGAATTATTCACATAAAATGCCTAGAAAACCCAGCTAATGTATAAAAATGTCCAAATGAACCCCGAAAACTTGCAAAATTTAACACAACACTCCTGTTGTTCTATGCTGACACTAAATTTTTTTTGAAAGCAATAAGAGGCAGCGGATATCATTTCGTCCCCGAAGGTGGGATATTCCTACCGAAACCATCAGGCTTGTTGTGAGAAGCTCTGGTTTGTGAGAATATTATACCCAAACGTGCCCCAAATGGGACAAAAAAATACCATTGCATGTCGATGCCGCTCCATGATAGCATGCGAAGTTTCATGAATTCAGACGAGTTTTGGATTTACTAGAATTTAAAAACCAGGAATCTCAATGTTTGCGGCCGAGTGACGGTGGAAGGGTGTTTGACATTCATTCTCATTTCTTGCATGGGACCTGAGCATGCAACCAAGGACAAATATTTGATTTTTCAACCAATTTATATGCATTAGAGCATGTGCATGTAGTTCAAATTTGAATTATGCACATAAATGCATTGAAAACTCAATTAATGCATAAAAATGTCCAAACGAACCCCGAAAAATCCCAAAAATTGACACAACACTCCTATTGTTCTATGTTGACACTAGAGTTTTTCTGAAAGCAATAAGAGGCAGCGGATATTGTTTCGTCCCCAAAGGTGGGACGTTCCCTACCGAAACCATCAGGCTTGTTGTGAGAACCTTTGGTTTGTGAGAAGCATATCCCCAAACCTGCCCCAAATGGGACAATATTTTTACCATGGCATGTTGATGCTGCTCCATGATAGCATGCCAAGTTTCATGAATTTCAGATGAGTTTTGGATTTACTAGAATTTAAAAACCAGGAATCTCTACGGCCGAGTGACGGTGGTAGGGTGTTTGACATTCATTCCCATTTCTTGCATGGGACCTAAGCATGCAACCAAGGACACATAATTGAATTTTATATGCATTAGAGCATGTGCATGTAGTTCAAATTTCAATTGTGCTCATAAATGCATTGAAAACGCAATTGATGCATAAAATATCCAAACGAACCCCGAAAAATCCCAAAAATTGACACGACACTCCTATTGTTTTATGTTGACACTAGAATTTTTTTGAAAGCAATAAGAGGCAACATATATCATTTCATCCCCAAAGGTGGGACGTACCCTACCAAAAACATCAGGCTTGTTGTGAGAGCCTTTGGTTTGTGAGAAGCATATCCCCAAACCTGCCCCAAATGGGACAATATTTTTACCACGGCACCATGATAGCATGCCAAGTTTCATGAATTTCAGACGAGTTTTGGATTTACTAGAATTTAAAAACCAGGAATCTCAATGTTTGCGGCTGAGTGACGGTGGCAGGGTGGTTGACATTCATTCTCATATCTTGCATGGGACCTATAAGCATGCAACCAAGGACACATATTTGAATTTTCAACCAATTTATATGCATTAGAGCATGTGCATGTAGTTCAAATTTGAATTGTGCTCATAAATGCATTCAAAACACAATTAATGCATAAAACTGTCCAAATGAACCCCAAAAAATCCCAAAACTTGACACGACATATTGTTCTATGTTGACACTAGAATTTTTTTGAAAGCAATAAGAGGCAGCGGATATCGTTTCGTCCCCAAAGGTGGGACGTACCCTACTGAAACCATCAGGCTTGTTGTGAGAGCCTTTGGTTTGTGAGAAGCATATCCCCAAACCTTCTCCAAATGGGACAATATTTTTACCATGGCATGTTGATGCTGCTCCATGATAGCATGCCAAGTTTTATGAATTTCAGATGAGTTTTGGATTTACTAGAATTTGAAAACCAGGAATCTCAATGTTTGCGGCTAAGTGACGGTGGCAGGGTGTTTGGCATTCATTCCCATTTCTTGCATGGGACCTAAGCATGCAACCAAGGACACATATTTGAATATTCAACCAATTTATATGCATTAGAGCATGTGCATGTAGTTTGAATTTGAATTATGCACATAAATGCATTGAAACGCAATTAATGCATGAAAATGTCAAAACGAACCCTGAAAAATCCCAAAAATTGACACAACACTTGTGTTGTTCTATGTTGACACGAGAAACATTTTGAAAGTAAGAAGAGGTAACATATATCCGTTTCGTCCCCCAAGGTGGCACGTACCCTACTGAAACCATCAGGCTTGTTGTGAGAGAAGCTCTGGTTTGCGAGAAGCTTATACCCCACACCTGCCCCAAATGGGACAATATTTTTACCACATCATTTCGCTGCCATTCCATGATATCATGTCAATTTTCATGAATTTTAGACGAGTTTTTGATTTATTAGAATGTTAAAAGCATGTATCTCAATGTTAGCGGCTGAGCGACATTGTCAAGGTATTTGACATTCATTCTCATTTCTTGCATGTGACCTAAGCTTGCAACCAAGGACAAACATTAGATTTTGCAACCCGTTTTTATGGACTGGAGCATGTGGTTTAATTTTGAATTGTGCACCTAAAATGCCTAGAAAACCAAGTTACCGTATAAAAATGTCCAAAGGAACCCTGAACAATTCCAATTTTTTACAACGCACATATAGTTGCATGTTCACTTCAGATAAAAGGTCTAGCAATTCAAACACCATCCATTGCCACTGTGACCCCCATTCTGTAGTTCAAATCAAAATTAACAATCAAGTTAATCCCACACAGTTTATTATCACCAACTGTGTGAGATATAGTACAAAATATCCTGGAGCACCATCGGTGTATAGTACGCCTATGGCTTATGCGAGAAGGTGCATCGGCTACAGTCCACAGCCGGCGTGTCAAGCACACTAGCTCGCTCCCCAAATATCATTTCACTGTTCAATCATCGCCGGTGAAAGATGGGGACGTGGACCCGCGTCGTAAGGGCAACTTCGGCGGCCCACTCTGGCGAGAGCGCGACCGCAACCGTCATGTGCGTGCTAACAAGGTGCTTGAGCACGGCCGCAATCTGCGACCGGGCAGCCATGGCAGCCCAAACGGCCGATGTTGCTTCTCAGGTGGCGGCAGCAACATCTGCCTTACGGATACTAGCTGGTGAGAGCGGCCCAACAGCTGTCCGTTCCACAGCGGTGGCCTTAGCCCTGATGGAGGCCGCCCATGACCTTGTCGAGGCCGCCCACTCCCAGCTTGTGGCGGTCACCGCACAAATTGAACGAAGATTCTTCGACAATGGTCGACAACCCACGGCCAAAGAGTTGGCAATCACCGAGAGCGTTCGAGCAGCCGTCCATTCCTCCGTTGCATACCTTGCAACGACGGAGCCCGTCCAAGCCCAGATCACGGCCGCCCATGCCCAGCTCGTGGCAGACTTTTCCAAAGAGATGGCGGACGCGGATGGTGAGATGCTTGCCTAATATGGTGCGATGGATGCTGTCGGGCGCGAGCTAGACATGAAGGAGGCGACGGAGATCGACGAGCACCAGCCGTAGTAGCACTCTTTGTTTTGTTTAATTAAGAGTGCCAGTCTTTAATTTGATAGAGTAATGTTTAGGCCAGCTAGCTCTGTTTAATTGCTGAACTTGCTCGATTAAGAAGTGTGGGTGTGCTGTAGTCTCCTTTGTGTACCCAAATTATGCAATGACGTGGATGAGCACTGTAACCAGGGAAATTGGAACCAAAATTTTTGACGTTCAAACTCATCGCACACGGGTTAAGCTATCTGAACCGTTTGTGATGTTCACATATCGTACACAGTTCTGAATAAGGGACCGTGACTGATGACACTTTGCGTGCCAGTTTTTCGCTGAAGCGATTCCAAATTTTCAGCTTCCGCGGAAATATCTACCTTCCCGCCCCCTCCCCCTTACCAAAAGCCACATTTCCCATGTTTCCGCCTTCCTTTCCAAGTTGAAACCTTAACCCCTTGCTTGCAGCGCCGCCTCCTCGCCGGCGACCCTCCTTCATGTTGCTCGGCCTCGCCTATCCAGGCAGTTAATCCACACACGAACCCCGTACTCCTCCTCCTTCCACATCCCACACGCCCCGACCGCCGACATGAGCGCGACACCTTCCACCCAAATGACCGACCCCTCCACCAAATAAGTGCTGTCCTAAGCCATGGTGCACGCAGTATAGCCAGGATCTCATGGAGCATTCGACAGCGGAGAAGCAAATCGTGGCCGCACGCACGGATGAGGTCATGATGGCTACCTTTCGTGCCGACCCCCAGATCTTGGAGGAGCACCTTGCCATTTGCTAGCTATGCCGGTTAAGCATGCTCGGTTTACCCATTGTGTGTGCTGCTCCTGCCTTTCCTTAACAAATTCTAGTGAATTGTGCTATCTAATTTTACGATGCAATCTGTTGCTCATGTGTATATGTTCTATATGGCGTGCAGTGTGGTGCTCACTTATTAACTGTTTGGTTAATTAGTTGTCATCTTCAGGTAACTGTTTGGTTCAATTCTGCTAATGTGATGTTCAATTCTTCAGGCTGCAATTTTGTATTGTCTTCCATGTGAGAAATAAGTCGAATTTATCTTTACAAAATACATGAGAAACGAATACAAATATACAATTGCTATATTTCCAAGTTGTCAAGCATGCTTGGTTTGCTTATACATTGTGCAATGTGGTGCTTAGTTAATGTTTGGTTCATTTGTGTTGTGGTGTTTAGTTAACTGTTTGGTTCAATTCTGCAATGCGATGTTCAATAGTTGTGGGTGCATTCTGTTATTGTATACCATGTGAGAAGTAAATCGAATTTGGCTGTACAAAATACATGAGAAACAAATACGATTGCTATATTTCCAAGTTGTCAAGCATGCTTTGTTTGGTTATACATTGTGCAATGTGTTGCTCAGTTAATGTTTGGTTCATTTGTGTTGTGGTGTTTAGTTAACTGTTTGGTTCAATTCTGCAATGTGATGTTCAATAGCTGTGGGTGCATTCTGTTATTGTATACCATGTGAGAAGTATTGGTTCATTTGTGTTGTGGTGTTTAGTTAATTGTTTGATTCAATTCTGCAATGTGATGTTCAATAGTTGTGGGTGCATTCTGTTATTGTATACCATGTGAGAAGTAAATCAAATTTGGCTGTACTAAATACATGAGAAACAAATACAATTGCTCTATTTCCAAGTTGGTAAGCATGCTTGGTTCGGTTAACTGTCTGATCTTCTATTAGGAGTATGTTATATTGTGCAATGTGGTGCTCAGTTAATGTTTGGTTCATTTGTTGTGGTGTTTAGTTAACTGCTTGGTTCAATTCTACAATGCAATGTCCAATTGTCGTGGTTGGAATTTTGTATTGTTGTGCATGTGAGGAATAAATCGAATTTTGCTGCACTTAATACATGAGAAACATATACAAGTGCTATATTTCCTAGTTCTTAATCTTGCTTGGTTTGCAAAATGGGTTTTCCATGTGGCTTGAATTAATCTGATGAATCTGCAATGTGCTTATTTTTCATCAACATATTTTACTAATAGCATGCGAACCCTTACTTAACCTGATAAATAACTACCTTATATGTGTTGCATGGAAACAATATAATGCGAAGCATTGAGGTTTACAATCGAGGTTAGCACATGCATGGTCCGTTGTCTAATAGCACATTACTGTGCAATTGCAGGAACCATTCTAATACTTAGGTTTTAAACAATTTGGTCTTGTACATGTAGGTCCTGCTGTCAGAGGTTTTGACCCACTGTTCTACCCTTTTTGCATATGGGGAAATGAGTTGTCCATGAATATCAATGAAGTCAAGAAACTCAGAAAGATTGTTAGGATAAAGAAATTGGTGACAAAAACAACAAGATCTTTGTCTGCACAATGAAGAAGACATCAGTTCACTACAAGATGGTACTAACTATTATATCTTTCCTTTTTTATTCCTTTGCCCCATTTCCAATATAGATAAGATATTTATGCACATCCTTGTTTTCAGGCCTTTCCACAGCAGTTCACTGATGATTATCTCTCAAACCACCTATATGGTCATGAGGCGAGGAAGGTTTTCATACAACACCACGATTCAATATTGAAGTGTTCCTGAAGAGGACGGAGGATGGACGGTCAATCATCCATAGGCACTGGCCTAAAGTTGCAAAGACCTTCAACATCAATGAAGGCTCAATATTTTCCTTCCGCTTCAGCAGTTTTCTCGATGAGATGCTTCTGTCTATGTACCGTCCATGATGCTAACTTTGAAAGGTCATGTGAAACTAGGTGCTGGTGCAGTTGTGTAATGGGGTAACTGAGTGCTGAAGCTATCATGTTGTACTCTGATGTATTTCAATTATGAAATCCTGCTTCCTTAATATGGGAATGAAATATATTATGTGTTTAATATGAATGTCAATTAGATCAATAAATAGATTATTAATAATAGGGCAATTATCCTGCTAATGGCGAATTAGCCTGCTAATTGGTTTTTTCTATTGCAAATGGTTATTGAGAAAATATCGTGGGCGATGACCTAAGGTAACACACACAGTTTCTAGGAATAAACCGTGTTGGATCAATGAACAATCACACACGACATTCTCTTCAAAACTGTTTTCGTTAGGCCACCTTGCGCAAAAGTTTACCGCATAAAAATTGTGTGTGATGGATAGCCTTTGCCACACAGTTTCTTCTATGCACCATGTGTGATGCATTCAATAACGCAAACGATAATTTTTTAATATTGTGCAATGGGAATGCCATCACAAACGATTTAACGGAGAAAATTGTGTGTGATGTACCTACGAACGGAAGCATTTTCCTTGCAGCGACCGTGTGGGATGTACATACGAACGGAAACGTTTCGCGGGGGCTGACTGTGTGGGATGTAGTTACGACTGAAAATGATTTCGCCTGTATAATTGTATTTTTTGAGCACTACTGTACGTATAATCGTATTTGGTCGCTCTCCGGTCGCACACGACCTCATTTTGCCGAGCGTGTGTGCCAGGAGAGCATATCCCCGACGGTTTCTGGGTCGTGTGGGAAAGACCCCCTAATCGCCCACACTCACTAGGCGACGGTTCCAAATGCCGTCGCGGAAGGGGTTTTTAAACCACTTGTATAGCACCGACGCGTACCAGTGTGTGTCAATTCTTAACTCCCAAAAATAGACAAAGCTCATTATAAAGTTCAAGGGTGATCAAGTTATTGCAATATTTGGACATGATTCGATCATGAAAAAGCATGCATTGGAAATTAATGTGACCAACTTTATTGCAAAGTTCACAAGTAGTAGGACAAAGAGAACATAATTTTGTAGCAAACTCATCTATCACTTTGAGCAAAGAATTGGTTCTGTCATGATTATGCTTCTTACAAAATCTATCTTCCCTATAAGGAACATCTTCACAAACTTTATGCACTCCACAAAAATTGACATGCTTATAAGAAACATTTTTGTCATGACTTGTGCAATCATCATTAGCATTTTGGATATTCAAAGAATTCATACTAACAATATTGCAATAATGCCCATCATCCAACGTTTATTATGCCACAAATTTTGTTGAATTCTTTCTCTAGCAATTGAGCACAATTATCGGAATCCTTATTCTCAAGATAGACATCATAAAGATAAAGAACAACTTGAGGTAACCCAATATCCATTTTTTTGTAATTTTCTTTTTATAAAGCAAACTAGTGATAAAATAAGAAACTAAAAGATTCAATTGCAAGATCTAAGGGTATACCTTCATGCACTCACCTCCACGGGAACGGTGCCCGAAAAGAGCTTGATGTCTACTATGCAACTTTATTCCTGTAGACTCGTGTTGGGCCTCCAAGCGTGGAGTTTTGTAGGACAATAGAAATTTTCCCTCAAGTGGATGACCTAAGGTTCATAATTCCATGGGAGGTGTAGGATGAAGATGGTCTCTCGCAATCACCCTGCAACCAAATAATAAAAAGTCACTTGTGTCCCCAACACACAAAATACAATGGTAATTTGTATATGTGTACTAGTTCGGCGAGGAGATGGTGATACAAGCGTAGTAATGATAGTAGATATTGATTTTTGTAATAGTAACAATAAAAACAACAAGGTAGAAATTGATAAAACGGAGCACAAATGACATTGCAATGCTTGAAAATGAGGCCTAGGGTCCGTACTTTCGCTAGTGCAATCTCTCAACAATGCTAGTATAATTGGATCATATAACCAACCATCAACGTGCAATGAAGAATCACTCCAACATTCCTATCTAGCGGAGAACATAAGAAGAAATCATTTGTAGGGTACGAAACCACCTTGAAGCTATTCTTTCCGATCGATCTATCCAAGAGTTCGTACTAAAATAACACCAAATAATTTCAGATTCATAATACTCAATCCAATACAAAGAACCTCAAAGAGTGCCCCAATATTTCTACCGGAGAGACAAAGACAAGAACGTGCATCAACCCCTATGCGTAAATTATCCCAATGTCACCTCGGGAATCCGCGAGTTGAGTGCCAAAACATATATCAAGTGAATCAAAATAATACCCCATTGTCACCACGGGTATTCATATGCAAGACATATATCAAGTGCTCTCAAATCCTTAAAAAGTATTCAATCCGATAAAATGAAATCTCAAAGGGAAAACTCAATTCATCACAACAAGATAGAGAGGGGGGAACACCATATGATACAACTATATTAACAAAGCCCCCGATACATCAAGATCGTGCCATTAAGAACATGAGAGAGAGAGAGAGGGAGAGAGAGAGAGAGATTAAACACATAGCTACTAGTACAAACCCTTAGCCCCGAGGGTGGACTACTCCCTCCTCATCATGGTGGCCGTCGAGATGATGAAGATGGCCATCGGAGATGATCTACCCCGCCGGATGGTGCCGGAACGGGGTCTAGATTGGTTTTCATGGATATAGAGGCTTGCGGCGGCGGAACTTCCAATCTAGGGTAACCCCGAGGGTTTATGGAATATTTGGGCATTTATAGGGTGAAGAAGGGGTACGGGAGGCCATCGAGGTGGGCACAACCCACCTGGGTGCGCCTGGGCGCCCAGGCGCGCCCTGGTGGGTTGTGCCCCACTTAGGGCAGCCCCCAGGTGCTGCTCTGGCCCTTTCGATGTCTTCTGGTCCATAAGAAATCCACAAAAAGTTTCGCGGTGTTTGGACTCCGTTTGATATTGATTTCTTGCGATGTAAAAAACAAGCAAAAACACAACAACTGGCACTGGGCACTGGGTCAATAGATTAGTCCCAAAAAATGAAATAAACTTGCTATAAAATTGTTGTAAAACATCCAAGAATGATAATATAACTGCATGAATACTTCATAAATTATAGATACGTTGGAGACGTATCAGGTGGCGGCAAGGGCGACCACCGCGTGCTTCATATCCGGTGACAACTGTCCCATAGTGCTTTCCCGCTGGCGGTGATGCCGGATGCAGTGCAAGGAAGGAGGATGTGGAGGGGCTGATGTTATGGTGTTGAGTTAGCCGGGTATGGCAACCCTTATATAGCGGATTTCGGTGAGGGCAGACGCCCGGGTGCATCAATCCACGACGCCAGAGTGAGTTTCTCGGCCGGCGAGCCTGCTTAATGACAATAGACGGGTGGACTGCGGCATTGAACGGGCGGGGTAGATATTTTTCCCCTCCCGTCCAGTCACGCGTCTGATACCGGAGACGCGTTACGGACGGCGCCCTCAGCCGGCGCGTCGCTTCAATGGCGGAGGCAGTGAGTGGTGACGTCTGCCCTGAGCTATCTTCAATGTTGAGCGGTGCGCTCTACAGCGACATGAATGCGAGTAGCTGGCGCCAGGCGGGAGCGCACGTGGGAGGGAAGGGTTTTTTGGTGGGCCAGGGCAGTTAGAAAACGGGTTTCGGGTCTATCTGGACTCCTGCAAACCTCCCCACGTTTGTCTCCAGTTTGCGAGAGAAATAGCATTCAGATCGCTCCGTGGACCGATACAAGTCGTTGGATGGCTTCTGCTATCTAGACAACCCGGTCCGAATGGCTGCGGGAGGTTTACGGGTCCGCCTTGGAGATGCCCTTACAAAGTAATACAATAGTAACTCTGAAGCCACCATCATTGCAACATCGGTCGCAACTTCTAACTACTTGATGAAGGGGTGCCGAAAGTCCGAGCCGAATACCAAACAGACCTCGCACCAAAACGTAATATCTAAAGTTAGAGGCCCCAGCCAGGCCGCAATGCCAGGTCTAGGGCACACACTGGTCCGGTGTACTCTCAGTGGGCACCGCACGCGCACGCTGCAGAGGTCGTCACCACCATCTTCCACTGATCCATCTTGAGAGCAGGTAATGACGCAGCAACCTTGCCAGGCCTGCCGTTGACGTCACCACGATGCCAGACAACACCCCGCCCTACGCGAGTCCATCACCTTGATATGTCTCTAACATATCTATAATTTTTTATTGTTCCATACTATTATGGTACCAATCTTGGATGTTTTATGTACATTCGAGCAATTATATATCATTTTTGGGACTGACCTATTAACTTAGTGCCCAGTGCCAGTTCCTGTTTTTTTGCCTGTTTTTGGTTTTCAGAATATCAGTACCAAACAATGTCCAAATGCCACGAAACTTTTTGGAGATTTTTTTTCTGGCAATAAGAGACCATGGAAGCTTCGGGAGGGGACGAGAAGATGGAGCAGTGGCCCACGATGACTTGTGGGGCCCATGTGGCTCCGTTTGACCTAACTCCGCCTCTATAAATTCTCTAAAATTTGAACCCAACATGGGAGTCCACGAAATGCTTTTTCCGCAACTAGAAGTTCCTGTTCTTGACTAATCCCATCCGGAGGCCTTTTCCGGCACTCTGTCGGAGGGGGATTCGATCATGAAGGGGCTCTACATCATTCTTGCTGCCCTTTCGATGATGCGTGAGTAGTTTAGCATAGACCTACATGTCCATAGTTAGTAGCTAGATGGCTTCTTCTCTCTATTTGATCTTCAATACAATGTTTCTCCTCAATGTTCTTGGAGTTCTATCTGATGTAATCACTTTTTGCTGTGTTTTGTTGGGATCTGATGAACTATGAGTTTATGGTCAGATCTATCCATGACTATTATTTGACTTTTCTCTAAACTCTTTTATGCATGATTGTTATAGCTTCGTATTTGACACGTATGTATCGTTGCTATTAAGGGTAAAAATATGGGGTTTATTCATACGTGAGTTTATCTTGTCTACATCATGTCATCTTACTTAAGGCCTTACTCCGTTTTTAGGAACTTAATACACTAGATGTATGCTGAATAGCGGTCGATGTGTGGAGTAATAGTAGTAGATGTAGACAGGAGTCGGTCTACTTGTCTCGGACGTGATGCCTATATACATGATCATTGCCTTGGATATCGTCATAATTATTTGCTTTTCTATCAATTGCCCAACAGTAATTTGTTTACCCACCGTATGCTATTTTCAAAAGAGAAGTCTCTAGTGAGAACTATGGCCCCGGGTCTATGTTTTATCATATATATAATCCAAAAATACCTTGCTGCATTTTTCTTTATTTATTTTATTTTGTATTTTTGTCTGATCTATCTATCAAATATCATGCAATTTAATCTTGCTCGTAACCGTCAAGAGATTGACAACCCCTTGATCACGTTGGGCTGCAATGATTTATTGTTTGTGTGCACGTGTTGCTAATGAGTTGTTGCTTAGTTCTCCTACTCGATTGATAACCTTGCTTCTTAACTGAGGGAAATACTTAGTTCTACTGTACTGCATCATTCTCTCGTCTTCGGGAAAATCCCAACATAGTTCACAAGTAGCACACCTCACGTCCGTCACCGAGACCCCGTTGCACCGCACCACTGAGACTCACCGTCATCAACGCGGTAAATGTACACCTCTCCATGCCCTATGTGCTCCATCCAGGAGCTGCACCAAAACAATGCCCTCATGAGGGAGAGCGACACCGAGAGCGCCACTATCATCCGATCCGGGATACTTGAATCTGGGGTTTCCCCCGGAGTAGCGCGAGTGGGTATAAGATGGCTGCCATGGTGATGCCTTCAACAAGGTAACGAGGCATAGGTGCCGTCATCGCATGCCATGACCGTAGTCAGAGCTCGGTTTTCATTGGCAGCCACGCCTTCCCAACTAACCGCCGGGACTAGATGTGGGACCAAGAGGTCGGTCACAACAAGTCGGCCGGGCCGCCACCTCCATGCCCGGACTGCTGCCCGAGGTTTCCTCGTGCTGCGAAACTAGCCCAGGAGCTCCTCCGCGTATGCAGAAGGGGCAGTCACGTGTAGGTCGCGGCCCGCCGAGACCCACCTAGGCCCAGACCAGGCCTGCCTGCACCACACCCTGGCCACCGACTGCCATCTACGCTACTCATCGTGCAAGCACGCTGAGCCACGCTGGCTGCCGCCACCCTGCATCACTACTGTCTCGGGACGGGCGCCGCCACCGCGATCCAGATCGTCGATCGAGGAGATCCTCCGCCGCCACACCACACGGACTTTGCTCAGCGATGACCCTAGCGGCGGCGCGGGGAAGGACTGCTGGCGGCCGGCGATGGGCGCCCCGGTGCAGCCGCACGAGAGCTTGCGTGAGTTGTATTGGCTGATGGACAGATGCGTGATGAATGGATAGCTCAAGAGCAAAAAAATATTCTCCTAATGCATAAAAACATAAAATCCTTATAAGCATCGATCAAAAGTATAACTAGGTTGCTATATCCCACAAAAGATACTTATGTCATTCCTCATACTTCCTCTGTCCCAAAATAAATGACTCACGAGAGCTTGCGTGAGTCACTTATTTTGGGACAAAGGGAGTACATGCAAATTTGAAAAGGAGAAAAGAGGTTGAAATAGATTGTAAAATTCCAAAGTTTTTCCTTTCAATCCAAGATTTTTTGAAGGGGAATATATTAATACCACGAAGGTACCAATTACACCCAGTCTCGGCTAAGGTTGGAAAAAAAGGTAGGCGTAACCGAGGTAGTTGGCCCTCGCTTAGTGCCTAGACGTTGCTTAATAGCATCTCTAGCAGACCCCTAAAAGGGCCGAACCCGTATAATTACGGTGAGTATATGGGTTCGGCCCCTTTTTCTGGCCAGAATAGACACCTCATCCGCGGCCTGGCCCGTAAA
This sequence comes from Triticum dicoccoides, assembly GCF_002162155.2. Classification (NCBI taxonomy): domain Eukaryota; kingdom Viridiplantae; phylum Streptophyta; class Magnoliopsida; order Poales; family Poaceae; genus Triticum; species Triticum dicoccoides. The sequence continues at coordinate 228,127,943 of NC_041391.1, forward strand.
TAATTTACCGTGGCCCGGAAAAACTCCCTCCCCACCGCTATATATGCGGTTTCGCCACTCGAATATGGGTCAAACCCTATCTGCCTCTGCTGCCGCTCTGCCGTGATTTCCCTCCTCCTCCGCCCCAATTTCTCGCTGCCGGCGAGCCTAAAAAAGCCATGGATGGCTACAGAAGCTCTAGGGATGATGCAGAGCGCCGCGGCCGCAGATCCAACACCGCACGCAAGCGGGGCACGCGAAGGTGGCTCAACCACGGGAGCCGGCCGCCGCCGGTGTTCGAACGCCGCGAGCTCATCGAGTATGAGCGCGAGCTCGCCCACTGCCGCCACGCCTCCTCTGGTTCCTCTGCCGCGGGGAGCTCGTCGGCGGGTGCCTCATGCTCGCAGCTCTCTCCGGTCAAGAGAGAGTTGGAGGAGCTCGGGCCGCTTGCCATCAAGCCCAAGGTCGATGCGCGACCGCGTCGGGGAGTGATCGGCCCCGAGGACTACCTCTCCCCGGTGCAGGAGGAGCACCTAGAGCGTGCCATCATGGAGCACTCGGCGAGGGAGCTCGACGAGGCCGATGGGCTGCGCCGCCGCGAGCTCGACTACGAGCGCATCTTCCTCGAGCAGGGCATGATACGTCTCCAACGTATCTATAATTTTTGATTGTTCCATGCTACTATATTATCCATCTAGGATGTTTTATATGAATTTATATGTTATTTTATATGATTTTTGGTACTAACCTATTAACCTAGGGCCCAGTGCCAGTTTTTGTTTTTTCCTTGTTTCTGGGTTTAACAGAAAAGGAATACCAAAAGGAGTCCAATTGACGTGCCAATTTTTGATGACTTTTTATGGACCAAAAGAAGCCCCCAAAGTAAAAGAGTTGGACCAGAAGAGTCCCGAGCCATCCACGAGGGTGGAGGGCGCGTCCTACCCCCTGGGCGCGCCCCCCTATATCGTGGATGACCCGGAGCCCCCCCTGATGTGAGACCGACGCCAAAAATTCTATAAATACAGAAACCCCCGGAAAGAAACCTAGATCGGGAGTTCCGCCGCCGCAAGCCTCTATAGCCACCTGAAACCAATCAGGACCCTTTTCCGGCACCCTGCCGGAGGGGGGATCCATCATCGGTGGCCATCTTCATCATCCCGGCACTCTCCATGACGAGGAGGCAATAGTTCACCCTCGGGGCTGAGGTATGTATCAGTAGCTATGTGTTTGATATATATCTCTCTCTCTCCCCCTCTCTCTCCCTCTCGTTGTCGGGGGGATGAACCCCGGACAGGCAACGGAACTCGGATCCTTTTCAAAAACAACGGGGTCCGCATCGCCCCTCAAGCCGGCACGTGCTTGGCCGGGTCGCTCGACCCGGCCAGGCGCCGCAACCCGTCCGAACTCTCCAACCCGGCCAGGCACCTTGACTCGGCCTCGACAGAACAAGACAACCGAACTCGGCACAACCAAGGCTTCCTCGACAAGCCAGCTCCACCAGTGGCGTGCTTCGCAACCTAGCCGCGGTTCAGCTCCCATCCCATCTAGGTCCTATGATGGGACGAGTCTTAAGCCGTTGATGACCAGGGCGACAGCGCCCCGCCCATGCCTCTGGTCAGCTGGGGCATGGCAACAGTGCCCCTCACCTACCCGCTGACCAGGCCTGGCGTGGCAACAGTGCCCCCGTCGTCACTGCTGATGACAGCAAGCGGCGACCTGATGGAGCGCCACTGTACACGACTCGACTCGGCCACGCCCTAACGATCGACAAGACGGCGCACAGTTCCCCTAGGCACGCGGGGCCCGCACCTAGGGGAACCCGGCGAACCACAGGCCCCCAGCGGATCCCAGCCCGGGGTCCTCAGACGCTGACGACTCGGCCCCACCAACTTGTAACATTACCATTGTACCACTGGGGGGCTGGCCTATAAAACCCCCCCAGGAGCCTTCGCGTATACGGGCAAGTAAGCAAGCAGAAGGATAGAGAAACTAGCCACCCATCAGTAGAATCCACCCAAGGAGAAGGAGCAGCCTAAGACTTGGCCAGCCTTCCTTCCTCCTCCATACAGCTCTAGGAGCAACCTTGTACTGTCGCATATCAACCACACTCGGCAGGACTAGGGGTGTTATCTCTCCGGAGAGCCCCGAACCTGGGTATGTCTTGCGTCCCGCACTCGCTCATGCCAACCCCGCTTCTGGAGCCCACCAATGCCCTCGAGCCTCCTCCTCTCTTTAGCCATCCCATGGCATCTGTCGTGCGCCCACCACGATAGTTGGCGCCCACCATGGGGCAGCTCGAGGAGCTGGCCGGGAGCATGCTTCAGATGGGCCTCTTCTCCGACTCCGATGAGCCCGTCATGCTAGCGGACGACATCGTCGACGCACTCGCCGCCTCCTTCGCCGTGTTGTGCATCTCCGATGCGCCCGCGGCCAACGAGTACCCCAGCAAGGTACTCAGCTACTCCGACTCCCACCTCTCCCTCGGTGGTGGCATTTCTGCTGGGGCAATGGACGTCCACGTGGAGTTGTTCGTCACCGGCACCGATACCTCCTCCTCGTCGAGCAAGACGAGGAAGGCTGTGGAAGCCAAGGCCGCAGCGGAATGGACTGAGCCGTCTAACCCATTGCGCGCCGTGATGCAGAGCCTCTGCATCCCCATCGGCACCGACATCGACGCCACCAACGTCGCTGAGGCCCGAGCCCAGCTCGAGGAAAGGCGCCAGCAGATGCTGGACCTGTCCGAGATGCTCGCCGCCACACAGCGACGCCTGGATTTCGCTCAGCTAGAGCGCAATGCCGCCTATGGATTCACGCCCGCCGCGGCCGAGCCGAGCCGGGTCACCGATGTGCGAGCCCAGGGAGGAGGGATCGGCCGCGCCCTCGGCGCCGTCCCGACCATCTACGAGACCCCAGCGAAGAACATGCGCGCTGCCCAGGCGGTCGCAGTCGACCTGGATCAGCTCACGGGCGAAGAACTAAAGGAGAGCATCGAGCGGATGCGCGGCCTCCTCAATGCGGCCAACGCACAGCAGGACTGCTTCAACCAGCTCGCCAAGCTGGCGGGATCCGGCTCCGCTCGCGTCGGCGGACCCAGCGAACTTCAGCACACGACATCCTCGCCGCCCGGTGAGGCGCACACCGGCCGAGCCCGGACTCGGCGCGACCCGGCCGCTACGATCGTCGGCGGTTTGGGCGACGAGCCCATCCCGGAGAACCAGCACGGACCCGGCCAGCCTGGCCGGCGTCCAAATCCAACCGACCCGCCCCCCGTGGCCTGGTCGCCAGTCGACTCCGCCCGCGCCATCGACGACACCGACGCTCGCCACCACCTCGACCAGCTCGCTCACTCCCTGGAGGTGGATGAAAGCGGCGCCATTGGGCCAGCGTGCTTCGGCCCGCGCATCCGGGAAGAGCCCTTTCCCAAAGGGTTCATGCTTCCCCGCGACACCCCCAAGTACAACGGGACCATGAAGCCAAAGGACTGGCTCACCGACTACACCACCGCCATTGGCATCACTGGCGCCAATCGCCGACTCGCCATGCGCTACGCACCGCTCATGCTCCAAGGGTCGGCTCGCACCTGGTTGAACAGTCTGCCGATGGGCAGTGTCAACACATGGGTCAATTTCGAGCAGGCCTTCGTCCGCAACTTCACGGGGACCTACAAGCGACCCGGCCGCCCTAGCCAGCTCGCCATGTGCATGCAGGGGCCAACAGAGACCGGCCGCGAGTACCTCGCATGCTGGACCGAGCTTCGGAATAGATGCGAGGGCGTCCATGAAGTCCAAGCAATCTAGTACTTCGTCAACGGGTACCGAGACGGCACCCTCCTCAAGCACAAGCTCTTGCGCTCTGAGTCGGCCACCATGGCCGCGCTCATGGTGACGGCAGACAAGTACGCCAACGCCGACTCCGCCATGAAGATCCAGGTGGATCTGGATGAAGCCGGCAAGACAAAGCCGGTTCCCCCTCCGAAGCTGGCCGGCGAGAGCAGCCGGCAGCAGCAGTAGTAGAACAACAAGCGCAAGGCCGACCAGCCGGCGCAGCGCTACGAGAACTGGCTCGTCGCGGCCACCGAGTCCGCAGTGGACAGTGCAGCCAAGCGCCGGCAGACTGGCAAGACGGCGTGGCAACCCGCCATGACCTTCAAAGAGATGCTCGACGCCCCCTGGAAGCATCACAGCGGTGCAAGGCCGTCCACGCACACGCTTCGGCAGTGCGGCATCACCAAGTGCATCATGAGGGGCGACGTCCCGCCTCCTCCGGCTCTGGCTCCAGGCGCGGGACAGCCGCCTCCGCCTCCGCCACCGCTTCCAGCCAGCGGCGCGATGCGCAACGACGCCTACCCGGACCAGAACACGGCCTACGTCATCTTCACCAGCCTCGGCGACGACAAGCGAAGCGAGTGCCTCCTTCGGCAAGAGGTGAACACCGTCGTCCCGGCCAAACCAGAGTTCATGCACTGGTCGAACCGCCCGGTCACCTAGACTCGGGAAGACCACCCGACTGTCATGCCGAATCCGGGTGGCTACGCCCTCGTCCTCAACCCCACCATTGTCGCACGACACACATGCAAGTTTTCTGGAGTCCTCATCGACGGCGGCAGCAGCATCAACATCCTCTACCGCGACACGATGACCAAGCTCGGCCTCGAGGCCAAGGACCTGGAGCCGACCCGGACGATCTTCCATGACATCGTTCACGGCCTCTCCTTCTCCCCCATTGGCCGGTCCGGCTCGACGTGCTGTTCGGCGACAGCAACCATTTCCGGCGCGAGCCGATATGGTTCGAGGTGGTAGACCTGTCCAGCGCGTACCACACGTTGCTGGGTCGACCCGCGCTCACCAAATTCATGGCGGTCCCCCACTACGCGTATCTGAAGATTAAGATGCCGGGTCCAAAGGGCCTCATCACCATCACTGGCGACTACCGCAAGTCCCTAGAGTGCGCCCGAGATGGCGCCAAGCTAGCGGAGTCGCTGGTCATTGTCGTGGAACGACGCCAGCTCGACCGGATCGTCGCCATGGCAGGCGAAGCCTCGGCCGCGTCAATCCCGGCCGAGGAACCGACCGACGAAGCCGCCTTCAAGCCCTCCAAGGAGACCAAGAAAGTGAAGTTGAAGCCGGAAGACCCCAGCTACAGCAAGTACGTTGTCGTAGGCGCCCGCCCCGATAGCAAATAGGAAGGCGAGCTCGTCGACTTCCTCCGTGAGAATCGGGGTATCTTTGCATGGACCCCCAAGGAGATGTCGGGTATCCCGAGGAAGTATGCCGAGCACAAACTCCACGTCCAAAAAGACGCCAAGCCTGTCCGTCAACCCCTGCGATGTTTCTCCGAAGAGAAGAGAAGAACCATCGATGAAGAGGTTGCCAAGCTCTTGGAGGCCGGCTTCATCATGGAGGTATTTCACCCCGAGTGGCTGGCTAACCCAGTCCTCGTCCTGAAGAAGAACAAGACCTGGCGCATGTGTATCGACTACATCAGCCTAAACAAGGCATGTCCCAAGGATCCGTTCGCCCTCCCGCGGATTGACCAAGTCATCGACTCGACCGCCGGGTGCGAGCTCCTATCCTTCCTGGACGCTTACTCCGGCTACCACCAGATCAAGCTGGACCCGGCCAACGCCCTGAAGATGTCCTTCATCACGCCCTTTGGGGTGTATTGCTACATCATCATGTTGTTCGGCTTAAAGAACGCCGGCGCCACCTTCCAATGCTGCATGCAGAAATGCCTGTTGCTGCAACTCGTCCACAATATCCATGTTTACATGGACGACATCGTGGTGAAGACCAAGTAGCACCTCACGCTCCTCGATGACTTGAAGGAAACATTTGCCAACCTCCACGAATACAAGGTCAAGCTCAACCGGAAAAATGCGTTTTCAACGTCCCGGCCGGAAAGCTACTCGGCTTCCTCGTCTCGGAACGCGGCATTGAGGCAAACCCAGAGAAGATCAAGGCCATCGAGCGCATGCACAAGCCGGCTCGGTTGCGCGATGTCCAGAAATTCACCGGCTACTTGGCCTCGGTCAGCCGGTTTCTTAGCTGGCTGGGCGAGAGGGCGCTGCCCCTGTACCAGCTGATGAAGAAGATGACATCGTTCAAATGGAACGACCTGGCGGACGAGGCCTTCTGAGACCTCAAGCGCATGCTCTCCACCACACCAGTCTTGGCCGCGCCGGCTGACAAGGAGCCGCTGTTGCTCTACATAGCCGCGACCTCACGGTCGGTCATCACGGTGCTGCTGGTCGAGCGCCCGGTCTACTACCTGAGCGAGGTGTTCTCCAACTCCAAGCAGAACTACCCGCACTACCAGAAGATGTGTTACAGCGTGTACTTCACCGCCAAGAAGCTGAAGCAGTACTTCCAAGAGCATGTCATCACCGTGGTCAGCACGGCCCCTCTCAGTGAGATCATCGGGTGCCGGGACGCCTCCGGCCGGGTCGCCAAGTGGGCGCTCGAGCTAGCCAGCCACACCATCGTCTACAAGCCACGCACCACGATCAAGTCTCAGGCCCTAGCCGACTTCCTCATCGACTGGACCGAGACCCAGTACCTACCGCTGCCTCCCGACTCGATGCACTGGCGCATGCATTTTGATGGGTCCAAGATGCGACTTGGCCTAGGGGTCGACATCGTGTTGTCGTTCCCAAACGGAGACCGACTCCGCTACGCACTCCGGATCCACTTCGCTGCCTCCAACAACATCACCGAGTACGAAGCCCTTGTGCACGGCCTCCGGCGCATCCTGTGCTACGGCGACTCGAATCTGGTGGTGCAACAATGCTCCGGCGAGTGGGACGCCCGCGACTCCAACATGGCAAGCTATCGCTTCCTCGTCCAGAAGTTATCCGGGTCCTTCGAGGGCTGCGAGTTCCTCCACGTTCCACGCACGGAGAACGAAGCAGCCGACACGCTCGCCAAGAATGCCTTGTCCTGGCAGTCCATCCTGTCCGGCGTCTCCCTCAAGCACCTGCACAAGCTGTCTGTCAAGCCATCGCCGGACTCCGAGTCCATCCACGTTCCAGACGACCCGACCGCATCCCAACCCGGCCCAGGGAGTGCTGAACGCGGCCCGGGGACTTCCGACCCCGGCCCGGGGGCTGCTGAACCCGGCCCGGGGGCTGCTCTGCTCGACCCGGCCACCATCGCCCCAGACCCGGCTGTCGCCATCCCCGACCCGGGGGATGCTCAACCTGGCTCAGGGGCTGCCAACTCGGAACCCACCCTGGTGGTCGTCTTCACTGTGGTGACGGCTCCATCTTGGGCCCTGCCAATCTCAGAATTCCTAGAGAACGGGGTTCTTCCCATGGATGAGACCGAGGCCCGGCAAGTGCAGCATCGGGCGTCCTCCTACAGCATCATCAACAATGAGCTCGTCAAGCGCAGCTCCACCAGCGTGTTCCAGCGCTGCGTCGAGCAGGACCAGGGCGTCGACATCCTCCTCGACATACACCAGGGCGAATGCGGGCACCACGCCGCGTCGCGATCCATGGTGGCCAAGGCTTTCTGCCACAGCGTCTACTGGCCCATGGCCCTCCAAGACGCCAAGTCGCTCGTTCTCAAGTGTGAGGAATGCCAGCGCTTCAGCAAGCGCAGCCACCAGCCGGCGTCAGCCCTCTGCACCATTCCGATCACCTGACCCTTCGTGGTCCGGGGACTCGACATGGTGGGACCCTTCAAAACCGCTCGAGGCGGCATGACGCATCTACTGGTGGTGGTGGACAAGTTCACCAAGTGGATCGAAGCATGGCCAATCAAGAAACTGGACGGGCCAACAACCGTCCGGTTCATCAAAGACATCACGGTTCGCTACGGCATGCCGAACAACATCATCACGGACAACGACACCAACTTTGCCAAGGGCTCCCTCGAGCAATACTACTCCGTCTCAGGCATCCGCCTCGACCTGGCCTCCATCGCACACCCGCAGTCCAACGGGCAGGTTGAGTGGGCCAACGGCCTCATTCTGTCCGGCATCAAGCCGCGGCTCGTCGAGCCACTCATCCGCTCACCCGGCAGCTGGCTCGACGAGTCGCCGACTGTCCTTTGGAGTCTCTGAACTACGCCGAATCGGTCGACCGGGTTCACCCCATTCTTCCTTGTCTATGGAGCCGAAGTCGTCATCCTGACTGACGTCGAGTTCGACTCGCCGCGTGTCATGATGTACACTGAAGCCGAAGCTAAAGAAGCCCGCGAAGACGGCGTCGACATACTTGAAGAAGCCCGCCTCCTGTTGCTCAGCCGTTCGGCCATCTACCAGCAAGGCCTGAGGCACTACCACAACAAGAAGATCAAGCCCCTCGCGTTCTGCAAGGGCGACCTCGTCCTCCGACTCGTCCAAGAGCAAGCCGGCCAACACAATTTGTCCCCTCCATGGGAGGGCCCATTCATCGTGAGCCGGGCCTTGCGTGACCACAATGCCTACTACCTCATTGACACACGCAAGTCAAACAAGCGCAAGAGAGACACCGCCGGCAAAGAAACGACCTGGCCGTGGAACGCGGAACTCCTCCTCCGGTTTTACAGTTAGCTGTACGAGTATGTATCGCCGCCTTTTGTAAACGTATGAAACTATGGGGTCCCCGAACGATGCTCAGGGGCTGCCTTTTGCCGACCAAGTTATTGCGTCCCCTACTTTTTATGCATCACTATGCTCGTGAACCCGGCCACCGGTCCGACTCGCTCGACCCGGGGGCTCAGGGGCTGGCCGGCTCCATCGCTACCCGCCGCCTTCCTTGGTGATTCCTGATGCGCTAAGGGCGCCGCGGCCCCCCACTTCGACCTAAGCCGCAGACTTGGGTTCGGCTGTCGGCGGGCAAGCACAATGACCAGAGCTCCCCCACGCTTCAAACACTAAGTTAAAGGTTGCCGGGTCTATCAACCCGGACCGTCACTTTAAAAAATAGCCGCACGACCGGCTGCTCGCCAACCGGCCCCGCCGGATTGCCGCCAGCCGGCCTAGTGGGTGTTTTGCTCGCGCTCAATGTTTTAAATAACCCAAGTACTACGAGCTCCTCTCAAAGAGCTGAACTCCTTGTCACGGACCGGAGCCTCGGCCGTCTGACTTGCGAGGGGGGGGGGAGGTTTGAGAAAGGAAAAGCGCAAGAAATCGGTTCAAAAAACAAAAAGTAAGATTAAAAACATTCACGACATTTACACATAAATATTTAAAGGCCCACGACCAGAGTTCATTACACCCAGAAACCCCCAGTGGGTGGGTGGACCTGCTACCTAACAGATTCTACAAAGGCATCTCAGGCATCTCTAGCGCTGGGTCTTGATGTCGATGGCTCTCCCCTGGCGGCCTCCGAGGTACCGGTGGCCTCCTCGGTGCCCCCATCATGGTAGACGCCCGTCTCCTTGGAGCTGCCTTCCGGGTCGTGAAGAAGCAAGCCGTAGTCGTCGCCGGCCACGACTCCGCCATCTTCCGCCCACTCCGGGTGGAACTCGTCATGGAAGGCGAACTCGGCTAAGTAGCTGGCCTAGGAGGCAATCCAACCGGCCTTCTCCTGCAGTTGCCGCTCCGAGATGGCCCGCTAGCCCATCAGCGCGTCCAGCTGCAGGTCCGGGTGCCAAGATAGCGCGAACCGGGGTGCCATCTTGGTGCCAGCACGAGCGGCGGAGACACGCCACTCGTGGAGCCGATCCGGCCCCATCTCCAGCCGGCGCGCCAGTCGCGTGAAGCCGCTTGGCTCAACAGAGCCCGGCCAAAGGGCCATTGTCATCGCCGTGCCGGCCTGGGACAGCCGCCCCATCTGCTCCTCAGGACCCGCAGGCGGGCCTCAGCGGCGGTCATGATCTCCGGGAAGGTCCACGCCACCTGCGGGTCGGTCCCGGATCCAACGGCCCCCAGCGGATCGCGCTGGAAGCGGACGGCTTCTTCCGCCAGCCGATGCGTCTCCGGGAAGGCTCCTGCCAGAAAACGAAGCAAGTCAGGAAAAAGGACAGCAAGGACGAAAAGCCGGATCCCAACCCGGCAAAACTCAAGAAAAACACTTACTGGACAAGGATTCTTCCAGGTGCTGCGCTTCAAGCAACGTACCGCACCGCTCCCGATCAATGGTGCGGTCGCACTCCTGGAGCGCCCTTTCCAAGTCGGCCACCTTGACAAGGGCCTCCCTCAACTCGGCGTCCTTGTCGTCGGTCGCCTTCTCGGACACCTCGCGACGGTGGGCCTTGTCCTGATGGGCCCCCTCCACCATGATAACCCACAAGTGTAGGGGATTGCAACAGCTTTCGAGGGTAGAGTATTCAACCCAAATTTATTGATTCGACACAAGGGGAGTCAAAGAATATTCTTAAGTATTAGCAGTTGAGTTGTCAATTCAACCACACCTGGATAACTTAGTATCTGCAGCAAAGTATTTAGTAGCAATGTAGTATGATAGTAATGGTAACATCGGCAAAAGTAAAGATAGCAGTTTTGTAGTAACTGTAACAGTAGCAATGGAAAAGTAAATAAGCGAAGCACAATATGTGAAAAGCTCGTAGGCGTTGGATCAGTGATGGATAATTATGTCGGATGCGATTCCTCATGTAATAGCTATAACATAGGGTGACACAGAACTAGCTCCAGTTCATCAATGTAATGTAGGCATGTATTCTGAATATAGTCATACGTGCTTATGGAAAAGAACTTGCATGACATCTTTTGTCCTACCCTCCCGTGGCAGCGGGGTCCTAATGGAAACTAAGGGATATTAAGGCCTCCTTTTAATAGAGAACCGGAACAAAGCATTAGCACATAGTGAATACATGAACTCCTCAAACTATGGTCATCACCGAGAAGTATCCCGATTATTGTCACTTCGGGGTTGTCGGATCATAACACATAATAGGTGACTATAGGCTTGCAAGATAGGATCAAGAACTCACATATATTCATGAAAACATAATAGGTTCTCATCTGAAATCATGGCACTCGGGTCATAGTGACAAGCATTAAGCATAGCAAAGTCATAGCAACATCAATCTCAGAACATAGTGGATACTAGGGATCAAACCCTAACAAAACTAACTTGATTACATGGTAAATCTCATCCAACCCATCACCGTCCAGCAAGCCTACGATGGAATTACTCACGCACGGCGGTGAGCATCATGAAATTGGTGATGGAGGATGGTTGATGATGATGACGGTGACGAATCCCCCTCTCCGGAGCCCCGAACGGACTCTAGATCAGCCCTCCCGAGAGAGATTAGGGCTTGGCGGCGGCTCCATGTCGTAAAATGTGATGAAACTTTCTCTCTGATTTTTTCTCCGTGAAATGGAATATATAGAGTTGGAGTTGAGGTCGGTGGAGCATCAGGGGGCCCACGAGACAGGGGGCGCGCCCAGGGGGAGGACGCACCCCCACCCTTGTGGATAGGGTGTGGGCCCCCTGGCCTTGATTCTTTCGCCAATATTTTTTATATTTTCCAAAAGTTATCTCTGTGGATTTTAAGGTCATTTCGAGAACTTTTATTTTGTGCACAATAAACAACACCATGGCAGTTCTGCTAAAAACAGCGTCAGTCCGGGTTAGTTTCATTTAAATCATGCAAGTTAGAGTCCAAAACAAGGGCAAAAGTGTTTGGAAAAGTAGATACGTTGGAGACGTATCACGCTGCGGCAGCCTGCTCCTTCAGGCGCTCCACCTCGGCGTGAAGCCGGCCCTTATCATCGGCTAGCCTGCCACTCTGCTGGTCCGCCTCGACCAGGGCCTGCTGCGCCTCCGCCACCTTGGCGGCCTCCACCTTGAGGAACTCCATCTCAGCCTTGAGCCGGCTCTTGTGGCCCGCCAACTGCTCCTGCAGCTGGTTGGCCTCGTCGAGCGACCGCCGGGCCGCCGCCGCCTCCGCCCTTGCCTGCGCCACGTCGGCACCAAGACGGCCAGTGTCGGCAACAAGCCGGTCATAGTGATGGCCGGCCTGGAGCAGTTGGGTCTGCCGTGACAACACCTCGGCTGCAAAAAAGGAAGATTCAGGAAAGGAAAAAGCAAGACTTAAGATTTGGCCCAACTGCTACACAGTTGGCCCGAATCTTGGAGGCTACACCCAGTGGGTGCGCTAGCGCTCCCCCACTAGAAAATGGCACGAAGATACCTGCGGCGACGCGGAGCTCCTCCTCCTTGGTGGCAAGCTATTCCTTGAGCTTCCGGTATTTGCCCAAGAGACGGTTAAAGGCGCCGACCCGGTAGGCGTCGAGTTGCTGAAGAAAGGCAGCAATCAGAACAAACGCGACATTCTAAAGATTCGACCCAACTACTACGTAGTTAGCCCGAACCTCGGGGGCTACACCCAGTGAGTGCACTAGCGCGCCCCCACAAAGAAGAAGCTGCAGAAGAAGCTTACCAGCACGGCGCGCTCCAAATCCCGCGTCCGCTCCACCTCAGCCTGGGAAAAGGCCTCGAGCTGGTCCGTCCGTCCGCGCAGGCGGCGGCTGACGGCGTCCATCGCCGCCTCCTCCTAGGTCTGGGGTCTGAAGACCACAGCACTTCCGCGCCGCGCCGGCTGTGGCGCGGCGGCCCGACGTCCCCCCTGCCGGAGAACCAGGGCATGCTCCCCGCTGGCCGCTCCCGCCACGGCCAGCCCCTCCTCCGGCGCCACCAACAACCCGGATGCCGGGACGGCCTGCGATGCCACCCCCGGCTCAGCAGCCGGGGTGTCCTGCGGCGCCTCCTCCGACGCCGGCGGCATCCCCTGCGGGGCCACCCGCGGTGCCTCCTCCAAGACGGCGCCATCACCGCCTCCGCCGGCCCCCACCCGCTCGACAACATCGACCTGCAGCGGGGTGTCGTCCTCCACCTCCACGACCTCCTGGTCGAGGACCACCATGTTAGCCCGGCCTCCTCGGCCGCGCTCCCTCACCGACGACAGCTCGAAGACCGTCGCCGCCACCACTGTGCCCTCTGGCATCTCGCGCCATGTCGGCTCCTCGCCGGCTCGCGCCCATGCCGCCGCAGCATCGGTCCAACCCCGGACAGACGCCGCCTCTAGCTCCGCCTCGGCCCTGTTCCTATCCCGCCAGGCCAGGACTTACGCGTCGGTCGGGTCCAGGCCGAGGTCCGGGTCAGCCGGCTCCTCCTCCTCGACCCGGTCGACAGGGTCGGACTGGCTCCTGCGGAACGCGGCCTCCTCGGCGGCTGCAGCATCTGCCACCCACCTCGCCAGCACGATCGGCGACCTGAAGAAGAAGACAAAATGAGCAAAAGCAAAGTCGGCTCGACCGCTCGGATGCAGACAGGAGAAGAAACTTACCCTATCAGGACTGGGACGGGGGCCGGCCTCCCCTACCCGGCGTCACGCTTAATCTTGGCCGGCCTCGCGCTCTCGGTCGGGTCCGCCGCGCGCTTCGGGGACCGGGGCCGCGGTGCAACGCTATCCTTCCCATGCGGATGGCTCGGTGTCGCTCCGCGCGACAACCCGGCTCCGCCCGCGTCGCCGCCCCCTCCGCCCAACGCCACTACATCAGCAATTGGCGTCAGCGTCGCCCGCGCCGTGTCACAACCAACAACTCAAGAAACACAAAGGAGAAGGCAAGAAGGCAGGACGTAACCGCGTGACGCCCAGCGCCGGCGTCAACCTCGTCCTCCTCTCCTCCGCCGTGGGCCGCAGGCTCCTCCGACGCCACCCACACCACCTGCGACGGAGCCCGGGCGTAAGGGTGCCGGATGGCATTCAGAAGCACCTCCCACGTCGCGTCAGGGCGAACAAGGAGATACGCAACAGCAAAATAAGGAGACCAAATACTCACCAGAGGCGCCGGATTCGATTGGTTGTATGGAGCCTTGCCGAACCGCCAGTCGTCCCCAAGATTGGCCTTGGAGATGTCGTTCACCTGGCGCGCGATCTGGTCTGCTGACAGGCGCGCCGGCCTCATGCGATTGGGGTCTTGGAGACCGGCCATCTCGCCGATGAAGCGGAATATATAGAGTTGGAGTTGAGGTCGGTGGAGCATCAGGGGGCCCACGAGACAGGGGGGCGCGCCCCCCACCCTCGTGGACAGGGTGTGGGGCCCCTGGCCTTGATTCTTTCGCCAATATTTTTTATATTTTCCAAAAGTTATCTCCGTGGATTTTCAGGTCATTCCGAGAACTTTTGTTTTCTGCACAATAAACAACACCATGGCAGTTCTGCTAAAAACACCGTCAGTCCGGTTTAGTTTCATTCAAATCATGCAAGTTAGAGTCCAAAACAAGGGCAAAAGTGTTTGGAAAAGTAGATACCTTGGAGACGTATCAACTCCCCCAAGCTTAAACCTTTGCTTGTCCTCAAGCAATTCAGTTGATAAACTGAAAGTGATAAAGAAAAACTTTTACAAACTCTATTTGCTCTTCTTGTTGTAAATATGTAAAGCCATCATTCAAGTTTTCAGCAAAGATTATGAACTAACCATACTCACAATAGCACTTAGGTCTCACATCTACTCATATCAATGGCATAATTAGCTAGCGAGCGATAATAATAAAACTTGGATGACAACACTTTCTCCAAACAATCATAATATGATATAACAATATGGTATCTCGCTAGCCCTTTCTGAGACCGCAAAACATAAATGCAGAGCACCTTCAAAGACCAAGCACTGACTAAACATTGTAACTCATGGTAAAAGAGATCCAGTCAAGTCATACCCAATATAAACTAATAGTAATGCATGCAAATGATAGCGTGCTCTCCAGCGGGTGCTTTTTTATAAGAGGGATGATGACTCAACATAAAAGTAAATAGATAGGCCCTTCGCAGAGGGAAGCAGGGATTTGCAGAGGTGCCAGAGCTTGATTTTAAAATAGAGATGAATAACATTTTGAGCGGCATACTTTCACTGTCAATGCAACGATATGAGATGGCGATATCTTCCATGCTACATACATTATAGGCGGTTCCCAAATAGAATGGTAAAGTTTATACTCCCCCACCACCAACAAGCATCAATCCATGGCTTGCTCGAAACAACGAGTGCCTCCAACTAACAACAGCCCTGGGGGAGTTTTGATTATATTGATTTGCTTGGATCATATTGATCAAGGGACTGGGCATCCCAGTTACTGGCCATTTTCTCGTGAATGAGGAGCGGAGTCCACTCCTCTTGATAATAACCCACCTAGCATGGAAGATACAGACAGCCCTAGTTGAAACATGAGCTGCTCGAGCATACAAAATAGAATTTCATTTGAAGGTTTGGAGTTTGGCACATACAAATTTACTTGGAACAACAGGTAAATACCGCATATAGGAAGGTATGGTGGACTCATATGGAACAACTTTGGGGTTCATGGAGTTTGGATGCACAAGCAGTATTCCCACTTAGTACAGGTGAAGGCTAGCAAAAGACTGGGAAGCGACCAACTGAGGGAGCGACAACAATCATGAACATGCATTAAAATTAATTTACACCAAGTACAAGCATGAATAGGATATGATCCACCATGAACATAAATATCGTGAAGGCTATGTTGATTTGTTTCAACTACATGTGTGAACATGTGCCAAGTCGAGTCACTCAATTCATTCAGAGGAGGATACCATCCCATCATACCACATCATAATCATTTTAATAGCATGTTGGCACGCAAGGCAAACCATTATAACTCATAGCTAATTAAGCATGGCACAAGCAACTATAATCTCTAAATGTCATTGCAAAGATGTTTAATTTATAATAAGCTGAATCAGGAACGATGAACTCATCATATTTACGAAAACAAGAGAGGTCGAGTTCATACCAGCTTTTCTCATCTCAATCAGTCCATCATATATCGTCATTATTGCCTTTCACTTGCACGACCGAACGGTGAATATAATAATAATAGTGCACGTGCATTGGACTAAGCTGGAATCTGCAAGCATTCAACTCAAGAGAGAACACAAAGTAATATGGGCTCTAAGTTAAATATACAATCATGCATAGAGAGCCACTAAACATTTTCAATATGGTCTTCTACTCTCGACCCCCAAAGGAAAGAAAAGAAATAAAACTATTTACACGGGAACACTCCCAACAAGCAAGAAGAAGAACGAGAAATCTTTTTGGGTTTTCTATTTTAATTTCTACTACAAGCATGGAAATTAAACTAACTAATTTTTTTGGTTTTTCTTAAGGTTTATCATACACATAAGAAGAAAGCTAGAAAAATAAATTAAACTAGCATGGATAATACAATGAAAGAGTATGAGCACCGACAACTAGAATAATGTGTGAGCATGAATGTAAAGCCAGTGAGAAATATGTACTCCCCCAAGCTTAGGCTTTTGGCCTAAATTGGTCTATTGCCAAGGATAGCCTGGCCGGTATCCGTAGTTATAACTGGGGACGTACTGAGATGCAGCAGCAAATGCATCCTGAGCTGAGGCATGTTGGCGAGCCGCCTTCGCTCTCCCCTCCTGTTCAGCTGCCTCCTCCCTGGTAACAACATATCTTCGTTTTGCTTGGTAATCAAAAAGGAGAGTAGGGAGAGTAACATGGACAGAGCTACGTCTGTCAAAGATTAGTCAATACTAGAGGAATTGTTCATTCCTCAAAAGAAAATGATGTTTGACCATCACGTCATAATCTAAATAAGCAGGAAGCAACTCCATATCCCCCTCTCATGGGGCTATACCAAGATAATTGGCAACACGGGTCACATAAATCCCTCCAAATAAATCTCCAGACATACCATTATTATGCAACCTGCGTGCAACTATTGCCCCCAAGTTGTTATCTTTATTACCTAACACAGCACTCTTGATGACACAAAGATCAGAGACACACATGTGACATGCTTCATCTTTACCGTTAATGCATCTACCAACGAAGAGGGCAAAATAATGTATAGCAGGAAAATGAATGCTCCCTATGGTAGCTTGTGCTATATCCCTAGATTCTCCCACAGTAATACTAGCTAGAAAGTCTTTATATTTAGATCTGTGGGGGTCATTAACATTGCTCCACTGCGGGAGTTTGCAAGCAGTTGTAAAATCTTCTAAGACCATGGTGTAAGATTTATCATAAATATCAAACAGGACACTCTAAGAATTACGTGAAGATTTATATCTAAACCTTCTTACGAATGAATCAGTCAATTGATAGTAATGAGGACACTTATCTTGTAAGAAGTCCTCAAGATCGGCATTACGCACATATGCGTCAAATTCATCCTTAATGCCTGCTTTGACCATAAACTCGTCTGATGGCCACTCACAAGCTCGCACGTCAGCGTCCCTTGGTGGTTCATCGTCTTGCTCACGCATAGCACGCATGGGTCCCTTCTTTGTTGAGGAACCACCTTGATACATTCTCCTAGACATATTTCTTTTTCTGAAATTTTTAGTAACTTCAAAATAAAAGTGAATGAAACTAAACAAGAATGGTAGCAACCACTCCTACAAGTGCCTAGAGCCTATATCATGCATTAGAATTACTTGGGACCTCATAAATTTGACATGCAAGCTCAAGAACAGGGTCACCTATGCAGCAAAAATTTGCAATGAATAAAGCACTAGAACAAAAACTAATTGGACCAATGGAGGAGTCACATACCAAGCAACAATCTCCCAAAGCAGTTTTTTTAATGGAGCTTTGAGCAAGGAGATCGAAGATCGCAGCAAAATGAGCTAGAACTCATGCTTGAGCTGGATGGGGATTTTTTTGGGAAGAAGATGGAGTGTGTGGGTGCAGGAATAAGTGGAGGGGGCCACCGTGGGCCCACGAGACAGGAGGGCGTGCCCAGGGGGTGTGGGCGCGCCCAGGGGGTGTGGGCGCGCCCTCCACCCTCGTGGCCAGGTGCTTGCGCCCCCCTTGCAGTGTTTTCAGTGCCTAAAATCCTCAAATATTCCATAAAAAATCACACTAAATTTGCAGGGCATTTGGAGCACTTTTATTTTCGGGATATTTTTTATTGCATGGATAATTCAGAAAACAGACATATAACACTATTTTTGCTTTATTTATTCTAAATAACAAAAAGTAAAAAGAGGGTATAGAAGGTCGTGCCTTCTAGTTTCATCCATCTCATGATCATCAAAATGAATCCACTAACAAGGTTGATCAAGTCTTGTTAACAAACTCATTCCGAATAACACGGAACGGGAGAAGTTTCGAATAACACTAAGTTACCTCAACGGGGATATGAACATCCCCAACAATAAGAATATCATACTTTTTCTTGACAATAGGAAGAGGAAATTCAAATCCTCCAATAATGATAGTTGGAACTTTTCCAATAGAATTGATGCTATGAACTTGAGGTTGTTTCCTTGGAAAGTGTAACGTATGCTCATTACCATTAACATGAAAAGTGACATTGCCTTTGTTGTAATCAATAACGGCCCCTGCAGTATTCAAAAAGGGTCTACCAAGGATAATCGACATACTATCGTCCTCAGGAATATCAAGAATAACAAAGTCCATTAAGATAGTGACATTTGCAACCACGACAGGCACATCCTCACAAATACCGACAGGTATAGCAGTTGATTTATCAGACAATTGCAAACATATTTCAGTAGGTGTCCACTTATCCAATTCAAGTCTACGATATAAAGAGAGAGGCATAACACTAACACCGGCTCCAAGATCACATAAAGCAGTTTTAACATAGTTTCTTTTAATGGAGCATGGTATGGTTGGTACCCCTGGATCTCCAAGTTTCTTTGGTATTCCACCTTAAAAGTGTAATTAGCAAGCATGGTGGAAATTTCAGCTTCAGGTATCTTTCTTTTATTTGTAATGATATCCTTCATATATTTAGCATAAGGATTTAATTTAAGCATATCAGTTAAGCCCATACGTAAGAAGATAGGTCTAATCATTTCAGCAAAGCGCTCAAAATCCTCATCATCCTTTGTCTAGGATGGTTTAGGAGGAAAGGGCATGGGTTTCTGAACCCATGGTTCTCTTTCTCTACCGTGCTTCCTAGCAACAAAATCGCTCTTATCATAACATTGATTCTTTGATTGTGGGTTATCAAGATCAACAGCAGGTTCAACCTCTACTTCATTATTATTGCTAGGTTGAGCTCAACATGAACATTATCATTAACATTATCACTAGGTTCATGTTCATCACCTGATTGTGTTTCAACATCAGAAATAGAAATATCATTGGGATTCTCAGGTGTGTCTACAACAGGTTCACTAGAAGCATGTAAAGTCCTATCGTTTTTCTTTTTCTTTTTCGAAGAACTAGGTGCCTCTAAATTATTTCTCTGAGAATCCTGCTCGACTCTCTTAGGGTGGCCTTTAACAACAAAGGTTCCTGAGTCATTCTACCAGTTCTAGTAGCCACTCTAATAGCAAAGTCATGTTTATTATTTAATTCATCGAGCAAATCACTTTGAGCTTTAAGTACTTGCTCAACTTGAGTGGTAACCATAGAAGCATATTTGCTAATGAGTTTAAGTTCACCTTTAACTCTAGCCATATAATCCCTCAAGCATCCTATCTCGAAAGCATTATTCTTTAATTATCTACCAACATAAGCATTAAAACTTTCTTGTCTAGCCATAAAGTCATCAAATTCATCTAAGCACGGGCTATGAAATTTAGTAGAGGGAATTTCAACTTTATCATATCTATAGAGAGAATTTACCTTTACTACCTGTGTCGGGTTATCAGGACAATGTGGTTCTTCAACGGGTGGTATATTAAGTCCATGTATTTCTTCAGTAGGAGGTAAATTCTTAACATCTTCAGCTTTAATACCTTTTTCTTTCATTGATTTCTTTGCCTCTTGCATATCTTCAGGACTAAGAAATAGAACACCCCTCTTCTTCAGAGTGGGTTTAGGTATGGGCTCAGGAGTTGGCTCAATTGGCTCAGGAATTGCCTCAAGAATTGCCTCAGGAATTGGCTCGGGAAGAGTCCAATTATTTTAGTTAGTCAACATTTTATTCAATAGTAATTCAGCTTGGTCGACTGTTCTTTCCCTGAAAACACAACCAACACAACTATCCAAGTAGTCACTGGAAGCATCGGTTAGTCCATTATAAAAGATATCAAGTATTTCATTTTTCTTCAGAGGATGATCAGGCAAAGCATTAAGTAATCGGAGAAGCCTCCCCCAAGCTTGTGGGAGACTCTCTTCTTTGATTTGCACAAAATTATATATTTCCCGCAAGGCAGCTTGTTTCTTATGAGCAGGGAAATATTTAGCAGATAAGTAATAAATCATATCCTGGGGACTATGCACACAACCAGGATCAAGAGAATTAAACCAAGTCTTAGCATCACCCTTTAATGAGAACAGAAATATCTTAAGGATATAATAATAGTGAGACTTCTCATCATTAGTAAACAGGGTGGCTATATCATTTAACTTGGTAAGATGAGCCACAACAGTTTCAGATTCAAGGCCATAAAAAGGATCAAATTCAACCAAAGTAATTATTTCAGGATCAACAAAGAATTCATAATCCTTATCAGTAACAGAGATAGGTGAAGTAGCAAAAGCGGGGTCAAGTTTCATTCTAGCATTAAGAGATTGCTGCTTCCATTTAGTTAATAACTTCTTAAGATCATATCTATCTTTGCAAGCAAAAATAGCTCTAGCAGCTTCCTCATCCATAACATAACCTTAGGAACAACAGGTAATTCGTAATCAGGGGGAGAACTTTCATCATCACTATCATCAATAATAGCATCTTCAATAATTTCATTCTCTCTAACCCTAGCAAGTTGTTCGTCAAGAAATTCACCTAACGGCAAAGTAGTATCACACACAGAAGTAGTTTCATCATAAGTATCATGCATAGCAGAAGTGGCATCATCAATAACATGCGAAATATCAGAATTCATAGCAGTAGCAGGTTTAGGTGTCGCAAGCTTACTCAAAACAGAAGGAGAATAGAGTGCAGAGCTAGATGGCAGTTCCTTACCTCCCCTCGTAGTTGAGGGAAAAATCTTGGTTCTTTCTTCTTTCAAGTTCCTCATAGTGATCAACAGATATAAATCCCAAGTGACTCAAAGAATAGAGCTATCTCTCCCCGGCAACGGTGCCAGAAATTAGTCTTGATAACTGATACTTCTCCAACGTATCTATAATTTTTGATTGTTCCATGCTATTATATTACCCCTTTTGGATGTTTATGGGCTTTATTTTACACATTTATATCATTTTTGGGACTAACCTACTAACCGGAGGCCCAGCCAGTATTACTCTTTTTTTTGCCTATTTCAGTATTTCGAAGAAAAGGAATATCAAATGGAGTCCAAACGGAATGAAACCTTTGGGAGCGTGATTTTTGGAACGAACGTGATACAGAGGACTTGGAGTGCAAGTCAAGAAGCAGCCGAGGCTCCCACGAGATAGGAGGGCGCCCCCCCATAGGGCGCGCCCCCTGTCTCGTGGGCCCCTCGGGCATCCACCGATGTACTTCTTCCTCCTATATATACCTACGTACCCCAAAAACATCCAGGAGGCAGACGAAACACAATTTCCACCACCGTAACCTTTTGTATCCGCGAGATCTCATCTTGGAGCCTTCGCCAGCATTCTGCCGGAGGGGGAATCGACCACTAAGGGCCTCTACATCAACATCCTTGCCCCTCCGATGAGTTGTAAGTAGTTTACCACAGACCTACGGGTCCATAGTTATTAGCTAGATGGCTTCTTCTCTCTTTTTGCATCTCAATACAATGTTCTCCCCCTCTCTTGTGGATATCTATTCGATGTAAACTCTTTTTGTGGTGTGTTTATCGACATCTGATGAATTGTGGGTTTATGATCAAGTTTATCTATGAATAATATTTGAATCTTCTCTGAATTCTTTTATGTATGATTGAGTTATCTTTGCAAGTCTCTTCGAATTATCAGTTTGGTTTGGCCTACTAGATTGATCTTTCTTGCCATGGGAGAAGTGCTTAGCTTTGTGTTGAATCTTGCGGTGTCCTTACCCAGTGACAGAAAGGGTTGCAAGGCACGTATTGTATTGTTGCCATCGAGGATAACAAGATGGGGTTTATATCATATTGCTTGAGTTTATCCCTCTACACCATGTCATCTTGCTTAATGTGTTACTCTGTTCTTATGAACTTAATACTCTAGATGTAGGCAGGAGTCGGTCGATGTGTGGAGTAATAGTAGTAGATGCAGGCAGGAGTCGGTCTACTTGTTATGGACGTGATGCCTATATACATGATCATGCCTAGAGAATCTCATAACTATTCGCTTTTCTATCAATTGCTCGACAGTAATTTGTTCACCCATCGTAATACTTATGCTATCTTGAGAGAAGCCACTAGTGAAACATATGGCTCCTGGGTCTATCTCTTATCATATTTGCTTCCAATCTACTTTTATTTGCATCTATATTATAAAATACCAAAAATATATTTATCTTATCATACTATCTTTATCAGATCTCACTTTCGCAAGTGGCCGCGAAGGGATTGACAACCCCTTTATCACGTTGGTTGTGAGTTCTCAGTTCGCAAGTGGCCGCGAAGGGATTGACAACCCCTTTATCACGTTGAGGAGCCTCCTACTGGATTGATACCTTGGTTCTCAAAAACTGAGGGAAATACTTATGCTACTATTGCTGCATCACCCTCTCCTCTTCGAGGAAAACCAACGCAAGCTCAAGACGTAGCAAGAAGGATTTCTCGCGCCGTTGCCGGGGAGGTCTTCGCTCAAGTCAAGACATACCAAGTACCCATCACAAACCCATCTCCCTCGCATTTACATTATTTGCCATTTGCCTCTCGTTTTCCTCTCGCCCACTTCACCCTTGCCATTTTATTCGCCCTCTCTTTCCCAATCTCCTCCTCTCTTTTCGCTTGCCTTTTTCTGTTTGCTTGTGTGTTGGATTACTTGTTGCCATGGCGCAAGATAATACCAAATTGTGTGATTTCTTGAACACCAATAATAATGATTTTCTTAGTACTCCGATTGCTCCTCTTAATGATGTTGAGTCTTGTGAAATCAATACTGCTTTGCTGAATCTTGTTATGAAAGATCAATTCGCCGGCCTTCCTAGTGAAGATGCCGCTACTCATCTAAACAACTTTGTTGATTTGTGTGATATGCAAAAGAAGAAAGATACGGATAACAATATTGTCAAATTGAAGTTATTTCCGTTTTCTCTTAGAGATCGTGCTAAAGTTTGGTTTTCGTCTTTGCCCAAAAATAGTATTGATTCTTGGAACAAGTGCAAAGATGCTTTTATCTCTAAGTACTTTCCTCCCACTAAGATCATCACTCTTAGGAATGATATTATGAATTTTAAACAACTTGATCATGAGCATGTTACCCAATCTTGGGAAATAATGAAATTGATGCTTCGTAATTGCCCTACTCATGGTTTGAATTTATGGATGATCTTACAAAAATTTTATGCCGGTTTGAACTTTGCTTCTAGAAATCTCTTAGATTCGGCCACGGGAGGCACGTTTATAGAAATCACGTTAGGAGATGCTACAAAACTTCTTCATAATATTATGGCTAATTATTCTCAATGGCACACCGAAAGATCTTCTAGTAAAAAAGTGCATGCTATAGAAGAAATCAATGTTTTGAGTGGAAAGATGGATGAACTTATGAAATTGTTTGCTACTAAAAATACTCCTCTTAATCCCAATGATATGCCTTTGTCTTCTTTGATTGAGAATAATAATGAATCTATGGATGTGAATTTTGTTGGTAGGAATAATTTTAGAAACAATGCTTATAGAGGAAACTTTAATGCTAGACCGTTCCCTAGTAATTCCTCTAATAATTATGGAAATTCCTACAATAATTCTTATGGTAATTTTAATAATATGCCCTCTTATTTTGAGAATAGTGTGAAAGAATTTATGGTTTCTCAAAAGAATTTTAATGCTTTGCTTGAAGAAAATTGCTCAAAGTTGATGATTTGGCTAGGAACGTTGATAGACTTTCACTTGATGTTGATTCTCTTAAATTTAGATCTTCTCCTCCTAAGCATGATATCAATGAGTCTCTCAAAGTAATGAGAATTTCCATTGATGAGTGTAAGGAAAGAACCGCTAGATTGCGTGCTAAGAAAGATAGCTTTATAAAAGCGTGTTCTTCTAGTTTCCATGAAAATAATGATGAAGATATTAAAGTTATTGATGCGTCTCCTATTAGATCTATGTTTTGCAATATTAATTTTGATGATTATGGGACTGATGATGAATCAACTTTGCCTAGAAGGCGTCCCAAGAATTCGGAGTCTTTAGATCTTGATGCTAAATTTGGTAAAAGTGGGATTGGAGAGGTCACAACTTTAAATAGCATTGAACCCACTATCTCGGATTTCAAGGAATTTGATTATGATAATTGTTCTTTAGAAGGTTGTATTTCCTTGTTGCAATCCGTTGTTAATTCTCCTCATGCTTATAGTCAAAACAAAGCTTTTACCAAACATATTGTTGATGCCTTGATGCAATCTTATGATGAAAAACTTAATTTGGAAGTTTCTATACCTAGAAAACTTAATGATGAGTGGGAACCTACTATAAAGATTAGAATTAAAGATTATGAGTGTTTTGCTTTGTGTGATTTGGGTGCTAGTGTTTCCACGATTCTGAAAACTTTATGTGATATTCTAGGTTTCCATGATCTTGATGATTGCTCGTTAAATTTTCACCTTGCGGATTCCACCATTAAAAAGCCTATGGGAAGGATCAATGATGTTCTTATTGTTGCAAATAGAAATTTGGTGCCCGTAGATTTTATCGTTCTTGATATATATTGCAATCTTTCTAGTCCTATTATTCTTGGTAGACCTTTCCTTAGAACGATTGGAGCGATTATTGATATGAAGGAAGGGAATATTAGATTCCAATTTCCATTAAAGAAAGGCATGGAGCACTTTCCAAGAAAGAAAGTCAAATTACCTTATGAATCTATCATGCGGGCTACGTATGAATTTAGTGCCAAAGAGGGCACTCGTTAGATCTATCTTTGCTTTTATGCCTAGCTAGGGGCGTTAAACGATAGCGCTAGTTGGGAGGCAACCCAATTTCTTTATGTTTTTTGTTTTTTCTCCTGTTTAGTAATAAATCTTGCATCTACCTTATGTTTAGATGTGTTTTTATCTTTTAATTAGTGTTTGTGCTAAGTAGAACCTATAGGATAACCTATGATGATAGTTGATTTGATTCTGCTGAAAAACAGAAACTTTGCGCGCACGAATATAATTTTTTAAATCACAAAAACGTGCTTTTGTGTTGATTCTTTTTGCTGCTGATCAATAAACAAATTTTCCAGGACTTCCTATTTTGGTAGGATTTTTAGAGTTCTAGAAGTTTGCGTTAGTTACAGATTGCTACAGACTGTTCTGTTTTTGACAGATTCTGTTTTTCGTGTGTTGTTTGCTTATTTTGATGTATCTATGGCTAGTAAAATAGTTTATAAACCATATAGAAGTTGGAATACAGTAGGTTTAACACCAAAATAAATAAAGAATGAATTCATTGCAGTACCTTATGTGGTGGTTTTGTTTTCTTTCACTAACGGAGCTTATAAGATTTCCTGTTGAGTTTTGTGTTGTGAAGTTTTCAAGTTTTGGGTAAAGCTTTTATGGACTATGGGAATAAGGAGTGGCAAGAGCCTAAGCTTGGGGATTCCCAAGGCACCCCAAGATATTCAAGAATATCCAAAAGCCTAAGCTTGGGGATGCCCCAGGAAGGCATCCCCTCTTTCGTCTTTGTTCATTGGTAACTTTACTTGGAGCTATATTTTTATTCACCACATGATATGTGTTTTGCTTGGAGCGTCGTGTATTATATTAGTCTTTGCTTTTTAGTTTACCACAATCATCCTTGTTGTATACACCTTTTGGGAGAATCCTATTTGATTAGAATTTGCTAGAATACTCTATGTGCTTCACTTATATTTTTTGAGCTTGATAGTTTTTGCTCTAGTGCTTCACTTATATCTTTTAGAGCACGGTGGTGTCTTAATTTTGAAGAAATTTCTAGTCTCTCATGCTTCACTTATATCTTTTTGAGAGTCTTTTAGAACAGCATGGTATTTGCTATGGTTACAAAGTTGGTCCTAGCATGATGAGCATCCAAGTTGGGTATAATAAAAACTATCATAGAAAAAGAATTGGATGCTATGATCAACTTGATGCTTGATAATTGTTTTGAGATATAAAGGTAGTAATGTTAGGGTCATGCTA
This sequence comes from Triticum dicoccoides, assembly GCF_002162155.2. Lineage (NCBI taxonomy): Eukaryota > Viridiplantae > Streptophyta > Magnoliopsida > Poales > Poaceae > Triticum > Triticum dicoccoides. Next base: position 228,154,014 of record NC_041391.1, read on the forward strand.
ATGGGTAATTATGAAATTGAGAAATAATTTTGTTGAAGTTGGCAAGTCCTGTAGCATGCACGTATGGTAAAAGTTGTGTGACAAATTTGTTGCATGAGGTGCTCTTTTGATTATCATCCTTATGAGTGGCAGTCGGGGACGAGCGATGGTCTTTTCGTACCAATCTATCCCTCTTGGGGCATGCGTAGTACTTTGCTTCGAGGGCTAAGTAGACTTTTGCAATAAGTATATGAGTTCTTTTTGACTAATGTGAGTCCATGGATATACGCACACTCATCCTTCCACTTTGCTAGCCTTTATTATTACCGCGCAACTTTCGTCGGTATCATAAACCCTTTATTTACCTTCCTCAAAACAGACACCATACCTACCTATTATGGCATTTCCATAGCCATTCCGAGATATATTGTCATGCAACTTTCCACCGTTCTGTTTATTATGACACGTTCCATCATTGTCATATTGCTCTTTGCATGATCATGTAGTTGACATTGTATTTGTGGCAAGGCCACCTTCATAATTTTCATACACGTCGCTCTTGATTCATTGCATATCCCGGTACACCGCCGGAGGCATTCATATAGAGTCATATCTTGTTCTAGCTTTGAGTTGTAATTCTTGAGTTGTAAATCCATAAAAGTGTGATGATCTTCATTATTAGAGCATTGTCCTAGTGAGGAAAGGATGATGAAGGCTATGATTCCCCGACAAGTCGGGATGAGACTTCGGACTTTACAAAAAGAAAAAAATGAGAAAAAAAAGAGAAAGGCCAAAAAGAAAAAAAAGGACAAAGAAAAAAATGAAAAAAAAGAAGAAAAGGAAAAAAATAAAATGAGAGAAAAAGAGAGAAGGGACAATGCTACTATTTCTTTTTCCACACTTGTGCTTCAAAGTAGCACCATGATCTTCATGATAGAGAATCTCCTATGTTGTCACTTTCATATACTAAGTGGGAATTTTTCATTATAGAACTTGGCTTGTATATTCCAATGATGGGCTTCCTCAAAATGCCCTAGGTCTTGTGAGCAAGCAAGTTGGATGCACACCCACTTAGTTTCTTTTGTTGAGCTTTCATATATTTATAGCTCTAGTGCATCCGTTGCATGGCAATCCCTACTCACTCACATTGATATCTATTAATGGGCATCTCTATATAGCCCGTTAATACGCCTAGTTGATGCGAGACTATCTTCTCCCTTTTTGTCCTCACAACCACCACCACATACCACCATAGTGCTATGTCCATGGCTTGCGATCATGTATTGCATAAGAGTTGAAAAAGCTGAAGCGCGTTAAAAAGTATGAAACAATTGCTCGGCTCGTCATTGGGGTTGTGCATGATGGGAGTATTTTGTGTAATGAAAATGAAGCATGGCCTAACTATATGATTTTGTAGGGATAAGCTTTCTTTGGATATGCGATTTTGATAGGACATGATTATTTGTTAGTATGCTTTCAAGCATTATTATTATTATGTTTTGAATCATTTGGATCTGAACATTCATGCCACAATAAAGAAAATTACATTGAGAATTATGCTAGGTAGCATTCCACATCAAAAATTTCTTTTTTATCATTTACCTACTCGAGGACGAGTAGGAATTAAGCTTGGGGATGCTTGATATGTCTCCAACGTATCTATAATTTTTTATTGTTCCATGCTATTATATTACCCCTTTCGGATGTTTACGAGCTTTATTTTACACATTTAAATCATTTTCTGGACTAACCTACTAACCGGAGGCCCAGCCCGTATTGCTGTTTTTTTGCCTATTTCAGTATTTCGAAGAAAAGGAATATCAAACGGAGTCCAAACGGAATGAAACCTTCGGGAGCGTGATTTTTGGAACAAACGTGATTTAGAGGACTTGGAGTGCAAGTCAAGAAGCAGCCGAGGCTCCCATGAGATAGGAGGGCGTGCCCCCTGTCTCGTGGGCCCCTCGGGCGTCCACCGACGTACTTCTTCCTCCTATATATACCTACATACCCTCAAAACATCCAGGGGCAGACGAAACACAACTTCCACCACTGTAACCTTCTGTATCCGTGAGATCTCATCTTGGAGCCTTCGCCGGTGTTCTGCTGGAGGGGGAATCGACCATGGAGGGCCTCTACATCAACATATTTGCCCCTCCGATGAGTTGTAAGTAGTTTACCACAGACCTACGGGTCTATAGTTATTAGCTAGATGGCTTCTTCTCTCTTTTGGGATCTCAATAGAATGTTCTCCCCCTCCCTTGTGGAGATCTATTCGATGTAAACTCTTTTTGCGGTGTGTTTGTCGAGATCCGATGAATTATGGGTTTATGATCAAATTTATCTATGAATAATATTTGAATCTTCTCTGAATTCTTTTATGTATGATTGAGTTATCTTTGCAAGTCTCTTCGAATTATCAGTTTGGTTTGGCCTACTAGATTGATCTTTCTTGCCATGGGAGAAGTGCTTAGCTTTGGGTTCAATCTTGCGGTGTCCTTACCTAGTGACAGAGAGGGTTGCAAGGCACGTATTGTATTGTTGCCATCGAGGATAACAAAATGGGGTTTATACCATATTGCTTGAGTTTATCCCTCTACATCATGTCATCTTGCTTAATGTGTTACTCAGTTCTTATGAACTTAATACTCTAGATGCAGGCAGGAGTCGGTCGATGTGTGGAGTTATAGTAGTAGATGCAGGCAGGAGTCGGTCTACTTGTTATGGACGTGATGCCTATATACATGATCATGCCTAGATAATCTCATAACTATTCGCTTTTCTATCAATTGCTCGACAGTAATTTGTTCACCCACCGTAATACTTATGCTATCTTGAGAGAAGCCACTAGTGAAACCTATGGCCCTCGGGTCTATCTCTTATCATATTTCCTTCCAATCTACTTTTATTTGCATCTTTACTTTTTGCATCTATATTATAAAATACCAAAAATATATTTATCTTATCATACTATCTTTATCAGATCTCACTTTCGCAAGTGGCCATGAAGGGATTGACAACCCCTTTATCGCGTTGGTTGCGAGTTCTCAGTTTGTCTGTGTAGGTGCGTGGGACTATTGAGGAGCCTCCTACTGGATTGATACCTTGGTTCTCAAAAACTGAGGGAAATACTTACGCTACTATTGCTGCATCACCCTCTCCTCTTCGAGGAAAACCAACGCAAGCTCAAGACATAGCAATAACCCACAAGTGTAGGGGATCGCAACAGCTTTCGAGGGTAGAGTATTCAACCCAAATTTATTGATTCGACACAAGGAAGTCAAAGAATATTCTTAAGTATTAGCAATTGAGTTGTCAATTCAACCACACCTGGATAACTTAGTATCTGCAGCAAAGTATTTAGTAGCAAAGTAGTATGATAGTAATGGTAACAGCGGCAAAAGTAAAGATAGTAACGGAGAAGTAAATAAGCGAAGCACAATATGTGAAAAGCTCGTAGGCATTGGATCAGTGATGGATAATTATGTCGGATGCGATCCTCATGTAATAGCTATAACATAGGGTGACACAGAACTAGCTCCAGTTCATTAATGTAATGTAGGCATGTATTCCGAATATAGTCATACGTGCTTATGGAAAAGAACTTGCATGACATCTTTTGTCCTACCCTCCCGTGGCAGCGGAGTCCTAATGGAAACTAAGGGATATTAAGGCCTCCGTTTAATAGAGAACCGGAACAAAGCATTAGCACATAGTGAATACATGAACTTCTCAAACTATGGTCATCACCGAGAAGTATCCCGATTATTGTCACTTCGGGGTTGTCGGATCATAACACATAATAGGTGACTATAGACTTGCAAGATAGGATCAAGAACTCACATATATTCATCAAAACATAATAGGTTCAGATATGAAATCATGGCACTCGGGCCGTAGTGACAAGCATTAAGCATAGCAAAGTCATAACAACATCAATCTCAGAACATAGTGGATACTAGGCATGAAACCCTAACAAAACTAACTTGATTACATGGTAAATCTCATCCAACCCATCACCGTCCAGCAAGCCTATGATGGAATTACTCATGCACGGCGGTGAGCATCATGAAATTGGTGATGGAGAATGGTTGATGATGACGACGGCGACGAATCCCCCTCTCCGGAGCCCCGAACGGACTCCAGGTCAGCCCTCCCGAGAGAGATTAGGGCTTGGCGACGGCTCTGTATCGTAAAACGCGATGAAACTTTCTCTCCTATTTTTTCTCCATGAAACGGAATATATAGAGTTGGAGTTGAGGTCGGTGGAGCATCAAGGGGCCCATGAGACAGGGGGCGCGCCAAGGGGGAGGGCACGCCCCCCACCCTCGTGGACAGGGTGTCGGCCCCCTGGCCTTGATTCTTTCGCCAGTATTTTTTATATTTTCCAAAAGTTATCTCCGTGGATTTTCAGGTCATTCCGAGAACTTTTGTTTTCTGCACAATAAACAACATCATGACAGTTCTGCTGAAAACAGCGTCAGTCCGGGTTAGTTTCATTCAAATCATGCTAGTTAGAGTCCAAAACAAGGGAAAAACTGTTTGGAAAAGTAGATACATTGTAGACGTATCACGCCGCGGCAGCCTGCTCCTTCAGGCGCTCCACCTCGGCCTGAAGACGGCCCTTGTCGTCGGCCAGCCTGCCGCTCTGCTGGTCCGCCTCGACCAGGGCCTGTTGCTCCTCCGCCACCTTGGTAGCCTCCGCCTTGAGGAGCTCCACCTCCTGCTCCCGCAGCTGGTTGGCCTCGTCGAGCGACCGCCGGGCCGCCGTCGCCTGCGCCACCTCGGCACCAAGACAGCCGGTGTCGGCAACAAGCTGGTCATAGTGATGGCCGGCCCCGAGCAGCCGGGTCTTCCGGGACAACACCTCGGCTGCAAAAAAGGAAGATTCAGGAAAGGAAAAAGTAAGACTTAAGATTTGGCCCAACTGCTACATAGTTGGCCCGAATCTCGGGGGCTACACCCAATGGGTGCGCTAGCGCGCCCCCACTAGAAAAGAGCACGAAGATACCTGCGGCGATGCGGAGCTCCTCCTCCTTGGCGGCGAGCTGCTCCTTGAGCTCCCGGTATTTGCCCAAGAGAGGTTGAAGGCGCCGACCTGGTAGGCGTCAAGTTGCTGAAAAAAGGTAGCAATCAGAACAAACGCATCATTCTAAAGATTCGACCCAACTACTATGTAGTTGGCCCGAACCTTGGGGGCTACACCCAGTGGGTGCGCTAGCGTGCCCCCACAAAGAAGAAGCTGTAGAACAAGCTTACCAGCACGGCGCGCTCCAAATCCCGCATCCGCTCCACCTCGGCCTGGGCAAAGGCCTCGAGCCGGTCCGTCCGTCCGCGCAGGCGGCGGCTGACGGCGTCCATCGCCACCTCCTCCTGGGTCTGGGGTCGAAGACCACAACACTTCCGCTCCGCACCGGCTGTGGCATGGCGGCCCGACGTCCCCCCTACCGGGGCACCAGGGCATGCTCCCTGCTGGCCGCTCCCGCCGCGGCCAGCCCCTCCTCCGACACACCAACGACCCGGACGCCGGGACGGCCTGCGATGCCACCGCCGGCTCGGCAGCCGGGGTGGCCTGCGGCGCCAACACCCGTGGCGCCTCCTCCGATGCCGGCGGCATCCTCTGCGGGGCCACCCATGGTGCCTCCTCCAAGACGGCGCCATCACCGCCTCCGCCGGCCCCCGCCCGCTCGACAACGTCGACCCGCAGTGGGGTGTCGTCCTCCACCTGCAAGACCTCCTGGTCGAGGATCACCATGTTAGCCCGGCCTCCTCGGCCGCGCTCCCTCACCGACGACGGCTCGAAGACCGTCGCCGCCACCACGGTGCCCTCTGGCATCTCGCGCCATGCCGGCACCTCGCCGGCTCGCACCCATGCCGCCGCAGCATCGGTCCAAGCCCGGACAGCCGCCGCCTCCAGCTCCGCCTCGGCCCTGTTCCTGTCCCGCCAGGCCAGGCCTTCGGCGTCGGTCGGGTCTAGGCCGAGGACCGGGTCGGCCGGCTCCTCCTCCTCAATCCGGTGGACGGGGTCGGACCGGCTCCTGCGGAACGCGGCCTCCTCGGCGGCTGCAGCATCCGCCGCCGCCCTCGCCAACGCGGTCGGCGACCTAAAGAAGAAGACAAAATGAGCAAAAGAAAAGTCGGCTCGACCGCTCGAACGCAGACAGGAGAAGAAACTTACCCTATCAGGACCAGGACGGGGGCCGGCCTCCCCTTCCCGGCGCCACGCTTCATCTTGGCCGGCCTCGCGCTCTCGGCCGGGTCCGTCGGGCGCTTCGGGGCCCGGGGCCGCGGTGCAACGCTATCCTTCCCATGCGGACGGCTCGGCTCCACTCCGCGCGACGACCCGGCTCCGCCCGCATCGCCGCCCCCTCCGCCCAACGCCACTACATCAGCAATTGGCGTCAGTGTCGCCCGTGCCGTGTCACGACCAACAACTCAAGAAACACAAAGGAGAAGGCAAGAAGGCAGGACTTACCCGCGCGACGCCCAGCGCCAGCGTCAACCTCGTCCTCCTCTCCTCTGCCGTGGGCCGCGGGCTCCTCCGACGCCACCTGCACCACCTGCGACGGAGCCCGGGCGTAAGGGTGTCGGATGGCATTTAGAAGCAACTCCCGCGTCGCGTTAGGGCGAACAAGGAGAAACGCAACAGCAAAATAAGGAGACCAAATACTCACCAGAGACGCCAGATTCGATTGGTTGTACGGCGCCTTGCCGAACCGCCATTCATCCCCAAGATTGGCCTTGGAGATGTCGTTCACCTGGCACGCGATCTGGTCCGCCGACAGGCGCGCCAGCCTCATGCGATTGGGGTCTTGGAGACCGGCCATCTCGCCAATGAGGCAGGTGCGCCACTGCAACGGGAGGACCCAGCGCGTGATGAACGCGGCGATGAGGTCGTTGCTAGTGAGCCCCTCCCGCGTCTTCATCACCTCCACCCGCTCACAGAGATTGACAATCTCCTGCGACGGGTGCCTGGGGAAGTAGCCCCAGTTCATCTTCGCTCGCGGCGGCGCGAGGGTGAAGGCTAGAAGATTGATGCGGTCCACACCCAGGTTGCGGACGTAGAAGAAGGAGTTCTACCACTTCTTGGCAGAATCCTCTAGCGGAATCTTGGGGCAGTCCGCCCCCGACCGCTTCAAGATGATGATGGTGCCGCAGTCGGCGAACTCTACGGCCGTCAGCCCCTGCTGCTTCAGGGAGAAGAGGCGCGCCCAGAGATCGATAGTGGGCTCGACCCCCAGGTACCCCTTGCAGAGGGTGACGAAGCCCGATAGCTAGACGATGGCGCTGGCACTAAGATGATGAGGCTGGAGCCCGAAGAACTCCAGAAACATGCGGAAGAAGGAGCTCGCCGGCAGCCCGAACCCGCGCTCGAAATGCGGCAGGAAGACCACATGCTCCGTCCCCTAGGGCTATGGCCTCTGCTCGCCGTGTGGCAGACGAACGGTGACCTCAGTCTCCCACGGCAAGCGCCGGGACGCGCGGAGATGGGCGATGTCCTCGGCAGTGACAGTCGAGCCCATCCAGGAGCCTGACGGCAGCGCCATCGACGAAGACAAGAAGAGGGAAGAAGATGGATGACGATGAGGCTCTGCTCGAAGCAACGGGTATCGCAACACAGTGGTCGCAAGAAGCAGAGCAAGGGCAAAGAGGCAAGAGGGCGCGAGCGAGAATAATGTCCGCCGCCCCCCTCGCCCCAATTTATAGCCCTCGGTTTGAACATGGGGGAGTGGGATCGTCTGCGCTCGCCTTTCCCACTACCCTGCAATAAGTGTGCACGTACGCGCGCAATAACTGCATGAGGAAGAGCAACCGACCCCCTGGACGCCGCAATAAATCTGCATGCGTGGGCCAAGGGCATGCGGCGGCGTGCCCTAGCCCGTTGCCCAGTCCCGTCATGCGCGTGGCCTGTCAGGCCCCTCCGACTTCCGGGCACCACATGGCGCCCGCGCGAAGCCCGAGGGATTGCCCCAAGATTTGATGGACTCCTCGGTTCCCGCCACCACCGGGATGTCGCGATCCAGTTTCCGAGAAAACCGGCACACAATGGGTGTTGCCGGACCCGGCGCTCGCAGAATTTGCCTTGCTTAAGGGGGAAACTGTGAAGGCCCTCCCATCAGAAGATGGCGGACCTTCACAGCTTCGGGGACTACTATCGGGGGGATGAACCCCGGGCAGGCAACGGAACCCGGATCCTTTTCAAAAACAACGGGGCCGGCATCGCCCCTCAAGCCGACACGTGCTTGGCCGGGTCGCTCGTCCCAGCCAGGCCCCGCGACCCGGCTGAACTCTCCAACCCGGCCAGGCACCTTGACTCGGCCTCGACAGAACAAGACAGCCGAACTCGGAACAACCAAGGCTTCCTCGACAAGCCGGCTCCACCCGTGGCGTGCTCCGCAACCCAGCCGCGGGTCAGCTCTCATCCCATCCAGGCCGTACGATGGGACGAGTCTTCAGCCGCTGATGACCAGGGCAACAGTGCCTGGCCCATGCCTCTGGTCAGCCGAGGTGTGGCAACAGCGCCCCTCACCTACCCGCTGACCAGGCCAGGCGTGGCAACAGTGCCCCCGTCGTCACAGCTGATGACAGCAAGCGGCGACCTGACGGAGCACCACTGTACACGACTCGACTCGGCCACGCCCTGACGATCGACAAGACGGCGCACAGTTCCCCTAGGTACGCGGGGCCTGCACCTAGGGGAACCCGTGAACCACAAGTCCCCAGCGGGTACCAGCCCGGGTCCTTTGACGCTGACAACCCGGCCCCACCAACTTGTAACATTACCATTGTACCCCTGGGGGTTGGCCTATAAAACCCCCCAGGAGCCCTCGCGTATACGGGCAAGTAAGCAAGCAGAAGGATAGAGAAACTAGCCACCCATCAATAGAATCCACCCAAGGAGAAGGAGCAGCCTAAGCCTTGGCCAGCCTTCCTTCCTCGTCCATACAGCTCTAGGAGCAACCTTGTACTGTCGCATATCAACCACACTCGTCAGGACTAGGGATGTTATCTCTTCGGAGAGCCCCAAACCTGGGTATGTCTTGCGTCCCACGCTCGCTCATGCCAACCTCGCTTCTAGAGCCCACCAGTGCCCTCGAGCCTCCTCCTCTCTTTAGCAATCCCATGGCATCTACCGTGCGCCCACCACGACACTCGTGTTCTTGATATGGCACGATCTTGATGTACCGCGAGCTTTGCTATTATAGTTGGATCTTATGATGCTTCTCCCCCTCTACCTTCTTGTAATGGATTGAGTTTTCCCTTTGAAGTTATCTTATCGGATTGAGTCTTTAAGGATTTGGGAACACTTGATGTATGTCTTGCGTGGGATACCCGTGGTGACAATGGGGTATTCTATTGATCCACTTGATGTATGTTTTGGTGATCAACTTGTGGGTTCTGTGACCTTGTGAACTTATGCATAGGGGTTGGCACACGTTTTCGTCTTGACTCTCCGGTAGAAACTTTGGGGCACTCTTTGAAGTTCTTTGTGTTGGTTGAATAGATGAATCTGAGATTGTGATAATCATACCCGCGGATACTTGTGGTGACATTGGAGTATCTAGGTGACATTAGGGTTTTGGTTGATTTGTGTCTTAAGGTGTTATTTTACTACAAACTCTAGGGCTGTTTGTGACACTTATAGGAATAGCCCAATGGATTGATTAGAAAGAATAACTTTGAGGTGGTTTCGTACCCTACAATAATCTCTTCATTTGTTCTCCGCTATTAGTGACTTTGGAGTGACTCTTTGTTGCGTGTTGAGGGATTGTTATATGATCTAATTATGTTATCATTGTTGAGAGAACTTGCACTAGTGAAAGTATGAACCCTAGGCCTTGTTTCGAAGCATTGCAATATCGTTTTCGCTCACTTTTACCACTTGCTACCTTGCTGTTTTTATATTTTCAGATTACAAAAACCCATATCTACCATCCATATTGCACTTGTATCACTATCTCTACGCCGAACTAGTGCACCTATACAATTTACCATTGTATTGGGTGTGTTGGGGACACAAGAGACTCTTTGTTATTTGGTTGCAGGGTTGTTTGAGAGAGACCATCTTCATCCTACGCCTCCCACGCATTGATAAACCTTAGGTCATCAACTTGAGGGAAATTTGCTACTATCCTACAAACCTCTGCACTTGGAGGCCCAACAACGTCTACAAGAAGAAGGTTGTGTAGTAGACATCAAGCTCTTTTCTGGCGCCGTTGCTGGGGAGGTTAGTGCTTGAAGGTATATCTTTAGATCTTGCAATCGAATCGTTTAGTTTCTTGTTTTATCACTAGTTTAGTCTATAAAATAAAACTACAAAAAAATGGAATTGAGGGTGCCTCATATGCTTCATCTTTTTAATGTCTTTCATGCCAATAAGGATTTCGATAATTGTGCCCAAATGTTAGAAGAAGAATGAATTAAAATGTTTGGCACTAAATTTTTGAATGATGAGCATGATTGCCATGTTGTTAGTATGAATTCCTTGAATATCCATGATGCTAATGATATGCAAAGTCACAAGCTTGGGGATGCTATGTTCGATGAATATGATATTTTTAGTCCCCCAAGTTTTGATGAGCAAATTTATTATGATGAAAGCATGCCTCGTATCTATGATGATTATATTGATGAAAGTGGGTTTGGAAGAGTGTCAACTTTAGGAATTAGTGATCCCACTATTTTGCAGGGTGTTGAGTCTTATTGTGATAATTATGAAAGTGGATTTGGAGAGGTCATGACTTTATTTAGTGATGAATCCACCATTTCGGAAGAGGTTCCAATTGATTATGAGGACAAAATTGCTATCTATGATGATTATTGTGATGACATGTATGCTATAAAGAATAATGATAACCATGAAAATTGTCTTATTGATTTTAATTTTCAATTGTATTATGCCTCACATGGTAGTTATTTGTTGAGTTTACTCCCACTATTCCGAATGAGAAGAATTTTGCTTATGTGGAGTGTAGTAAAATTTCTATGCATGTAGATCATGAAAAGAATGTTTTATGTGATGGTTATATTATTGAATTCATTCATGATGCTACTGAAAATTATTATGAGGGAGGAGTATATGCTTGTAGGAATTGCAATAATATCAAGTTTCTTCTCTATGTGTTGAAAATTTTGAAGTTATGCTTGTTTTGCTTTCTTATGCTAGTTGATTATTGTTCCCATAAGTTGTTTGCTCACAAAATCCCTATGCATAGGAAGTGGGTTAGGATTAAATGTGTTAGTAATATTCTTCATGATGCTCTCATTATGTTTCACTTCTTATCTTCATGATGCTCTCATTATGTTTCAATTCTTATCTTTCAAGTGAGCATCATTGAAATCATCATGCCTAGCTAAAAAGGCATTAAAGAAAAGCGCTTGTTGGGAGACAACCCAATATATACCCCTACTGTTTTTGTGTGTCCACATGATTAAGCTACTATAGTAATCATGTTTTATAGCTTTTGTTTCAATAAAGTGCCAAGTATAACCTTTGGGAAGACTTTGGTGAAAGTTAATGTGATCTTCCTGTAAAAAACAAAAACTTTGCGCTCACGAGATTAGCTGTCATTTTTTACATAAGAGTGATTTTGAGTTGATTAGTTTTGCAGAATATTAATAGCCAAATTCCTAACATCGACCAATTTATTTCAGAATTTTTGGAGTTACAGAAGTATTCGAGAGTTACAGATTACTACAGAGTGTTCCGTTTTTGACAGATTCTGTTTTCTATGTGTTGTTTGCTTATTTTGATGAATCAATGAGTAGTATCGGAGGGTATGAACCATAGAGAAGTTGGACTAAAGTAGATATTACACCAATATGAATTTATAATGAGTAAACAACAGTACCTAAGTGGTGATTTATTTTCTTATACTAACAGAGCTTACGAGTTTTATGTTGAGTTTTGTGTTGTGAAGTTTTCAAGTTTTGGGTAAAGATTCGATGGACTATGGAATAAGAAATGGCAAGAGCCTAAGCTTGGGGATGCCCAAGGCACCCCAAGGTAATATTCAAGGACAACCAAGAGCCTAAGCTTGGGGATGCCCCGGATGACATCCCTCCTTTCGTCTTCGTTCATCGGTAACTTTACTTGGAGCTATATTTTTATTCACCACATGATATGTGTTTTGCTTGGAGCGTCATTTTATTTTATTTTGTTTTGCTTGCTGTTTGAACAAAGTACTTAAGATCTGAAATTCTTAAATGTTAGAGAGTCTTCACATAGTTACATAATTATTAAACTACTCATTCACCTTCACTTATATCTTTTGGAGTAGTTTGTCATTTGCTCTAGTGCTTCGATTATATCATTTTAGGGCACGATGGTGGCTTTATTTTGAAGAAATTATTGAACTCTCATGCTTCACTTATATTACTTTGAGAGTCTTAAACATCATGGTAATTTTCTTTGGTTATTAATTTAGTCCTAATATGATGGGCATCCAAGGGATATACTAAAAACTTTCATATAAAGTTCATTGAATACTATGAGAAGTTCGATTCTTTATGATTGTTTTGAGATATGAAGATGATGATATTACAGTCATGCTAGTGGTGTAATTGTGAATTTGATAATTACTTGTGTTGAGGTTTTTGAGTCCCATAGCATGCATGTATGGTAACCGTTGTGTAACAAATTTGAAGCATGAGGTATCTCTTTGATTGCCCTCCTTATGTGTGGAGGTCGGGATTGCGCGATGGTTAACTCCTACCAATCCTTCCCCTAGGAGCCTGCGCGTAGTGCTTGGTTTTTATGACTTGTAGATTTTTGCAATAAGTATGTGAGTTCTTTATGACTAATGTTGAGTCCATGGATTATACACACTCTCACCCTTCCACCATTGCTAGCCTCTCTTGTGCCACGCAACTTTCGCCGGTACCATAAACCCACTATTTACCTTCCTCAAAACAGCCACCATACCTACCTATTATGGCATTTCCATAGCCATTCCGAGATATATTGCCATGCAACTTTCCACCGTTCCGTTTATTACGACACACTTCATCATTATCATATTGCTTTGCATGATCATGTAGTTGACATCGTATTTGTGGCAAAGCCACCTTTCATAATTCTTTCATACATGTCACTCTTGATTCATTGCACATCCCGGTATACCGCCGGAGTCCTTCATATAGAGTCATATTTTGTTCTATGTATCGAGTTGTAATTCTTGAGTTGTAAGTAAATAAAAGTATGATGATCTTCATTATTAGAGCATTGTCCCAGTGAGGAAAGGATGATGGATACTGACTCCCCCACAAGTCGGGATGAGACTTCGGATGAAAAATAAAATAAAATAAAATAAGGCCAAAAAAGAGAAGGCCCAAAAAAATGAGAGAAAAAGAGAGAAGGGGCAATGCTACTATCCTTTTACCATACTTGTGCTTCAAAGTAGCACCATGGTCTTCATGATAGAGTCTCCTATGTTGTCACTTTCATATACTAGTGGGAATTTTTCATTATAGAACTTGGCTTGTATATTCCAACGATGGGCTTCCTCAAATGCCCTAGGTCTTCATGAGCAAGCAAGTTGGATGCACACCCACTTAGTTTATTTTTGAGCTTTCATACACTTATATAGCTCTAGTGCATCTGTTGCATGGCAATCCCTACTCACTCACATTGATACCTATTAATGGGCATCTCCATAGCCCGTTGATACGCCTAGTATTGGTAAACATAGTAATTTCAAAAAAATTCCTACGCACACAAAAGATCATGGTGATGCATAGCAACGAGAGGGGAGAGTGTTGTCCACGTACCCTCGTAGACCGAAAGCGGAAGCGTTAGAACAACGCGGTTGATGTAGTCGTACGTCTTCACGGCCCGACCGATCAAGCACCGAAACTACGGCACCTCCAAGTTCTAGCACACGTTCAGCTCGATGACGATCCCCGGACTCCGATCCAGCAGAATGTCGGGGAAGAGTTCCGTCAGCACAACGGCGTGGTGACGATCTTGATGTTCTACTGTCGCAGGGCTTCGCCTAAGCACCGCTACAATATTACCGAGGACTTTGGTGGAGGGGGGCACCGCACACGGCTAAGAGATCAAGAGTTCAATTGTTGTGTCTATGGGGTGCCCCCCTCCCCCGTATATAAAGGAGTGGAGGAGAGGGGGTCGGCCAAGGGGGTGGCGTGCCCTAGGGGGGAGTCCAACCCCAACCGGGTGTAGGACTCCCCCCTTTCCTATTAGGAGTAGGAGAGGGAAGGAAGAGAGGGGAGGGAAGAAGGAAAGGGGGGGCCGGGCCCCCTCCCAATTCGGATTGGGCTTGGGGGGGGGGCGCCCCCTCCTTTGCTCCTTCTCCCTCCTTTCCACTAAGGCCCATATACCTACCGGGGGGTTCTTATAACCTCCCGGAGCTCCGGTATAGTCCCAATCTCACCCGGAACCTTTCCGGTGTCCAAATATAGTCATCCAATATATCGATCTTTATGTCTCGACCATTTCGAGACTCCTCGTCATGTCCCCGATCTCATCCGGGACTTCGAACTCCTTCGGTACATCAAAACTCATGAACTCATAATATAACTGTCATCGAAACCTTAAGCGTGCGGACCCTACGGGTTCGAGAACAATGTAGACATGACCGAGACACGTCTCCAGTCAATAACCAATAGCGGAACCTGGATGCTCATATTGGCTCCCATATATCCTACGAAGATCTTTATCGGTCAAACCGCATAACAACACATGTTGTTCCCTTTGTCATCGGTATGTTACTTGCCCAAGATTCGATCGTCGGTATCTCAATACCTAGTTCAATCTCGTTACCGGCAAGTCTCTTTACTCGTTATGTAATGCATCATTCCGTAACTAACTCATTAGCTACATTGCTTGCAAGGCTTATAGTGATGTGCATTACCGAGAGGTCCCAGAGATACCTCTCCAACAATCGGAGTGACAAATCCTAATCTCGAAATACGTCAACTCAACAAGTACCTTTGGAGACACCTGTAGAGCACCTTTATAATCACCCAGTTACGTTGTGATGTTTGGTAGCACACAAAGTGTTCCTCCGGTAAACGGGAGTTGCATAATCTCATAGTTATAGGAACGTGTATAAGTCATGAAGAAAGCAATAGCAACATACTAAACGATCAAGTGCTAAGCTAACGGAATGGGTCAAGTCAATCACATCATTCTCCTAATGATGTGATCCCGTTAATCAAATGACAACTCATGTCTATGGTTAGGAAACTTAACCATCTTTGATTAATGAGCTAGTCATGTAGAGGCATACTAGTGACACTATGTTTGTCTATGTATTCACACATGTATTATGTTTCCGGTTAATACAATTCTAGCATGAATAATAAACATTTATCATGATATAAAGAAATAAATAATAACTTTATTATTGCCTCTAGGGCATATTTTCTTCAGTCTCCCACTTGCACTAGAGTCAATAATCTAGTTCACATCGCCATGTGATTTAACACCAATATTCACATCTGTATGTGATTAATACCCATAGTTCACATCGTCATGTGATCAACACCCAAACACTACTAGGGAAAAGGCTAGCAGCAGCGCGGATTTTAGGTGTATCAGTAGCGCGGGGAGTGGCGCTACTAATAAGGCGCTACATCTAACACATAGCAGTAGCGCGTGCTCACCGGCGCTACTGCTACACAAGTGTAGCAGCAGCGCGGTTAGTGGAAGCTCGCTACTGCTAGTATCTCTAGCGCGCTTTGCCTGGACGTGCTACTGCTATCGCAGCACTGCTGCTAACTTTTATACACTCGCCACTGCTAATTTAAGTAGTTTTTTGTTTTTTCGGCATATTTGTTTTGTATTTGAACAGGCTTTGTAGAAGAATCTTTAGCACATAGAAATGTCATCATGATACACATACAAATTCCTGCGAGACCACAAATGTAATCATAGCATATACATACAAATAGTCTCATCATAATCATCATCCAACACAAAGTGGTATCTTGTCATCATCTCGAAAATAGCAATACATGCAAGTCTCGAATACTTGCAACTACAACAACGTCATCCATCTAAACAAAGGTATACGCAAGAAGTGCTATCACTATGAGTGAGAGCGGAACTATGCAGTACATGAGGTGGCGGTTACGAGTCCTCTCTCGCGCTAGCGTGAACCTCAAGTAACTAGCTTCTCCTTCTTGTATGCTTTTGAAGCCTTTATGGCTGGCGCCCGTGAACCCATTCACTTGCGTCTGACACTCATGCCACTCGTTATACACCCCCGGAACCTTCCCTTTGTACATGACATAGCAATTCCATCTCGCCATCAAGAAACTAGGTACCTGTTAGAGATGCATGTTCATGAAGAGGATGTACAATCATATGTATGCAACAAAATATACTATAGCAACACCGAAAAAGAAAGGGTTATAGCAACTAGATGCAGCATACAGTACGCAAATTAATTAACTAGAGGTACGCAGGTCATCGTACGCAAACTAACAAAGTAGCGTTATGCAAGTTCGGCAGGGACCGTGGACATCACAAAGTTTCATCGCTACAAAAAGTATACAAGTTCAACCGACACATATCATCATCATCGGCATTATAAATCACTAGAAGTTCCATCCTTCCATATCATCGAGGATGAACCCTAGCTTCTTGAACGGCGTGAGGTCTAGACGTTGCATGCCTATGCGAGTTCGGATGCCAGCTTGCGATATAGGGCCGTGGTGGAACATCCCCTTCTCATCGACGACATCTTTCATGATGATCGTCACAATGTCGCTTTGGATGCGAAAGAAGTCATCTCTAAGTTTATAATCCGCTTCTCCATGAGATTCTAGCCACTTGTGGATATGATCATCATTTCTGCTTCTAATGCGAAGCTTTTGGTGATCCGTGTTGAACTGAATCATGAGATGGACGATGTAGAATCCATCCTTCTTGCTTGGTTTTGGGACATGGATGCAGGAGAAGTTAGTTTTATGCGTGAAACCCATCTTCTTGTTCCTTTGTTTCCTTATCTTCACGTGGCCACCTCTAAAGCTGAAGCCTTGGAGAGCATCATCTAG
Organism: Triticum dicoccoides; assembly: GCF_002162155.2. Lineage (NCBI taxonomy): Eukaryota > Viridiplantae > Streptophyta > Magnoliopsida > Poales > Poaceae > Triticum > Triticum dicoccoides. The sequence goes on from NC_041391.1 coordinate 228,171,012, forward strand.
AATATTCATTATGTGGGTGTAGTCTTTTTTCTCGCAGTCTCTAGAAGGGTCAAAATACACGGCGTGGGAGACTTGCGGGTAAAGAACGATAAGGACGGTGCGCCCGTTGCTGTGGGGAAAAGACACCTCAAATTAGTCCCCATATGAGAGAGAAGGAATGATTGAAATGTATGAAAGGGTTGTCCGGAACTGACTTACTTTGGATGATAAGGCACGAGGAAAATTTCCCGGTCCTTATTCTGTACCATGAAGTTTTGGAGGTACTCCCTAGCAGTTTCACGCTCAAAGTCGCCGAGACTCAAGAAAGACTCGTGCATGTAGTACGGATCCGCCACACAGATTTGCGAGACTTCTTCACTCGACGGAGCTCATATGTAGCGCAAAAAAGCAGACGATTGTAAAATCGAGCCGCCTTGTTAGAAACATCTCAAAGATATGGTCAAACCGCAGGAAGAACACCTCCGCAGGCCGTGTCTCGACGTAGCACTTCCCCTTAGTCACACGAGCCACGTATGTCGGATATCCTAGATCCTTTGAGGCTAGTAGGCTTTTCTCAGTCGGCAGCACATGGTCGTGCAGTCTCCTGAGATCCCCTGATAGTGCCTCCAGCGGTTTCGGCGGTAGCATCGGCTCACCCGTGAGATGGAACATGACCGCACCCTTCACGGGTACACGCTCTTCAGAATGCATCATCTGGCTGCTATGTGCTCTGGCTTGTTTGGAGGCAGTTATGTTCCCCGATCTCTTCCTCTCCTTTTTCTTGGGCACACGTTCCAGACCCTTCCTTAACCCCTGCCCCAGTGTTCCCGGGCTAAGTACTGTACGACCCTCGCGCCCGGCTAGTTGAGCCTGTGTTGAGGCGGCATCTTCAGGCGTGTCCTGTGAGGATTTCATGAAGAGAGACTTTTTGCAATCCCTGCTAAGACCCTGCCCGGGCATATCATCTATATCCTCATTAGCAAGCTAATAACCCGATTCGTCATATGGTTGACTCATCATATCTATGTCACAGTCATACGCGTTTGTATTGAGGAAATCCATAGGGTCGACCTTCGTCTCATCATCCATTCTCTGTTCTACAAGAGAAACTACATCAGCCAGTACTATTGCACCCCCTTCATCATGTCGTCTGACGCTCTCACCCGGCACTACAGGAGCTGGTAATTGCGTAGGCGGGGTGGTGGTCTCCGCACATGCTTGTTGATGTGTGGTTATTGGTGTGCTCTCGGCCGGCTCCAGGCAAATAAGATTCTTTGGCCATAGCAGCACCCAACCCTTGCAGCTTCCAATCCGCGGCAGGGTCTCGTCGTCCGCTCCCACATGCTATACTGGAGGAGGCAAATCCTTGTGCCCCGATTTCACACTGGCCAAGCTAACCCTGAAGTGCCTAGCGGGGATCGGCTGGTTGTGGAACGTGGGTTGCGAGGGGTCCATTATCATCCCCTTTCCCACGTCCACCTTCTGGCCTTTGATCAAGTAGAGTATGGTGCACGGGGTTTCTTTCACCTGCAAACACATATGTCTGTGGCGTAAAACAACCGAACGGCAACAAAAATGGAATATTATATATATATATATATATGTTGGTGCGACATGCAATTACCGTGACGGCGTCGAGCTCAGCCAAAGATGAAGGCCCACCTAGCGCGCCTGAGACTGAGGACGGGCTGCTATGAGCAGGAGCGGCTGCGAGAGGAGGCCCGGTTGCGTGAGCAAGTGATGGTGCGATGGTGTTGTTGTTCATGGAGTTGCTCCCGACGAAACTGGGCAACGGGAAATCATGTACCGTCTTGTCTGGATTTTCCTTTGTCCAGTTGATGATAACTGGAACCAAGTTAGTAGCAAAATCATTTCTGCACGTAGTTACAGCTACATTGACTGCCTGCTGTAGCAACTCATATTTTTCCTCGGCTGCTTTTTTCGCATCCTCAGCTACTTTTTTCTCAACCGCAAGCTTCACCTTTGCGTCGATGTCCGCCTGACTAAACTTCTTTTTCTGCTTCTTGGCCTCCGGGCCCTCGTTGTAAAACACCTTCCACATGGCGCCATCTCCAGCACCGTGCACACGACCATATCGTGGTCGCTGGCCCAAAGGGAGTCCCTTAAGTTCGTTCAAGGCCCGGTTGAGAGGGGTGTCCCACTTGGGCCTCATCGGAGAAGTAGGGCTTTCGGCTGCAAGCTGGTGTTGCTTCTCCAGTAGTCTAATCAATTTCCTCATGATCCTGTCCGTGTAAAAAACCTTTCCCACTTATAGCGGGCCCTGATGAAGTCACACTCCAAGGGGTTGGTGAACTTCGCGAAGGGGTCTGGGAGGCCCACGGCTTCACGTTTCGCGTCCTCCTTATCCCATATGGGCCTTTTACCGAGGTAGCCACGGCTTCCGAGGCGATGCTTCCCTGTGTTCCTTTGCTGAAGGCTCTTGAATTTCGCAGCCTTAGCCTTGGCTGCCTCGGTAGCGCAAGTGTCCTTGAACTTTTCGAACACCTCTTCCGTAAGTGTCGGATTTTCCTCCAGAATCTTGGACAGGGGTTCATCAGCCTCAATAGCTCGTTTCACCCTCCCTTTCCAGGAGGCCAAATCATTGCTCAACATGCCCATGGCGTGATTGTTAATCTTTTTCATCTTTGGATCATCCCACGGTTGTTCTATGTTATCATCCCGGTCGGGGAACTTGAATCTCTTGTGCAACTTCGTTAGGAGCAACTGCGTCAAATGTTCTTTACTCCTTAAGTCATCGTCGTTGATGATCGCGCATTCCCGTAGGATGCATCCTACTTGGTTCCCATAGCACTTGCGAGGTTCTTCCGGCTCTAACGGCTCAAACTTGCCAGGTGACATCTTTATGATCACAAGTTGTCCAATCCCTAGTTTGTTAGGTTTTTGTATCCTCTGCTTCTTATGCTTCCTCTTTTCGGTAGCGGCATCGGGGCCGGTACCTTCCCCACTGGTATCTTCCCCGCCGGTACCTTCCCCACCGGTCTCGGCACCGCCACCGGTGCCGGCGCCGTCGGTGTCGATGTCGGTATCAGTACCATCATCGAGGCCGACCTGCAAACCTTGCTTAGCAGTCAAATAGTCGAGGTACTCTTGTTCACCCTCATAATCCATCTCGTCTGCATCTTGGTCAGAAGGCCCAGTTTCTTCGTTGTTCGACATGTTTCCTATGATTAAGTGTACTCATTTATTTCTAAAAGTATGAATAAATGAGAAATGACATAAAAAGAAATCTATGTGCCAGCACTCGATATGCCAAATATGTAGAACAAATCATGCCTTTATTCATGGGAAATTTCGGCATGACCTTTGCTCAAAAATGGACATATCGAGCGCCTGAAATTCACCAGAACAGAAATGAATCAACATTCCGACGTAACATAGGCCACTCGGATCATTTTCCACACATGACATGTCCAAAACATGACATATCCACATATCACATGTCCAGTTCAAATTTGCATATAAATTCAGCTAATTTTGAAACCTAGCTAAATTCATAACTAAATAGATAACCTAATTAACATACTGTCCTAACTAAAACCTAAGTAAATTAACCGAAGAACCCTACAGAGAGAGAGGGGGGTTTACAGAGGGTGCAGGGGCGAGGAGGCAGGCCCGACGACGGCCGAGGTTGGGAGGGGAGGAAGCAGAGGAGGGAGGCGAGGGCCGACGGGTCAGGGGCGAGCGCGCCGGGGTCGGGGGCGAGCGCCAGCACCGGGGTCGGGGGCGAGGGTCGGGTCGGGGGCGAGCGCCGGGGTCGGGGTCGGGGGCGAGGGCCGGGTCGGGGGCGAGCGCCGGGGTCGGGGGCGAGCGCTGGCACCGGGGTCGGGGAAGAGCGACGGGGGAAGAGAGAGTGGGGATTTGGGGGGAAAAGGCGGGATGAAGCAGGGATAGTGAGAATTTGGGGTTAAGTGGATGTAGCAGCAGCGCGTTTGGACAAAACGCGCTGCTACTACCTTCAGTAGCTGTAGCAGTTTATACGAAATGCGCTACTACTACCTTCAGTAGCTGTAGCGGTTTATACGAAATGCGCTACTACTACTGCCAGTTTTCCTTTTTCTTTTCCTTTATTTTCTCCCACTTTTATTTCCCGAGAGCAGTGAACGAAGGGAGGGCGATATATATTGCATCATTTGACAGTTAAATATGTATGCAAAATAGGAACATATATATTACATCATTGGACCCATGCATAATAATGGCTACGTGTGTATACAAAATAGGAACATATATATATATATATATATATATATATATATATATATACATATATATATATATTACATCATTTGACCCATAACATACGGTCCCTCAGCGCTGATGTTTTCGTTTTTGAGTCAGCTTCTTTTCCTTCTTGTTCGTCGAAGAATAATTGAGCCCCTCATTGTGACTTTGCCTTTTCCATGGAGTACGATTTTTCTTAGGTAATGTAGTATTGATTCTTCTTTTGACGTATACTTCATCATCATCATCATCTTCCCTCATTGGGTTGCCGTACTGATCATAGTCTTCCTCGTTGGCGGCTCCATCCATTCCAATGATGTTCCTTTTGCCTCTCCTCACGACAACACGACTGGGATTGTATGGGTCGGTTATGAAGAAGCATTGTGTCACGTGCTTAGCGTGTACCCATGGCTCGTTTTTTGTGATAGCGTTCACGGTAGCGCTCTTGGCGTCGGGTATACTCATGGTAGTGAAAATCCGGTTTTCTCTTTCGATATTCTTTGCCCATCTGACACGGAACATCGTCGTGTTGTGCAGTCCAGAGTAGTCAAGCTCCCAGATCTCCTCAACCCTTCCATAAAATCATTCAGTTGCGCCATTATCGCTGTCGGTCATGCATTCCATCGTCACCCCTGAGTTCTGATCATCACTGTCCATATCTTTGGCCTCTGTGTAGAACGTGTATCCATTGATATCATATGCCTGATAGGTTACGAGGTTGGGCGAGGGGCCATGTGCTAAGGCGTATATGAGCAATCCGTCCTTAGAGCCCTCCTCTGGGGGATTAGCAATAATATGCTCTTTGAACCAATGCAGGAAAGTGGAGTTGTACTCTCTAGTAACTTCGGCGTTCGTCCTGCATACCCCCCGGTCACGATACTTCTTTGCGATAATTTCTTTGTGCAGTGCCACGAAAGGATCTACCTCGTCTAGGTGTTGTAGCACTACCAAGTTTGCTCTGTCAAAGTCGCTGCATCGATCTGAGTATGCCACGTGCAGTTCCCTGCGACCGTTGCAGTGACCATCTCCTTCGAGCCTCTCATCGTGCTTGTTAACGGGCAAACCAACACTCACACCAGGCGGCTGGTCTGCGCCATATAGAAAATTCTCACAGAAAGAGATGCACTCTTGTGCCAAATAGCCCTGGATGATGCTTCCGTCCGGACGGGACATGTTACGAACGAATCCTTTGATGATCCCATTCATCCACTCAAACGGCATCATGTTGTGCAGGAATGACGGCCCCAGGTCTATTATGCCATCCACAATATGGACACACAGATGCACCATCACGTCAAAGAACGCGAGCGGGAAGTACATCTCAAGCTCATTCAGTATCACAACGATCTCTTCCTGTAGCCTTCGGAGCTGCTTCACACTGATCGACTTTCGAGAGATGACGTCGAAAAAGTTGCAGAGATCAATAAGCGTGTCACGGACGTTCTTGTGCATTATCCCTCTAAGGGCAACAGGTTGTATCTGCGTCATCATCACATGACAGTCATGAGACTTCATCCTGCTGAACCTTTTCTTGTCCATGTCTAGATATCTGCTTATCTTGCGACAGTAATCGGAACTAACTTTGACTCCGGTAAGGCACTTAAAGAATTGATTGGTCTCAGCCTGACTTAACGTGAAGCAAGAAGGGGGGCAATAATCCTCTTTCTTTATTTTCTTGCCCTTCTTCTCCCGTGCCTCTGTCTCCGTCTCTGTCTCGTCTGACATTTTACGGGGCGGCATGTGTAGATCTTCCCTGATTTTCAAATCTTGCAAGTCTTTTCTTGCCTTCGGCCCATCCTTGGTCTTATCCGGCATGTTCATCAGTGTTGCAAGCAAGCTCTCAAGGACATTCTTACAGATATGCATTTGATCAAGGCAATGAGGTGTATCGAGTTTGTGCCAGTACTCCAAGTCCTAGAACACAGACCTCGTCTTCCATACCTTCAGTAGTGGCTCCGGCGCCTTTCTCATCGTCTTTCCCGGCGCGGGGCACTCCTTCCAGTTTTTCAACAGCTCGTCGATTTCGGCACCGCTCCGCTTACGTGGAGGTCCTCGATGCTCAGCGTGACCATTGAATGGATCTCCACGGTTTCTCCACGGGTCGTCCTGTTCAAGCCATCTTCGATGCCCCATGTACACGATTTTCCCAGACCCGCCATCTTTCCTTGACGTTAGCTGCTGAGACGTCGTATCATCCATGCACCGCGTGCATCCGCAATATCCATGGCACACCTGGCCTGCCACATATCCGTAACCGAGATAGTCCTGCACTGTCGTGATCAGCACGGCTCTCATGTTGAAATACTCGCCTTTGCTGGCGTCCCATGTCTTGGCCGGTGTTTTCCATAACGTGTCTAACCCCTCTTGAAGTAGCCCCAGATACAAATTAATATTATTTCCTGGTTGTTTCGGCCCTTGAATAAGCATGCTCATGTGAATGTACTTCGATTTCATGCACAACCAGGGGAGGTTGTACATCCATACAAACACGGGCCATGTGCTATGGTTGTTCTGGTTGCCAAACGGATTCATGCCATCGGTACACGCGCCGAGCACGATGTTCCTTGCATCACATTCAAAATACCGATAGAAGTTGTTCAACGCTCTCCACTGGCTTCCATCCTTCACGTGTCTCAGCTTCGGATCATCTCCATCGTCGGGCTTCTTCCTCTCCGCGTGCCAGCGCATTAGCTTTGCTTCCTTGGGATCTACAAAATACCTCTGGAGATGGGGAATGATCGGTAAGTACCATACAACTTTCTGGGGACATTTCTTCCCGGCCTTCTTGTATCGAGAAGCATTGCACACTGGACAGCTTGTTTTTTCCGCGTGCTCCTTCCAATAAATTATGCAATCGTTGATGCATGCATGGTATCTAACGTGTGGCAGATCAAGAGGGCACATGGTCTTCTTGGCCTCATCAACACTGGTAGGACATAGATTACCCGCGGGAAGAACATCCTTTAGGTACTTGAGATGCTCATCGAGGCTAGTGTCGGTCCATTTGTTTTTAGCCTTCGTCTTCAGGAGTTGGAGCGTGAAACTCAAGCGGGTCACCTCAGAATTGCAACCATCATACAATGGAGTGTTCAAGTCTACCACCAGTTGCTCCAGCTTAGCCTCCTCTCTAGAAGCAGCTCTCTCAGTACTCGTCTCCTTGCGAAGCAATGCTTGAACATGAGGGTCCCGCACGATTGAACTTAGTACCAACGAACTCTGCTGCGTGGAGTCCATGTCGTTCTCTCCGCCGCCATGTCCGGCCCCTTCTCCTCCGCCATGTCCGGCCCCTTCTCCGCCGCCATGTCCGGCCTCTTCCCCGCCGCCATTATCTATCATCTCTTCGTCTTGCCCCGTATCATCATTGCTTGCCCCGTCGGCATCCTCAACATCGTCATCCTCATCTTCAGTTATCCATCGAGTATAGCCATCCATGAAACCAGTCATGAGCAGGTGCGCTTCGACACGACCATCGTCATAGGGGTCGAGCCAAACTATTCCTTTGCATTTTCAACACGGACATAAAACCTCTGTCAGGTTATTTTCTTCCATGTCCTACACCGCCGACCGCAACCACCTGTCCACCATCGTTCCACTGACCATCATGAACGTCTGCACGGTAATAATAAAACAAATTGATTATAAAAATGCGTGCATGCATCAAAGTCATACAAAAATTCGGCATGACCTTCCCTAAAAATAGGACATATATGGATCTAGAGTTTGCCCGGAATTCACCGAAACGGAAATAAATCGACATTTCGGCAAAACATAGGCAACTCAAAAGCACTATTTGGCATCAACTCATGCCACACACACAATTTCCACAAACATATCACACACACGTAAACATATTTCCTTTTTGCAAAAGCATGAAATTTTCATCACCTCTATCTCGAGATCAAGCACATGATGGAGATGATGTTGTAGGGAGATCAAAAGTGCACAAAGCTCTTCTTGACAAAGATTGATCTAGTTAAGGGGCAAATAGGTCACTTAACTAAATCCTACATATACCTAGCTACCTAATTTGGGAGGAGACAACTTCAACTAGTGGAGGGGAAGGAAAAAGAGAAAGGAGATGCATTAATGGAGGTGGTGTAGTTAGGTAGGAGTAATGAAGAGAGAGAAAGGTAGATAGAAGAGAGAGAGTAATGGGGGAGAAGTATTAAGGAAGAAGAAGAGTAAGAGTGGGAGCATGTGGGAGGTAGGGGAAAGGGAAGAGAGGAGGGGGAGGGGGAGGGACGGGTGGGGAAAAGGTGGTGGGTTGGTGCGGATTAGCAGTAGCGCGGGTGTTAAAACACACTGCTGCTAAGGAAGTAGCAGCAGCGCGCTTTGGGCAACGATGCTACTGCTAACCGGGACCAAAAAGTGTGCCAATTTGAAATTTAGCAGCAGCGACCTCATAAAAAGCGCGCTACTACTACATCCATAGCAGTAGCGTGGCTCGCGGCACCGCGCTGCTGCTAAATGGAGTTTGGTGGACACCGCCGGTCGATATTTGTAGCAGCGCGGTTTACACCCAGCGCGCTACTGCTAAAAACTTGTCAGTAGCGAGTTTCCCGCACACGCGCTACTACTAATTAGCAGCAGCACTCCTTTTTGAGCCGCGCTGCTGCTAAGATTCTGTGTATAGGCTTTTCCCTAGTAGTGAAAGGGTTACTAGAGTCAATAATCTAGTTCACATCGTTATGTGATTAACAACCAAAGAGTACTAATGTATGATCATGTTTTGCTCGTGAGAGAAGTTTAGTCACCGGGTCTGTCACATTCAGAGTCGTATGTATTTTGCAAATATTCTATGTCTACAATGCTCTGCACAGAGCTACTCTAGCTAATTGCTCCCACTTTCAATATGTATCCAGATTGAGACTTAGAGTCATCTGGTTTGGTGTAAAAGCTTGCATCATTGTAACTTTTTACGACGAGCTCTTTTATCACTTCCTATTATCGAGAAATATTTCCTTAGTCCTCACTAAGGATATTCTTGACCGCTGTCCAGTGATCTACTCTTAGATCAAAATTGTACTCCCTTGCCAAACTCGGAGCAAGGTATACAATAGGTCTGGTACACAGCATAGCGTACTTTATAGAACCTATGACTGAGGCATAGGGAATGACTTTTCATTCTCTTTCTATTTTCTGCCATGGTCGGGTTTTGAGTCTTACTCAACTTCACACCTTGGAACACAGTCAAGAACTCCTTCTTTGACTGTTCCATTTTGAACCACTTCAAAATCTTATCAAGGTATGTACTCATTGAAAAATCTTATCAAGCGTCTTGATCTATCTCTATAGATCTTTGATGCTCAATGTGTAAGCAGCTTCACCGAGGTCTTTCTTTGAAAAACTCTTATTCAAGTACCCTTTTATGCTTTCCAGAAAAAAATCTACATTATTTCTGATCAACAATATGTTATTCACATATACTTATCAGAAATGCTGTAGTGCTCCCACTCACTTTCTTGTAAATACAGGCTTCTCCAAAAGTTTGTATAAAACCATATGTTTTGATCAACTCATCAAAGCGTATATTCCAACTCTGAGATGCTTGCACCAGTCCATAGATGGATCGCTGGAGCTTGCACATTTTGTTAGCACCTTTAGGATTGACAAAACCTTCTGGTTGCATCATATACAACTCTTCTTTAAGAAAACCATTAAGGAATGCAGTTTTGACATCCATTTGCCAGATTTCATAAAATGTGGCAATTGCTAACATGATTCGGACAGACTTTTAAGCATCGATACGAGTGAGAAAATCTCATTGTATTCAACACCTTGAACTTTGTCAAAAAACCCTTTTCAACAAGTCTAGCTTTGTAGATAGTAACACTACTATCAGCATCTGTTTTCCTCTTGAAGATCCATTTATTCTTAATGACTCACCGATCATCGGGAAAGTCAGTCAAAGTCCACACTTTGTTCTCATACATGGATCCTATCTCAGATTTCATGGCTTCAAGCCATTTCGCGGAATCTGGGCTCATCATCGCTTCCTCATAGTTCATAGGTTCATCATGGTCTTAGTAACATGACTTCTAGAATAGGATTACCGTACCACTCTGGTGCGGACCGTACTCTGGAAGACCTACGAGTTTCTGTAATAACTTGATCTGAAGTTTCATGATCATCATCATTAACTTCCTCACTAATTGGTGTAAGAATCACTGGAACTGATTTCTGTGATGAACTACTTTCCAATTCGGGAGAAGGTACAATTATCTTATCAAGTTCTACTTTCCTCCCACTCACTTCTTTCAAGAGAAACTCCTTCTCTAGAAAGGATCCATTTTTTAGCAATGAATATCTTGTCTTCGGATCTGTGATAGAAGGTGTACCCAATAGTTTCCTTTGGGTATTCTATGAAGACGCACTTCTCCGATTTGGGTTTGAGCTTATCAGGATGAAACTTTTTCACATAAGCATCGCAACCCCAAATTTTAAGAAACGACAACTTGGGTTTCTTGCCAAACCACAGTTCATAAGTTGTCATCTCAACGGATTTAGATGGTGCCCTATTTAAAGTGAATGCAGCTGTCTCTAATGCATAATCCCAAAACGATAGTGGTAAATCAGTAAGATACATCATAGATCGCACCATATCCAATAAAGTGCGGTTACGACGTTCGGACACACCATTACGCTGTGGTGTTCCATGTGGCATGAGCTGTGAAACTATTCCACATTGTATAAAATGAAGGCCAAACTCGTAACTCAAATATTCTTCTCTACAATCAGATTGTAGAAACTTCTATTTTCTTGTTACGATGATTCTCCACTTCACTCTAAAATTCTTTGAACTTTTCAAATGTTTCAGACTTGTGCTTCATTAAGTAGATATACGCATATCTGCTCAAATCATCTGTGAAGGTCAGAAAATAACGATACCCTGCCACGAGCATCAACACTCATTGGACTGCATACATCGGTATGTATTATTTCCAACAAGTTAGTAGCTCGTTCCATTGTTCCGGAGAACGGAGTTTTAGTCATCTTGCCCAAAAGGCACGGTTCGCAAGCATCAAATGATTCATAACCAAGTGATTCCGAAAATCCATCTTTATGGAGTTTCTTCATGCGCTTTACACCGATATGACCCAAACGGCAGTGCCACAAATAAGTTGCACTATCATTATTAACTTTGCATCTTTTGGCATCAACATTATGAATATGTGTATCACTATGATCAAGATTCAATAAACCATCACCATTGGGTGTATGACCATAGAAGGTTTTATTAATGTAAACATTATAACAATTTATTCTCTATCTTAGATGAATAATTGTATCGCAAAAAACATGATCTTATCATATTTATGCTCAACGCAAACACCAAATAACATTTATTTAGGTTTAACACTAATCTCGAAAATATAGGGAGTGTGTGATGATGATCATATCAATCTTGGAACCACTTCCAACACACATCATCACTTCACCCTTAACTAGTCTCTGTTTATTCTGTAACTCCTGTTTCGAGTTACTACTTTTTAGCAACCGAACAAGTATCAAATACTCAGGGGCTACTATAAATACTAGTAAGGTACACATCAATAACCTGTATATCAAATATACCCTTGTTCACTTTGCCATCTTTCTTATCCACCTATTCAGGGCATTTCCGCTTCTAGTGACCATTTCCTTTGCAGTGTAAGCACTCAGTTTCAGGCTTTGGTCCAGCTTTGGGCTTCTTCGCAGGAGTGACAACTTGCTTGTCATTCTACTTGAAGTTCCCTTTTTCCCTTTGCCCTTTTCTTGGAACTAGTGGTCTTGTCAATCGTCAACACTTGATGCTCTTTCTTGATTTCTACCTTCGTCGATTTCAACATCACGAAGAGCTCGGGAATCGTTTTCGTCATCCCTTGCATACTATAGTTCATCACGAAGTTCTAGTAACTTGGTGATGGTGACTAGAGAACTCTGTCAATCACTATCTTATCTGGAAGATTAACTCCCACTTGATTCAAGCGATTGTAGTACCTAGACAAACTGAGCACATGCTCACTAGTTGAGCGATTCTCCTCCATCTTTCAGCTATAGAACTTGTTGGAGACTTCATCTCTCTCAACTCGGGTATTTGCTTGAAATATTAACTTCAATTCCTGGAACATCTCATATGGTCCATGACGTTCAAAACGTCTTTGAAGTCCCGATTCTAAGCCGTTAAGCATGGCGCTAAACTATCAAGTAGTCATCATATTGAGCTAGCCAAACATTCATAACGTCTGCATCTGCTCCTGCAATAGGTCTGTCACCCAGTGGTGCATTAAGGACATAATTCTTCTGTGCAGCAATGAGGATAAACCTCAGATCACGGATCCAATCCGCATCATTGCTACTAACATCTTTCAACACAATTTTCTCTAGGAAGAAAGCAACAACGCGAGCTATTGATCTATAATATAATTTGCAAAATACTACCAGGACTAAGTTCATGATAAATTTAAGTTCAATTAATCATATTACTTAAGAACTCCCACTTAGATAGACATCCCTCTAGTCATCTAAGTGATCATGTGATCCAAATCAACTAAACCATAACTGATCATCACGTGAGATGGAGTAGTTTTCAATGGTGAACATCACTATGTTGATCATATCTACTATATGATTCACGCTCGACCTTTCGGTCTCCAGTGTTCCGAGGCCATATATGCATATGCTAGGCTCGTCAAGTTTAACCTGAGTATTCTGCGTGTGCAAAACTGGCTTGCACCCGTTGTAGATGGACGTAGAGCTTAGCACACCCGATCATCACGTGGTGTCTGGGCACGACGAACTTTGGCAACGGTGCATACTCAGGGAGAACACTTTTATCTTGAAATTTAGTGAGAGATCATCTTATAATGCTACCGTCAATCAAAGCAAGATAAGATGCATAAAAGATAAACACCACATGCAATCAATATAAGTGATATGATATGGCCATCATCATCTTGTGCTTGTGATCTCCATCTCCGAAGCACCGTCATGATCACCATCATCACCGGCGCGACACCTTGATCTCCATCGTAGCAGCGTTGTCGTTTCGCCAACTATTGCTTCTACGACTATCGCTACCGCTTAGTGATAAAGTAAAGCAATTACAGGGCGATTGCATTTCATACAATAAAGCGACAACCATATGGCTCCTGCCAGTTGCCGATAACTCGGTTACAAAACATGATCATCTCATACAATAACTTATATCTCATCACGTCTTGACCATATCACATCACAACATGCCCTGCAAAAACAAGTTAGACGTCCTCTACTTTGTTGTTGCAAGTTTTATGTGGCTTCTACGGGCTGAGCAAGAACCGTTCTTACCTACGCATCAAAACCACAACGATAGTTCGTCAAGTTAGTGTTGTTTTAACCTTCGCAAGGACCGGGCGTAGCCACACTCGGTTCAACTAAAGTTGGAGAAACAGACACCCGCTAGTCACCTGTGTGCAAAGCACGGCGATAAAACCAGTCTCGCATAAGCGTACGCGTAATGTCGGTCTGGGCCGCTTCATTCAACAATACCGCTGAACCAAAGTATGACATGCCGGTAAGCAGTATGACTTGTATCGCCCACAACTCACTTGTGTTCTACTCGTGCATATAACATCAACGCATAAAACCTAGGCTCAGATACCACTGTTGGTAAACGTAGTAATTTCAAAAAAATTCCTACGCACACGCAAGATCATGGTGATGCATAGCAATGAGAGGGGAGAGTGTTGTCCACGTACCCTCGTAGACCGAAAGCGGAAGCGTTAGAACAACGCGGTTGATGTAGTCGTACGTCTTCACGGCCCGACCGATCAAGCACCGAAACTACGGCACCTCCGAGTTCTAGCACACGTTCAGCTCGATGACGATCCCCGGACTCCGATCCAGCAGAATGTCGGGGAAGAGTTCCATCAGCACGATGGCGTGGTGGCGATCTTGATGTTCTACTGTCGCAGGGCTTCGCCTAAGCACCGCTACATTATTATCGAGGACTTTGGTGGAGGGGGGCACCGCACACGGCTAAGAGATCAAGAGATCAATTGTTGTGTCTATGGGGTGCCCCCCTCCCCCATATATAAAGGAGTGGAGGAGCGGGGGCCGACCAATGGGGTGGCGCGCCCTAGGGGGGGAGTCCAACCCCAACCGGGAGTAGGACTCCCCCCTTTCCTATTAGGAGTAGGAGAGGGAAGGAAGAGAGGGGAGGGAAGAAGGAAAGGGAGGGTCGGGGCCCCTCCCAATTTGGATTGGGCTTGGGGGGGCCTCCTTTGCTCCTTCTCCCTCCTTTCCACTAAGGCCCAATAAGGCCCATATACCTACCGGGGGGTTCCGATAACCTCCCGGAGCTCCGGTATAGTCCCAATCTCACCCGAAACCTTTCCGGTGTCCAAATATAGTCGTCCAATATATCGATCTTTATGTCTCGACCATTTCGAGACTCCTCGTCATGTCCCCGATCTCATTCGGGACTTCGAACTCCTTCGGTACATCAAAACTCATAAACTCATAATATAACTGTCATCGAAACCTTAAGCGTGCGGACCCTACGGGTTCGAGAACAATGTAGACATGACCGAGACACATCTCCAGTCAATAACCAATAGCGGAACCTGGATGCTCATATTGGCTCCCACATATCCTACGAAGATCTTTATCGGTCAAACCGCATAACAACATACGTTGTTCCCTTTGTCATCGGTATGTTACTTGCCCGAGATTCGATCGTCGGTATCTCAATACCTAGTTCAATCTCATTACCGGCAAGTCTCTTTACTCGTTATGTAATGCATCATTCCATAACTAACTCATTAGCTACATTGCTTGCAAGGCTTATAGTGATGTGCATTACCGAGAGGGCCCAGAGATACCTCTCCGACAATCGGAGTGACAAACCCTAATCTCGAAATACGTCAACTCAACAAGTACCTTTGGAGACACCTGTAGAGCACCTTTATAATCACCCAGTTACGTTGTGACGTTTGATAGCACACAAAGTGTTCCTCTGGTAAACGGGAGTTTCATGATCTCATAGTTATAGGAACGTGTATAAGTCATGAAGAAAGCAATAGCAACATACTAAACGATCAAGTGCTAAGCTAATGGAATGGGTCAAGTCAATCACATCATTATCCTAATGATGTGATCCCGTTAATCAAATGACAACTCATGTCTATGGTTAGGAAACTTAACCATCTTTGATTAACGAGCTGGTCAAGTAGAGGCATACTAGTGACACTATGTTTGTCTATGTATTCACACATGTATTATGTTTCCGGTTAATACAATTCTAGCATGAATAATAAACATTTATCATGATATAAGGAAATAAATAATAACTTTATTATTGCCTCTAGGGCATATTTCCTTCACCTAGTTGATGTGAGACTATCTCCTCTTTTTTGTCTTCTCCACAACCACCATTCTATTCCACCTATAGTGCTATGTCCATGGCTCACGCTCATGTATTGCGTGAAAGTTGAAAAAGTTTGAGAATACTAGAGTATGAAACAATTGCTTGGCTGAAACCGGGGTTGTGCATGATTTGAATATTTTGTGTGATGAAGATGGAGCATAGCCAAACTATATGATTTTGTGTAGATGATATTTCTTTGGCCATGTTATTTTGAGAAGACATAATTGCTTTGTTAGTATGCTTGAAGTATTATTATTTTTATGTCAATATTAAACTTTTGTCTTGAATCTTCCAGATCTGAACATTCATGCCACAATAAAGAAAATTACATTGACAAATATGTTAGGTAGCATTCCACATCAAAAATTCTGTTTTTATCATTTACCTACTCGAGGACGAGCAGGAATTAAGCTCGGGGATGCTTGATACGTCTCCAACGTATCTATAATTTTTTATTGTTCCATGCTATTATATTATCCATCTAGGATGTTTTATATGCATTTATATGCTATTTTATATGATTTTTGGGACTAACCTATTAACCTAGAGCCCAGTGCCAGTTTCTGTTTTTTTCCTTGTTTTTGAGTTTTACAGAAAAGGAATACCAAACGGAGTCCAATTTATGTGCCAATTTTTGATCATTTTTTATGGACCAAAAGAAGCCCCCGAAGTAAAAGAGTTGGTCCAGAAGAGTCCCGAGCCATCCATGAGGGTGGAGGGTGCGCCCCCTATCTCGTGGATGACTCGGAGACCCCCCTGACGTGAGATCGACGCCAAAAAATCCTATAAATACATAAACCCCGAAAAGAAACCTAGATCGGGAGTTCCGCCGCTGCAAGCCTCTGTAGCCACCAAAAATCAATCGGGACCCTTTTCTGGCACCCTGCCGGAGGGGGGATCCATCACCGGTGGCCATCTTCATCATCCCGGCACTCTCCATGACGAGGAGGGAGTAGTTCACCCTCGGGGCTGAGGGTATGTACTAGTAGCTATGTGTTTGATCTCTCTCTCTCTCTCTCTCTCTCTCTCTCTCTCTCTCTCTCTCTCTCTCTCTCTCGTGTTCTTGATATGACACAATCCTGATGTACCACGAGCTTTGCTATTATAGTTGGATCTTATGATGTTTCTACCCCTCTACCTTCTTGTAATGGATTGAGTTTTCCCTTTGAAGTTATCTTATCAGATTGAGTCTTTAAGGATTTGAGAACACTTGATGTATGTCTTGCGTGGGATACCCGTGGTGACAATGGGGTATTCTATTGATCCACTTGATGTATGTTTTGGTGATCAACTTGCGGGTTCCGTGACCTTGTGAACTTATGCATAGGGGTTGGCACACGTTTTCGTCTTGACTCTCCGGTAGAAACTTTGGGGCACTCTTTGAAGTTCTTTGTGTTGGTTGAATAGATGAATCTGAGATTGTGTGATGCATATCGTATAATCATACCCGCCGATACTTGTGGTGACATTGGAGTATCTAGGTGACATTAGGGTTTTGGTTGATTCGTGTCTTAAGGTGTTATTTTACTATGAACTCTAGGGCTGTTTGTGACACTTATAGGAATAGCCCAATGGATTGATTGGAAAGAATAACTTTGAGGTGGTTTCATACCCTACAATAATCTCTTCGTTTGTTCTCCGCTATTAGTGACTTTGGAGTGACTCTTTGTTGCATGTTGAGGGATTATTATATGATCCAATTATGTTATTATTGTTGAGAGAACTTGCACTAGTGAAAGTATGAACCCTAGGTCTTGTTTCCTAGCATTGCAATAACGTTTTCGCTCACTTTTATTACTAGTTACCTTACTTTTTTTATATTTTCAGATTACAAAAACCTATATCTACCATTTATATTACACTTGTATCACCATCTCTTCGCCGAACTAGTGCACCTATACAATTTACCATTGTATTGGGTGTGTTGGGGACACAAGAGACTCTTTATTATTTGGTTGCAGGGTTGCTTGAGAGAGACCATCTTCATCCTACGTCTCCCACTAATTGATAAACCTTAAGTCATTCACTTGAGTGAAATTTGCTACTGTCCTACAAAACTCTACACTTGGAGGCCCAACAACGTCTACAAGAAGAAGGTTGTGTAGTAGACATCAGGGCGTCGCAGGCGCATGCGTTCAAGGAGGCGAACCTGCGCGTCATGAAGAGCAGGCCAAGGTCTTCATCGAGCTCGACTCTGCCACATCATTGCCGCCGCGATCTTGTCGATTTTGGTAGCATAGGCTCGGGCCCGCAGATTCCCCCCTAGTAGTACAATGTAGTACGATATAGATGAACTATGTATGATGATGAACTATATATGATCACTGTCGTTGCAAGTTTCTCCCGCGAATGTTTCTTTTTAATTTATAGTTTCATATACGAGGTCTGATTTGCAGCGCACGGATTCGCCCCGCAAATCACATCTACAGCGAACTGTAAACGTATTTTGCGGGTCGGCATTATACGGGGTCTGCTAGAGATGCTCTAAGCGCCCTAGGCGCGGCCTAAGCCGTAATATTGGTTTTACTGTCAAGGTGTATCTTTGGTTATTATATGTGTACTAATATAAATTAAGGGCATATAAATAAGTTAACTACAAACTCCCACCATTGGAATATGGCCGGTTTAGCATATAAGTGTAGCATGGCATGATTTCTCTCTTGGGTAGAAAATTTCTTGTTTGTCGTGACTAGACTTCCATTTATGCCCTAGGCAAGGCGTTTGTCCATCACCTAGCGTCTAAGCGTTGCCTAAGGACCTCCTTAGGCACTACCTTTTCCAACAGAGGTCTCTGCACCTACAAGATGTCACAAAGATATCCCGGATGCACACTTCCAAAGGAAAAAATAGAAAGAAAGGAAAAAACAAAGGTCCCGCCATAGTGATCGACTCCTTCCAGCAGCCGCATACGAACCACCACCAAATACAACACCAGGAAAACATAAAAAAAATCTCCAAAAGCAACACCACCAAGAAGGCGACGCTCTGCCTGGGCCCAGCGCGCGGCCCACAACAATGCATAAGCGTCGTCGTCGCCCGATACAAGATCTTAGGTTTTCACCCTGGAGAAGTCCGAACTCTCAAAACAATTCCTCCAGCAAGGTAATTGCCAGGCACAACCAATGAAGGCGAGACAGATTTTCATCCTGAAAGTCCTGGCTCGGCACACGAGGAGCACCATCAAAAAAGAATTCCTCTAGTGCTGCCGCCCCCACTTGACACTTCTGCTCCTGAGAGTTATCAAACACCTGGCTGACTCCATCGCCTCAATGGCCCCATCCGTCTAATTGATCCTCTGATCTCAGCCACCGTTGCCTTCTCCACATATGTCTGCACCATAGAAATTGAGAAGCCGACATGTCCCATGATGTCAACAGACAACAGAGCTTCGTGTTACGCCCTCATGGAACCTCGTAGGTTGAAAATGGACGTGCACAACCAAATTCTATCTGATCACGATATCTTGGGCAGGATCTCCGATGGTAGTTTCGGAACATTCGATGACCAGATCAATGGGGACCCATCATGCGGGATGTTGCCATGATGCAATTGGAGCACGAGGACCGCCACCTTTATTGTCACGGCAGCAGGTCCCCACGCCGCCTCGATCCAGCCAGCCGTCGCCCGATCGCAGGCATGGGCTGAGCTCCACCAAGCCACCTTGATCCAGGTCCAGATCCAGATCAGGGGGATTGGCAGCCCCTCCTGTCGCTGCAAGCCACCGGGCAACCAGGGCGCACCACCAGGCAGAGCACCCCATCACGCTCGGACAGGAGCAGCACCGGCGCTGACGCCTCGCAGCACCACGCCACCAGGAGCATCGCTGGACAGGAGCCGCGCGGCCGCTAGGAATGCAGGGGAACCGCGTCCAAGGGAGGCCCCGTCATCGCCGGCACTGACCGGGCTTCGTCCGGCAGAGATCCTCGACGGTGAGGGAGAGGGGAGGGTGGAGAGGGGCCAGTGGCCGGCGAGGCATGGGTTGGTAGCTAATCGAGGCAAGCTAGCATTTCAGTCCAAGATCAGAGATATATTATGTACTACTCCTATGTTATTATTCATTTGCTCCATTTATTTAATTAAGCTATACTGCCATCATTTTTTTTCCCGTGGTCCTAATATGTTTTCCCTCTACTGTTCAAACAGACCAAGCAACTGAAAGCACCTAGATTACTGTTCAAACATTGTTTTCTCTATTTTTCACAGAAACTAAACTATTTCATGTTTCCGAAAAGTTTGAATCCCTTGCTGCGAACACCTTGCGTCCTGATCAGAAGTGGAGAGCCCAAAGATCCCCTCACCAACTGCTGCTGCTGCTGCTGCCTGCAGCGCCGCTGTTTGTTCGTTTGTCCGCATCGGCCACCAACCACCGCTCATGGCAAGTCTGATCGGAGTCAGAGAGCATGTTGCGCCTTGGTGGTTGTTTACGCATAACGATGCCCCAACCAAATCCAGACCCATCGATCATCAACCACCCCAAAAGCAAGAACCCACACCCCAAGTCGAGTGGTGGTAAGAATCTTTCCGTGGGTTAGCTGGAAAAACCAGTCCTCCAGGCTCCAAAGTTGTTTGGTGACTACATTATCAGGGACCAATAATTAATTCTTAAGCACCACACTGGCGCTTGGTTGCTGTAGCGCGAGAGATCACAGTAGTGGTTAGGCACTCAGTTAGCAGGATATGTGATCTTGTGTTTTCACCCCTGCCCAAGTCGATATTTATGCAAATTTGTTGCAGTGCCTACTCAGCACTTTTGCTGTCTTGATCTTCTAAAAATTCTCCCGGAATGAATAATAGCTGAAAATTTTATTTCAGTTTGCCAGGAAATTGTGTGTTTTTAAAGAACCAGTATTTATTTTTGTTGAGAAATACCAGGAAATATTTTAGAAGAGGAAAAAAAGGGGAAGTATGAAAAGGCCCAGGAGGGCCCAAAAACCTACCACGAAACACTTCTACTACATTTTTGCCCGGCACCACCACCTACTTCTCGTCTCCGCCCCTGTATTTTTTCAGAAAAAGTTGGAAGAGAAACCACCACCAAACCCAGGAACTCGGTGCGCGAGAGAAACAGAGGAGGCGGCGCCGAGCGAGCGATCCCCTCCTCCTCCCCCGTCGCGTGATCATGGCCATGGCCGCCTCCAGATCGCTCTGGGCCTCCCGCGCCGCCTCCTACCTCAAGATCTCCGCCTTCCCCAGGGCCTTCTCCACCGGTACCTCCCCTCCCCCTCTCCCTCTCCGCGGCCACCTTTGCGCCCGTGCCTGCCTGTTTCACGCGTGCGTCTCGTGTGTCGCGCCGCGCGCGTCCCGGGATCACACTTCGCTGGTGCTAGAACGGCGCGATCTTGTCCTCTGCGTCCCGCTAATTTTGGGTGGTAGGATTTGTCGTTGGTCGATCCGTTTTACTAGTTTTTTACCGGTGATTTCGGCAGTGACTCTGTTCACGCGTCGGAGATATTTGCAGAACGGGGTGTAATGCCGCCGAGTTTGTTCTGGTTGTTTTGATCCTTTCCCGGTGGCAGGTTTTATCTTCACTGTAAAAAGGATCTTTCCTGCCGCTCTGCTTTTGCCTGATTAGGTTAGGTGGTAAAGTTCAACATTTCTGCCTTGGATTTTTTTAGTCCTGTATACCAATTTTAGTACGGTGATGGTTCTTGAGGTTCAGTGATAGCCGTAGGTCAGTAGGCCGATGTCATCGCAGAAGGCGCAACCTGGTTTTTATTTTGTTGATGTGATGTTATTTCTTTTGATGGCATGATGCGATGTTTGTTTGATGCATTTGAAAACTATGTAGTGTGAAAGTTGATGAAATACATGCAAAATGGTTTGGGACCCCATGATTTAGTCAAAAGTTTCTGCAATAGGCTCGCGAAAGCTGTTTGGAGAAAACCCAGCCGCATTGGGACCTACAATCTACAAGAGTTTGTTGATGCACAATCATATGCAATAGTGTGAAGCAGAGAAACTGATGGAATGATCCCAAGAAAAAGTTCTTTACATTAGCAGGCATCTGTGTTCTGTGCATATTTCAGGGTGGACAGTACTTGTAGTGGTTATGAGGGAACTACTGCATTAGTTGCAGTGGCTTTGGAACTCTTTATATGCACATTGTTAAACTGCATTTCTGATTAATGCCATTTCAATGTGTAGTACACGTTATGACACGCATCTTTCTGGTTTTGCCCTTTTCCAGTGCTGAAGGATCTGAAGTATGCTGAAACCCATGAATGGGTCAAGGTTGATGGTGATTCCGCAATCGTTGGGATTACAGACCATGCCCAGGTTCATATGTTTATACATTCAATCTCTCTGAACCAATTCATGTGTTAGATCTGTCATATGTTAGACCATTAAATGCTTCACTCGATGCATATGTATAAGCAGCCTTTCATCACATGCCATAATATAGCTGTTTTTTGGCTTTCAGGACCATTTGGGTGATGTTGTGTATGTGGAGCTGCCAGAAGTTGGCGCCTCTGTCTCCCAGGGAACCAACTTTGGTGCTGTTGAAAGTGTGAAGGCAACCAGCGACATCAACTCGCCGGTGTCTGGAGAGGTCATTGCAGTGAATGATGAACTACTAGAGAAACCAGCATTGGTACGTTTCAGCTTAGCCTTACTGGAGGAATCCATTGTCAAGGATTGAAGTGTTGTATGACCGGTATGCTGGCTGTTTTATTTTTTTCAACACAGGTCAATGGAGATCCATATGCGGGCGGCTGGATCATCAAGGTCAAGGTCAGCGATGCAGGTGAGCTCAACTCACTGATGGACCACAAGAAGTACTCGAAATTCTGCGAGGAAGAGGACAGCAAGCATTAAGCATGGTGGCTTCTGAAAGAGGGTCTGCGCTTCGACACTCATAGGTGTTTGTCATGTGCTGTTGGGCACTTTGTACCACCTGCTTTCTCAGCCCAGAAAGGATCAAAACATGGAATAAATGGCATTTGCCTACCCTACAAGGGCTTGCGAGATCCAAAATCTGTATATCACTCGAGTTCCTTTGTTTCGTTGCCATGGTTTCGTCTCTGATTTAAGCTCTGTTCTGATTAACTCGTATCAAAATTCTCTGTGCATTCTGATGATAGTAGATACTCCCTCCTTTTCATAGTGTAGTGTGCCCATGGTTTTCTAGATTTAACTTTGACCATAAATTTAACCAACATGGGCGATTGCGGCGGGAGCATCACAGATAACTTTGAATTCGTATTCGAAAGAAGTTTTCAACGGTATGATTTTTCAGTAAAATGATTTATGTGTGGACGCACTACATTATGGAATGGAGGGAGTAGTTTTCGCCCTGGTATCTGGCTGCAGTTTTTCTGGAGGAATTTGCAATAGGATCAGTATACTGCCTTAACAGACTGGACTGCTGCCAAAGTGGCGATACTGAAATACTGCAGACTAATTCATAACATTAGTAAACTCTTCAAAATCAGTTTACATGCTGCCAAAGTGGTGATTCCGAAATACGGCAGACTAATTCGTAACATTGAAAGTCTTCAGTTTACAGCAAGATTATCCAAGTTATACAGAAGACCCATCAAAAAAGGCAGAAGAACATGGACATGTAGTGGTGGGGCTAATCACCGAATAACAGCAACAAGTTTGCTAGAATCTTTTCACTGAACGTTGGCAATAGGACTAACATCAATGCTAAACACAGCGATACCAAACTATTGTTCATCCAGGTTTAGATCAGAAACCTAAAAGATGGAATAAGTGGCACAAGCATTTGGTATAGCAGTTTCGTCAAGAAACCGCACAATGCAAGGCACCCCAACTGCAGACCACAAGGAAGACGAGCCTTCTCATGCCTTCTTGATGTTCCAGTTGTGCGCTGATCGGGGCCCAGTGGTGATGCCCTCGTAGTATTGCGATGGCAGCTTCCCCTTGTTCCATTGTTTCACGAACTTGAGGAAGATATCACGGGCAGACTCTGAAGAAAGGTCGGAGAAATATTTGCCCTTCTCTTCCTTCAACCAGGTTGCGAACTCGTTGTTCTTAGCAAAGTAGTCGTCCTTGGATATTTCTTTGATGTCCTGTTTTAGCAATGGCTGAAAATGAGAGGCATCAGAACATGAGAAAGGCAGGAGAAGAACAAGCAAGTTCAATCACTAACTAGTCATTCCAAATACATATGGTGCCGCACTTCTTTCTTAACAACCTACTACTACTTTTGCTGAATTACATAATACATAGATGAGATGCAACTAACATTATACTCTAGGTACACAAATTATGGTCCTCAAGATCACTTCAGGGGTGTATATACTACAATCCTTTCATTACAGGTGTAAAAATTGCAGGGGATAAGGCAATAACTGTCCAAAAAAATAAAATAGAGCACCTAAATTACCATCACTATTTTAGTTCAATGACATCAATATATCTTACTTTGCTATTCAGCCTTTAGATGTGAAATATAGTCTGCCAAGTTTCTATGGAACTCCATTGTCCAGCACAATACAACAGACTTGCATATCAGTTATCACACTGAAGAAATTTGCAATATCTTAGCCTGAAATATTTACCTCGAAAGGGGCAGGTTCAGTTTTAAGAGTGCTTCAAAGACCCCTTAAAAACATGGTCTGGACAGTTTTGCCAGGTTGGTTGCATGGATTCAAAGGTAATTAGCTTACTTAAGCCTACAAGATGTGCTTCCGAATGGTTTTGCCAAGACATATTTGTTCAACCCTACTTCATGTGGTTCTATTTAGGGCCATTGTCCGTCCTATATTATCAGACCTTTGCAACAACAACAAAAAGTGCTACCGAAGAGCTAAAAGGTCCAGAACTCTTATATTGATCATAGACAAACTACTGTGGTTGATACTCTAAACAACCGTCAAGAGAACTCACAACGTCCTTGTCTTTTCGTTTGCTCTTATCCTTCTCCTTGGAACGCCTCTCCTTCGAATCCCTCTCTGTCAAGACAAACAAATACACAGTCACGTACACATCATCATCAAATGAACCTAGCACTATAGTTAAATGATCACAATCAAACAAATGAATCTATAACTTGCTATTGAAATTGGTGGAGAATAATATGGATACAAACGCAATTCACGATATTTTTGGTTTGGTAGGTGGGGCGGTTATCATGCGGTGATTGATCACACTAAACCTCATGCTGTTCGGTTTGGTTTTAAGACTGTTTGGAATTTACGGCCTAAAGATTTTTTTTGTGAAAAGTGGTCGGGATTGGTTTTTTCTTTTTTGTATCTTGCCCAAGTAGATGATCAGATACACAGCTAAGATTTTATTCCTCCTATGGAGAGCATGGCATCTCAGGAATGATATTATTTTCGATGATGGCAAGCCAAAATTATGTTGCTTACTGGGACTGCCTTGGCGCTCTTCTTCCTATAATAATCCAAAAGGTAAATCTCCTATCCACCACCATTGCTTGCCTGATCAGAGGGCCAATAATCAATCACTTGTGACTTGTGAGGTCAGGACATCAACCTCACCTTCTTTTGTTCAGGCATAAATAAGCGTCGATGCTAGTTTTGATTTGGTTGGTGCTTCTGCTAGCGTCGATGAGAATTTTCGGAGCGCTGAAGAGGCCGAGTTGATGGATTGTGTTCATGGTTTAAAGGAGGGCCTGATCCTCTGTTCTCATAGGTGAAGCTTGTGAAGATTGAACGGTCACTCAATGGTATTGCCCATTCTCTAGCTCAATTTAAGATATCACACAATGGCACAAGGAACCAAGCTAAGGATGATTTCACTCAATTAGAGAGACAGGAAAAATGCAGGCCCTAGGAGCAAAACAAGAACCCTACCTTTGTCTTTGCCCCTGTCGCCGTGCTTCTTCTTCCTCCTCCGCTTCTCCTCCTCCTCGTCGCTGCCCCTGCCGTCTCGGCCGCTCCTCCTGCTCTCCTTCTTGTCCCGCCTCTTCTTCCGCTCCCGCTCCTCTTCCTCCCCTGGGCCAGCGAATCGACAGGCAGAGCAAGGAGAGGAATCAGCACGGCGCGGAAACAGAGGGGTCGACTGGAGCGAGAAGCAATTGGATAGTTTCAGGTACCTGAGGAGGGGGAAGAGCGGCGCTTCCTCGACTTGCCCTCGCCGCCGCCCATCGTGGTCGCCGCCGGCGTCTCCTCGGCACAGAACAGAACACACACCGCCTTTCGCCCTCTACTGTCTCGCAACTTTTTTTTTTGAGACAATACTGTCTCGCAACTTGGGGGTCGAGGAGAGAAGCCTCGTGTTGGGCCCAGAGAAATATTAGGCCTATGTATTCAAGCCCGCTCGTTACATTGCTTTTCGGCCCAGTAGATACTGTCCATTAAGTTCAACTCAATCTCCCCTAAAAAAAAAGTTTAACTAGTTCAACTCACAATCCATTTCCTCAAACTTCCCTAAAGAAATCCATTTCCTCAAAAACAAAATCAACTCAATTCTCCTCCACATTTTTTAAAAATTCTGGTGAACTGTTTCCGCCGTAGCTTCCATACTACTCCCTCCGTTCCGAATTACTTGTCGCACGTATGGATGTATCTAGATGTATTTTAGTTTTAGATACATCCATTTCAGCGACGAGTAATTTGGAACGGAGGGAGTAGATTGTATGTACTTAATATATATTTTTTGTATAAAGTTGGTCAAATTGAAAGAAGTTTGACTTGGGACAAATATAGAATTTCAAATATTTTTGAAACGGGGGAAGTACCTAACAGTCTGCTTTCGTCTATCTTGATTTCATTTCCCACTATACACATCCATTTTTCCTACAACACTATACACATCCAATCGTACTGAACAAGAAGAGAGACCCTGTCTGCAAACCCAAGATATCTGGGGGTTTGGGTGTGCACAATCTGGAGAAGTTTGCGGCCGCCCTTCGACTATGTTGCCTCTGATTCGACTGGGCTGACCCTCCCAAGACTTGGGTGGGAATGGAAATGCCATGTTCTGACAGCGACAAAGATCTTTTTGCGGCGGCCACATCGGTGTAAATTCTGGGAATCTTCATGGCTGAATGGCCTTCGGCCCAAAGACATTGCGCCCAAATTTTTTGAAATCTCCAGAAAGAAGGTGTGTGTGGTTAGCAGGACCCTTGACAACAACTTCTGGATCAGTCAAATAACACTTCGCAGGGACTCACTTTGACCCATATCCAGGAATTTGCTACTCTTTGGGAGATGATTGTGTTAGGATGATCTCCATCATGTGGGCCCAACGGCCCAACGGCCCCTTAGGTCCGTGCCCTGATCGGGGGCGCTCAACCCACTATGGTTGACGGGCCCCTGTCACCTGCACTATATAAAAAGGTGGGGGCCGCGGCTCGCAACACGAGGTTCGTCGCGACGCCGTACACCCCACCTACATCCCCTACCGATCTAGGGTTAGTGCAGTGCTGATGGGAAGCACCGCCATCACTACTCGCTGCCATCACCGGCCACCATCACCATGTCCGGCACCGGGACTTCCTCGAGCCACAAGAAGGTACGTCTACCAGATTGATCTAGCCTACCCGATCCCATGGATATAACAATGGTATTAGCCAGATTGGGTTAGATTTTTTAGGTTGAAAAGAAATCACAGAAAGTTTTCCCCTCGCCAAAGAACCCTAAATAGGGCAAAGAAACCTCCATCGGCAAAGAGCTCGCCGCTGAAAGGATCGATGTAGTTGACTAGAGGGGGGGTGAATAGGCAACTAACAATTTTTAGCTTTTCTTTACCAAATTAAACTTTGCATCAAAGTAGGTTGTCTAAATATGCAACTAGGTGAACAACCTATATGATGCAACAACAATAAGTGCACAAGCAAGCAAGGGATACAACACAAATAGCTTGCACAAGTAAAGGCGCGAGATAACCAAGAGTGGAGCCGATGGAGACGAGGATGTGTTACCGAAGTTCCTTCCTTTTAAAGGGAAGTACGTCTCCGTTAGAGCGGTGTGGAGGCACAATGCTCCCCAAGAAGCCACTAGGGCCACCGTATTCTCCTCACGCCCTCACACAATGCGAGATGCCGTGATTCTACTATTGGTGCCCTTGAAGGCGGCGACCGAACCTTTACAAACAAGGTTGGGGCTATCTCCACAACTTAATTGGAGGCTCCCAACGACACCACGAAGCTTCACCACAATGGACTATGGCTCCGAGGTGACCTCAACCGTCTAGGGTGCTCAAACACCCAAGAGTAATAAGATCCGCTAGGGATTTGTGGGGGAATCAAATTTCTCTTGGTGAAAGTGTAGATCGGGGCCTTCTCAACCTATCCCGAGCAAATCAACAAGTTTGATTGGCTAGGGAGAGAGATCGGGCAAAAATGGAGCTTGGAGCAACAATGGAGCTTTTGGGGGAAGAGGTAGGTCAACTTTGGGGAAGAAGACCCCTTTATATAGTGGGGGGAACAATCCAACCGTTACCCCCCAAGCAGCCACGCATAGAGCGGTACTACCGCTTGGGCGGGCGCTACTACCGCTGAGCCAGCGGTACTACCGTTCCCTCCCAGCGGTACTGCCGCGCACGCGAGGATAGCAAGGACCTGGGCCCAGAGCGGTACTACCGCGGAGGTAAGGGCGGTACTACCGCCACTACTGCTGCAACTAGTACTGCACAACCCGACACAAAAAACAGAGGCCTCGAGTCGAGGCGGTAGTAGCCCGGAGCCTCAGCGGTACTACGGCCGAAGACAGCAAGCGGTACTACCTCTTGAGGAGCGGTACTACCGCTTGATGTGCTTCAGCGGTACTACCACTGAGGACCGGGGTACTACCGCGGGGACCAGTCAGAGCAAGCTAGGAGAGGAAAGGGAACTCCATTGAAGCGAAAAGGAACAGCGGGTGCGATAAAGATGTGTACGTGTTGATTCCACCCTAGCCTTACCAAAGCGGATCCCCTCTTGATAGTACGGAGACTCCTACGAAACTAGTCCACCAACATAGAAACGAAAGAGCTACACCGTCTTGAATAAAACACCGAGGGGAGGGAATCTTCTCGTGCCAAAGGATGAATCTCTGAAAAACTTAACGCACATGATTAGTCCGCAAAAGCATTGTCATCAATCACCAAAACACCTTGGGGATAAATATGCCCTTACAATCTCCCCCTTTTTGGTGGATTGATGACAATACGGGATTTGCACAATGGGAAAAAGACATATGACATGCGCAATCCCCACAACACTAAAATGTAGATGGGCTCCCCTAGATGTGTGCTATCTAGATAAGTGCTTTGGACTGCACGGCACACATACTAGGATCAACGCCCCCCCCCCTACATTTTAGAGACCAACAACCTAAGCAGGAAATATGAGAGCAAAGTATAACAGGATACGCAAGCAACTCATAAGATACCGAAGGACTAGATAGACATAGATAATGATAATCTAAAGATAAGGTAGCATATGTCTCACACCATATGTTTGGAACTTAGGTCTCACTGACACAAAACCAAACAAAGCAAATGGCGAGAAAACACACCACAAAGAAGACACACTCGCGAAACAGACAAAGACAACGGCACAAATCCCTAAACTCTCTCCCCCTTTGGCATCGAGACACCAAAAAGAGAGGGAGTGTTGCTACGGCTCCAGGTGATAGCAAGGGTCGCGAACATCAGATGCCAGCGGGATCATCTTCACCGTCCTCGTCAGTCGGGAACTGCTCGGCATCAGAATCTGTCCACGGGCAGTGCTGCTGAATCCACTCCTCCTCCTCAGTAAGCTGGTCATCAGAACCACTGGTAACGGTGGCACCCAACTGACGCATGAGCTCCTTGTGACGTCCCTGGCCTTCTTCTCAGCCACATGAGTCATGTACTGACCATGAGACTCCATGCAGAACAATTTCCTCATCTTGAGCTTGAGCTTCTTTGCCCAAGAGGGCTCATAGTCATCATCATCCTCAGCCTCAGCCTCCTCCTCGGTCTCCATGGCAGCAGCAGACGATGTACCCCCAGATTTAGGGACCTGAGTGCCCCAGTTGTCCTTCCTCAGACGCTTGATCTCATGAGACACCAACTCTCCAATTTCTAGCATAACCTTGGGATAGACATGATCCCAGGCCTTCTCAATAAGCAGCATGATAAACGGACCATAAATCGGGCACTTGCGCTCAGAGATAGCAGATAAGAGCTCAGACCACATAACATGAGAGATGTCTAGGGACTTGCCAGTGTTTTCTTCCTTCTCACGCTGGCAGAAGAGAAGCATGTCCACGAGATAAGAATGAACCATATCCAGATTCCCGATGCGAGGGAAAAGAGTCTCACGGAAGACACGGTGAAGAATGTCCAGAAAGGCAGGCAGCTCATAAGTTTCCTTCTTAGTCTCAGGGTTGATCTTCAGCGTGCAGTAGGGCCAGAGAGCTTGCTTGTGAGTGGAGGTTGTGTTGCGGTGAGGGCGAAAGCCGACAGGAGACGCAAGCCCATGATCTTCCACCCCAAGTAACTCCATGAATGCCTTCCACTTGACAGAAAGCAACTTGCCATTGGTCATCCAAGTCAGAGTCCTGTCCTCGTCAGTCCCTAGATGGACAGTGGCATAGAATTGAGCCACAATATTTGCATCATAGTCCTTGTTGAATTGCATGATTCTGAGAATGTTCAGCTGACTGCACATCTGTAGAGCTTCACCAAAGTACTCAGGATCCTTCTCCATATAGTCCGTGTCGATGGAGCGCACATCAACATAGAGATTCTTCTTGGCCTTGAGCACATCAAAGAATATGGCAAACTGAAACCTGTTCCAGAACAGACGGTTGACCAAAGTGGGTTCTTGGTCTGCCTCATAAGGGTTGCGGCGACGTCTTGCCCAGAACTCCTTGGCATTCATTTGAGGCACGGTTTTGCCCGTTGGCTTTGGCTTGACAGCAGACTTCTTCTTGAGTTGAGGTGGAGGTGGAGCACTTGAGGAACCTCCTGCTGACTCAGATGTGCGGTAACGCTTTGACGTGGCACGACCGGGGTTGACACGGCGAGCTTGATGCTCAAGATGTTCATCACCTGGAACCAAACACAAGAACACGCAAAACAACCAGAAAGAACGAGCATAAGCCACCAAACTCAACAAAAAGGATCACTGAATGGAAAGAGCATGATGGAATTTGGTAGGCAGCGGTAGTACCGCGACCTGGAGGCGGCAGTACCGCTCCAAGCGGTAGTACCGCTCAAGTGAGAGCGGTAGTACCGCTCGAGGCAGGGAAACAACGGTTTCCTACTGCCACGGTCAGAACCGGCACTACCGTCCTACCAAATTCAAAAATAATCCTACAAATCACTGATCCAAACCGTCTAGTTGCCTTCTCCATCCTACTCAAGCCTAGATTTAGCCAAAAATCTAGAGATGCAACCACTATTGCCCCTAAGACGCTAGATTTGAAATCTAGACAAGAAGAGAGAGGGAACGAGGGCAATACCGGCATCCATGGCAAGAGGACGAGGTGGGGATCGACTCCACCGAAAGGAATGGAGAGGGACGCCCCGGAGAAGGAGATCCGCCGGAGCCCTCCCGCGGCGAACAGTTGCTGGAGAGACGAAGAGGAGAGAGGGGGCGAAGCGAATGGGTATGGGGGAGAAGAAACCTCCCCCTGCCCCGATATAACCCCCTGGCCCTGATGGAGTCGTGTACCTAGGGTAGGGTCATAGACCTGATCTAAGTACCCTACCCAAGGACACCCTTAGAAGAGATCACCTTCCAGTCGACCTATGAGGAGTCTACTCGACTAACTTGGAGGACTCGACCGTGAAGACTCACTCGACCACCAGAAGGTCAAGAAGCACTCTGCACTGCAACGGTCTGTAATTAAGTAGACTTTATGATAGTTAAGACACTTTATGTGGGGCGTTACCAGTAACGCCCCGGACTTAATGTACTTTAAACCCTTCATTACGTGGGCTGGCAGGGGTCCTGGCGCACTCTATATAAGCCACCCCCCTCCACAGGCAGAAGGGTTCGCACCCCTGTAACGCATATACACATAATCCACTCGACCGCCTCTGGGCTCCGAGACGTAGGGCTTTTACTTCCTCCGAGAAGGGCCTGAACTCGTACATCTCTTGTGTTTACAACCTCTCCATAGCTAGGACCTTGCCTCTCCATACCTACCCCCACTCTACTGTCAGACTTAGAACCACGACAGTTGGCGCCCACCGTGGGGCAGGTGTTTTAGCGATTTTCTGGAGAAGTTGCAATTCTTCCGAGTACTTTCATCATGGTGGCTAGCGGAGTTTTGGTCGAGGGTCGCGAGATCCGTCTCGGCGCTATCACCTTCATCGCCGACGACTCCGCTTGGCTCCAGGAGGCTCCACTCGACGTTGATGCGCTCCCCGTCCGTGGTGCAACGCATTTTCGCGCATGTGTCCGCGGCGTTCTGCTGCGATAACCGTCGACCCCGTATCGGTCGACTCCCCTAACGGCCACCCTCCTGGTCTCCCGCCAGCGCAAGCGCTCTGGTCGGTCGAGGCTTCAGCGGTGGGTGAGGCACGCGGTGGCTTGCCAGACGGCCACCGCCCAAGTTGCGGCAATCGAGCCCGACGAATCTCTCTACGGCTTGTTCGATCTGTCGACTGGCTCCGTAGAGACTGCATCCGAATGCGATAGCAGTGATCCGGCGGCGGAAATCTTGATGGTCAACGGACCTTGCAGTCCCCCTGGTTTCGCCCACGAGGGTGGGGCAGGCGGCGGGGACGACCCCGCACGAGACCACGAAGAGTACCAGCCCGAGCCACTCGACTCTCTGCAGAGGGAAGAGCTTCGCCACAGGAACATGGATGCCCTACATACTCCCATCGCGGGAGAAACCCCTGAGGCTCACGCCTTGGAGGAGGCTCGTTTAGCCAATTTGGCTGAACGCGCTCGTCTGGAGAACCTTCAGCGAGCACTCGACGAGCGCGCGCGGCAACGAGTTCCCGACGCCAATCGACGTCAACTCTTCCCGCCGACTCAGGTATATCGAACCCCAATCCAGAATTTAGCAGCTGCGGCCCGTATAGCAGAGTCCATCCAGCCCTCTCAGTCGGAAGCTGGCAGAGGCTTGATGCAGATCAGAGATTTGCTCCGGGCGGCAGGGGACCAGAATTCAGTCGTGTCGCAGTCGCGCAACAGAATTCACAGTCGATCCGTCGCTGCGAATACGGTTCAGTCGGCTCACAGTCCTAGATCGCCTCCGCGGCGTGAAGGACGCGAGAATCAGCGAGACCAGTACGGTGACCGACACGATCGTGATGATAGGCGTCGAGTGCCCACTCCCCCTCCGAGGGATGGGTCTTACGCTCCTTGGCGGCAAGATGACAGGCGTCAACTCAGTACGGGGCGAAGAGCTCCAGTCGACCCCCGAGAACCAGGCTTCGACGCGCGATCCATTATCGTGCAAGGCTTGGTCGACCGAAACAGAGCCCATCGGGGCGGACCCGACAGAGATGCGCCCACAAGCAGTCGAGTGCATGTTTCTGGTCCAGAATGTTTCAGCAGGCTATCAGAGCCGCAGTGATTCCCCCCAATTTCAGGTTGGCAACAGGAGTCAGCAAGTTCACTGGTGAGTCTAAGCCTGAAACTTGGCTTGAGGACTACCGAGTGGCGGTTCAGATTGGTGGTGGGAATGACGAGGTGGCCATGAAGCATTTGCCCCTCATGTTGGAAGGTTCTACCCGAGCATGGTTGAATCAGTTGCCTCCTAGCAGCATTTACACTTGGGAAGATTTGTCCCGAGTGTTCGTCAGGACATTTGAAGGAACTTGCAAGCGACCAACTGGATTGACAGAACTGCAAGTTTGTGTGCAGAAGACGAATGAGACTCTCAGAGAATATATTCAGAGATGGATCACTTTGCATCATACCGTGGAGAATGTGTCTGACCATCAGGCAGTCTGCGCCTTCAAGGATGGTGTCAAGAACAGAGAATTAAGTTTGAAATTTGGTCGAACCGGAGACATGACCCTGAGTCATCCGATGGAGATTGCTACAAAGTACGCCAACCGTGAAGAAGAAGACCGACTCCGAAGCGGCAAGTACAAGCCAAGTCAGTCGGAGAAGGGAAACACCAGTCGGAAACAGAAGCGGAAGGCTGAACCAGCAGCTCCTGGGGAAGCTCTGGCCGTGACTCAGGGAAAGTTCAAAGGGAAACCAAAAGGATCCTGGAACCCTAAGAAGGTGAAGGATAAAGAAGGGAACGACGTGATGGATATGCCATGTCACATCCACACGAAGAAAGATGAAGAGGGCAATATCATTTACCCAAAGCATACCACTCGCCAATGTCGACTCCTGATCCAGCAGTTTCAAGGAAAACAGTCTAAGGACAAGGAAAAGGAGTCGGACAAGGCCGAAGACAAGGAGGACAGTGAGGAAGGATATCCGCATGTCAACTCCACTCTGATGATCTTCGCAGATGTGGAAAGCAAGATCCGACTGAAGGTCATTAATCGTGAGGTGAACATGGTTGCCCCAGCGAAACCAAGTTATCTGAGATGGTCCCAAACACCCATCACATTCGACTAGTCTGATCACCCGACTCATATTGCCACCCCCGGGAGGCAAGCTTTAGTGGTCGACCCAGTTGTCGAAGGCACTCGACTGACGAAAGTGCTGATGGACGGTGGTAGTGGACTAAACTTGTTGTATGCAGACACACTGAAAAGAATGGGCATTCCAATGTCCCGACTGAGCACCAGTAACATGAGCTTTCATGGAGTTATACCAGGAAAGAAAGCCGAGTCACTCGGCCAAATAGCTCTGGATGTGGTGTTTGGTGATTCAAAACATTTTCGCAAAGAGAAGTTGACGTTTGAGGTCGTGGATTTTCAGAGCGCGTACCACGCCATTTTGGGGAGGCCAGCTTACGCACGGTTCATGGCTCGACCATGTTACGTGTACCTCAAACTGAAGATGCCCGGCCCCAAAGGAGTGATCACTGTCACCGGTGATCGGAAAAAAGCAGAAGAGTGCTTTCAGAAGGGCTCAAAGATTGCCGATTCCCAGGTGACAGCGGTCGAGTTTGAAGAATATAAGCAAAGCGCAGATCCGAGTGATTTGCTGCGATCCAAGAAGCCCGCCATAGAATCTGCATTTCAGTCGTCCGGTGAGACGAAGCCTGTCCACATTCACCCAATCGACCCCAATGCAGCCCCGACCCACATCTCCACAACACTCGACCCGAAATAGGAAGAAGCGCTCATCCAGTTCCTCCGTGAGAACTGGGACATTTTTGCATGGAAGCCAGCTGACATGCCAGGTGTTCCCAGGGGACTGGCTGAGCATCGTCTTAGAGTCGACTCATCAGCAAAGCTAGTTAAAGAGCATCTTCGGCGGTCCGCCGTCCAGAAGAGAAAGGCTATTGGTGAGGAAGTGGCTCGACTGTTGGCGGCAGGATTTATCCGAGAGATATACCACTCCGAGTGGCTTGCTAATGTCGTCATGGTTCCTAAGAAAGACAAATCGCTCTGAATGTGCATTGATTTCAAGCACATCAATCGGGCCTGCCCGAAAGATCATTTTCCTCTCCCTCGCATTGATCAAATTGTTGACTCGACCGCGGGATGCGAGAGATTGTCTTTTCTAGACGCCTATTCCGGGTACCATCAGATCCGTCTGTATGGACCCGATGAGATAAAAACAGCTTTCATCACTCCATTCGGATGCTTCTGCTATATCACCATGCCATTCGGCCTCAAGAATGCCAGAGCCACATTTATGCGAATGATTCAGAAGTGTCTGCTCACTCAAATCAGTCGGAATGTGGAAGCGTATATGGATGATATCGTCGTCAAGTCACGAAAAGGTTCCGACCTGCTCACTGACCTCGCCGAAACATTTGCCAACCTCAGAAGGTATGATATCAAGCTCAATCCATCAAAGTGGACATTCGGAGTTCCTGGTGGCAAGTTACTCGGTTTTCTCGTTTCCGAGCAAGGGATCGATGCTAATCCAGAGAAGATCGGCACTATTCTCCGAATGAAACGCCCTGTGCGAGTGCACGATGTCCAGAAGCTTACTGGATGCTTGGCCGCATTAAGTCGATTCATCTCACGACTCGGTGAAAAGGCATTGCCTCTTTACCGACTGATGAAGAAGGCAGACAAGTTCGAGTGGACTCCAGAAGCTGATGCAGCGTTTGCCGAGCTAAAAGCTCTGCTCTCCACCCAGCCGGTGCTTGCTGCTCCAATCAGCAAAGAGCCTCTGTTGCTTTATATCGCAGCCACAGGACAAGTCATCAGTACAGTGCTTACGGTCGAGCGGGAAGAAGAAGGAAAAGCCTTCAAAGTTCAGCGCCCAGTGTATTATTTGTCTGAAGTCTTGACTCCATCCAAGCAGAGATACCCTCATTATCAGAAGCTTGTGTATGGAATATACATGACCATGAAGAAGGTTGCTCATTATTTCTCTGATCATTCCATCACAGTCGTCAGCGATGCTCCACTTTCAGAGATTCTGCACAACAGAGATGCAACTGGTCGAGTGGCCAAATGGGCGATTGAACTTCTTCCCCTTGATATCAAGTTCGAGGCAAAGAAAGCCATTAAGTCCCAGGCAATAGCTGATTTCCTCGCCGAGTGGATTGAACAACAGCAGCCGACTGAGGATCACTCGGAGCATTGGACCATGTTCTTTGATGGCTCTAAGATGTTGAATGGTTCCGGTGCTGGGGTTGTCCTGGTTTCCACCAGAGGAGATAAGCTCAGATATGTGCTCCAGATTCACTTTGATTCCTCCAACAATGAGGCAGAGTATGAGGCCCTCTTATACGGATTACGCATGGCCATTTCACTCGGCGTCCGTCGCCTGATGGTCTATGGCGATTCAGATTTAGTGGTCAACCAAGTGATGAAGGAGTGGGACGTGAGAAGCCCATCCATGACTGGATACTGCAATGCAGTGAGGAAGCTGGAAAAGAAGTTTGAGGGGTTAGAGCTCCATCATATACCCCGACTGAAAAATCAAGCAGCTGATGATCTAGCAAAGATAGGTTCCAAGAGAGAAGCCATTCCGAGTGACGTGTTCTTGGAGCATATTCATACTCCGTCAGTTAAGGAAGACCCTTTCATTGAAGAAACCCCGCAACCCAAGAGTGCCACGGATCCGACTGTGGTGGAAGTCCCAGCAGTGGTCGACTTGATTATGGAGATCTTGGTAGTCACACCCGACTGGACAATTCCATATATCGCGTATATACCGAGAAAAGAGCTCCCAGAGGATGAGGAAGAGGCTCGACAGATCGCCCGTCGATTCAAGGCCTTCACCATTATCAGAGGACAGTTGTATAGAGAAAGCGCGACTGGAGTTGGTCAGAAGTGCATAACGCCGGAAGAAGGTCGAATCATTCTCAATGATATCCACTCGGGGACCTGTGGTCATCATGCGTCCTCTCGGTGTTGGAAATATGCCCTAGAGGCAATAATAAATTGATTATTATTATATTTCCTTGTTCATGATAATCGTTTATTATCCATGCTAGAATTGTATTGATAGGAAACTCAGATACATGTGTGGATACATAGACAACACCATGTCCCTAGTAAGCCTCTAGTTGACTAGCTTGTTAATCAATAGATGGTTACGGTTTCCTGACCATGGACATTGGATGTCGTTGATAACGGGATCACATCATTAGGAGAATGATGTGATGGACAAGACCCAATCCTAAGCCTAGCACAAGATCATGTAGTTCGTATGCTAAAGCTTTTCTAATGTCAAGTATCATTTCCTTAGACCATGAGATTGTGCAACTCCCGGATACCGTAGGAGTGCTTTGGGTGTGCCAAACGTCACAACGTAACTGGGTGGCTATAAAGGTACACTACGGGTATCTCTGAAAGTGTCTGTTGGGTTGGCACGAATCGAGATTGGGATTTTGTCACTCTGTGTAAACGGAGAGGTATCTCTGGGCCCACTCGGTAGGACATCATCATAATGTGCACAATGTGACCAAGGGGTTGATCACGGGATGATGTGTTACGGAACGAGTAAAGAGACTTGCCGGTAATGAGATTGAACAAGGTATTGGTATACCGACGATCGAATCTCGGGCAAGTACCATACCGTTAGACAAAGGGAATTGTATACGGGATCGATTGAGTCCTTGACATCGTGGTTCATCCGATGAGATCATTGTGGAACATGTGGGAGCCAACATGGGTATCCAGATCCCGCTGTTGGTTATTGACCGGAGAACGTCTCGGTCATGTCTGCATGCCTCCCGAACCCGTAGGGTCTACACACTTAAGGTTCGATGACGCTAGGGTTATAAAGGAAGCTTGTATGTGGTTACCGAATGTTGTTCGGAGTCCCGGATGAGATCTCGGACGTCACGAGGAGTTCCGGAATGGTCCGGAGGTAAAGATTTATATATAGGAAGTCCTGTTTCGGCCATCGGGACAAGTTTCGGGGTCATCGGTATTGTACCGGGACCACCGGAAGGGTCCCGGGGGCCCACCGGGTGGGGCCACCTGCCCCGGGGGGGCACATGGGCTGTAGGGGGTGCGCCTTGGCCTACATGGGCCAAGGGCACCAGCCCCTAGAGGCCCATGCGCCAAGATATAGGAAAAAGGGGAGAGTCCTAAAGGGGGAAGGCACCTCCGAGGTGCCTTGGGGAGGATGGACTCCTCCCCCCCTCTTAGCCGCACCCCTTCCTTGGAGGAAGGGGCAAGGCTGCGCCTCCCCCCTCTCCCCTGCCCCTATATATAGTGGAGGGGAGGGAGGGCATCCATACCTGAGCCCTTGGCACCTCCCTCCCTCCCGTGACACCTCCTCCTCTCCCGTAGGTGCTTGGCGAAGCCCTGCAGGATTGCCACGCTCCTCCATCACCACCACGCCGTTGTGCTGCTGCTGGATGGAGTCTTCCTCAACCTCTCCCTCTCTCCTTGCTGGATCAAGGCGTGGGAGACATCGTCGAGCTGTACGTGTGTTGAACGCGGAGGTGTCGTCCGTTCGGCACTAGGATCATCGGTGATCTGAATCACGACGAGTACGACTCCATCAACCCCGTTCACTTGAACGCTTCCGCTTAGCGATCTACAAGGGTATGTAGATGCACTCTCCTTCCCCTCGTTGCTAGTCTCTCCATAGATAGATCTTGGTGATACGTAGGAAAATTTTGAATTTCTGCTACGTTCCCCATCAGTGGCATCATGAGCTAGGTCTATTGCGTAGATTCTTTGCACGAGTAGAACACAAAGTAGTTGTGGGCGTCGATATTGTTCAATATGCTTGCCGTTACTAGTCTTATCTTGATTCGGCGGCATCGTGGGATGAAGCGGCCCGGACCAACCTTACACGTACGCTTATGTGAGACCGGTTCCACCGACAAACATGCACTAGTTGCATAAGGTGGCTGGCGGGTGTCTGTCTCTCCCACTTTAGTCGGATCGGATTCGATGAAAAGGGTCCTTATGAAGGGTAAATAGCAATTGGCATATCACGTTGTGGTTCATGCGTAGGTAAGAAACGTTCTTGCTAGAAACCCATAGCAGCCACGTAAAACATGCAAACAACAATTAGAGGACGTCTAACTTGTTTTTGCAAATATGTGATGTATGAGATTGATCATGTTCTTGTAATAGGAATCACGACTTGCATGTCGATGAGTATGACAACCGGCAGGAGCCATAGGAGTTGTCTTAATTTATTTGTGACCTGCGTGTCAACTTAAACGTCATGTAATTACTTTACTTTATTGCTAACCGTTAGCCATAGTAGTAGAAGTAATAGTTGGCGAGGCAACTTCATGAAGACACGATGATGGAGATCATGATGATGGAGATCATGGTGTCATGCCGGTGACGATGATGATCATGGAGCCCCGAAGATGGAGATCAAAAGGAGCAAAGTGATGATGGCCATATCATGTCACTATTTGATTGCATGTGATGTTTATCATGTTTATACATCTTATTTGCTTAGAACGACGGTAGTAAATAAGATGATCCCTTACAACAATTTCAAGAAGTGTTCTCCCCTAACTGTGCACCGTTGCGACAGTTCGCTGTTTCAAAACATCACGTGATGATCGGGTGTTTTATTCAGACGTTCAAATACAACGGGTGTTGGCAAGCCTAGCATGTACAGACATGGCCTCGGAACACACGCGAAACACTTAGGGTTAACTTGACGAGCCTAGCATGTACAGACATGGCCTCGGAACACGGAGACCGAAAGGTCGAGCATGAGTCGTATAGAAGATACGATCAACATGAAGATGTTCACCGATGATGACTAGTCCGTCTCACGTGATGATCGGACACGGCCTAGTTTGACTCGGATCATGTAATCACTTAGATGACTAGAGGGATGTCTATCTGAGTGGGAGTTCATAAGATGAACTTAATTATCCTGAACATAGTCAAAAGGTTTTTGCAAATTATGTCGTAGCTCACGCTATAGTTCTACTGTTTAGATATGTTCCTAGAGAAAAATTAGTTGAAAGTTGATAGTAGCAATTATGCGGACTAGGTCCGTAAACTGAGGATTGTCCTCATTGCTTCATAGAAGGATTATGTCCTTAATGCACCGCTCAGTGTGCTGAACCTCGAACGTTGTCTGTGGTTGTTGCGAACATCTGACATACACGTTTTGATAACTACGTGATAGTTCAGTTAAACGGTTTAGAGTTGAGGCACCAAAGACGTTTTGAAACATCGTGAAACATATGAGATGTTTTGAGGGCTAAAATTGGGATTTCAGGCTCGTGCCCATGTCAAGAGGTATAAGACCTCCGATGACTTTCTTAACCTGCAAACTAAGGAGAAAATCTCAATTGTTGAGCTTGTGCTCAGATTGTCTGAGTACAACAATCATTTGAATCGAGTGGGAGTTGATCTTCCAGATAAGACAGTGATGGTTCTCCAAAGTCATTGCCACCAAGCTGTTAGAGCTTCGTGATGAACTATAACATATCAGGGATAGATATGATGATCCTTGAGGTATTCGCGATGTTTGACACCGCGAAAGTAGAAATCAAGAAGGAGCATCAATTGTTGATGGTTGGTGAAACCACTAGTTTCAAGAAGGGCAAGGGCAAGAAGGGATACTTCATGAAACGGCAAATCAGCTGCTGCTCTAGTGAAGAAACCCAAGGTAAAACCCAAACCCGAGACTAAGTGCTTCTGTAATAAGGGGAACAACCACTGGAGCAGAATTACCCTAGATACTTGGTAGATGATAAGGCTGGCAAGGTCGATAGAAGTATATTGGATATACATTGTGTTGATGTGTACTTTGCTAGTACTCCTAGTAGCACCAGGGTATTAGATACCGGTTCGGTTGCTAAGTGTTAGTAACTCGAAACAAAAGGCTACGGAATAAACGGAGACTAGCTAAAGGTGAGCTGACGATATATGTTGGAAGTTTTTCCAAGCTTGATATGATCAAGCATCGCACGCTCCCTCTACCAAAGAGATTGGTGTTAAACCTAAATAATTGTTATTTGGTGTTTGCGTTGAGCATAGACATGATTGGATTACGTCTATCGCAATACGGTTATTCATTTAAGGAGAATAATGGTTACTCTGTTTATTTGAATAATACCTTCAATGGTCTTACACCTAAAATGAATGGTTTATTAAATCTCGATCGTAGTGATACACATGTTCATGCCAAAAGATAGTAATGATAGTACCACCTACTTGTGGCACTGCCACGTAAGTCATATCGGTATAAAACACATGAAGAAGCTCCATATTGATGGATCTTTGGGCTCACTCGTTTTTGAAAAGTTTGAGACATGCGAACCATGTCTATTGGTGTATATGCATGAAGAAACTCCATGCAAATGGACCGTTTTGACTCACTTGATTTTGAATCACTTGGGACATGCAGATCATACCACATGGGCAAGATGACTGAAAAGCCTCGTTTTCAGTAAGATGGAACAAGATAGCAACTTGTTGGAAGTGACACATTTTGATGTGTGCAGTCCAATGAGTGCTGAGGCATGCAGTGAATATCGTTATGTTCTTACTTCACAGATGATTCGAGTAGATGTTGAGTATATTTACTTGATGAATCACGAGTCTGAATTATTGAAAGGTTCAAGTAATTTCAGTGTGAAGTTGAAAGATCATCGTGACAAGAGGATAAAAGATCTATGATATGATCATAGAGATGAATATCTGAATCACGAGTTTGGCACAGAATTAAGACATTGTGGAAATTGTTTCACAACTGATACAGCCTGGAACACCATAGTGTGATGGTGTGTCCAAACGTCATAGTTGCACCCTATTGGATATGGTGCATACCATGATGTCTCTTATCGAGTTACCACTATCGTTCATGGGTTAGGCATTAGAGACAACCACATTCACTTTAAATAGGGCACCACATAATTCCGTTGAGATGACACCGTATGAATTATGGTTTAGAGAAACCTAAGTTGTCGTTTCTTAAAAGTTTGGGGCTGCGACGCTTATGTGAAAAAGTTTCAGCTTGATAAGCTCGAACCCAAAGCGGACAAAATGCATCTTCATAGGACACCCAAAACAGTTGGGTATACCTCCTAATTCAGATCCGAAAGCAATATGAATTGTTTCTAGAATCGGGTCCTTTTTCGAGGAAAGGTTTCTCTCGAAAGAATTGAGTGGGAGGATGGTGGAGACTTGATGAGGTTATTGAACCGTCTCTTCAACTAGTGTGTGACAGGGCACAGGGAGTTGTTCCTGTGGCACCTACACCAATTGAAGTAGAAGCTTATGATAGTGATCATGAAACTTCGGATAAAGTCACTACCGTACCTCGTGGGATGACAAGGATGCGTACTACTTCAGAGTGGTACGTAATTCTGTCTTGGAAGTCATGTTGCTGGACAACAATGAACCTACGAGCTATGGAGAAGCAATGGTGGGCCCGGATTCCGATAAATGGCTTGAGGCCATAAAATCCGAGAGAGGATCCATGTATGAGTACAGATGGATTTCAAAAGGAAGACAGACAATGATGGTAAGTGTCACCATTGAAAAAGCTCGACTTGTCGTTAAGATGTTTTTCGACAAATTCAAGGAGTTGACTACGATGAGACTTTCTCACTCGTAGCGATGCTAAGAGTCTGTTGGAATTATATTAGCAATTACTGCATTATTTATGAAATCTTGCAGATAGGATGTCAAAACATTGTTTCCTCGACGATTCTTGAGGAAAGGTTGTATGTGATACAACCGGAAGGTTTTGTCTATCCTGAAATATGCTAATAAGTATGCAAAGCTCCAGCAATCCTTCTGAGGACTGGAGTGAGCATCTCGGAGTTGGAATGTATGCTTTGATGATGATCAAAGATTTTGGGTGTATACAAAGTTTATGAGAAACTTGTATTTCCAAAGAAGTGAGTGGGAGCACTATAGAATTTCTGATGAGTATATGTTGTTGACATATTAATGATCAGAAATGACGTAGAATTTCTGGAAAGCATATTGGGTTATTTGGAAAGTGTTTTCAATGGAAAACCTGGATTAAGCTACTTGAACATTGAGCATCAAGATCTATAAGGATAGATCAAAACGCTTAATAGTACTTTCAAATGAGCACATGCCTTGACGTGATCTTGAAGGTGTTCAAGATGGATCAGTCAAAGAAGGAGTTCTTGCCTGAGTTGTAAGGTATGAAGTTAAGACTTAAAGCTCGACCATGGCAGAATAGAGAGAAAGGAACGAAGGTCGTCCCCTATGCTTAAGACATAGGCTCTACAGTATGCTATGCTGTGTACCGCACCTGAAGTGTGCTTTACCATGAGTCAGTCAAGGGGTACAAGAGTGATCCAAGAATGGATCACAGGACAGTGGTCAAAGTTATCCTTAGTAACTAGTGGACTAAGGAATTTTCTCAATTATGGAGGTGGTAAAAGAGTTCGTCGTAAAGGGTTACGTCAATGCAAGCTTAACACCTGTCCGGATAGCTCTGAGTAGAGATACCGGATACGTATAATGGAGCAACAATTTAGAATAGCTCCAAGTAGAACAGTTATTTGGAATAGCTCCAAATAGAACGTGGTAGCTGCATCTAGGAGATGACATAGAGATTTGTAAAGCACACACGGATCTGAAAGGTTCAGACCCGTTGACTATAACCTCTCTCACAAGCATAACATGATCAAACCCAGAACTCATCGAGTGTTAATCACATGGTAAATGTGAACTAGATTATTGACTCTAGTAAACTCTTGGGTGTTAGTCACATGGGGATGTGACCTTGAGTGTTAATCACATATCGATGTGAACTAGATTATTGACTCTAGTGCAAGTGGGAGACTGTTGGAAATATGCCCTAGAGGCAATAATAAATTGATTATTATTATATTTCCTTGTTCATGATAATCGTTTATTATTCATGCTAGAATTGTATTGATAGGAAACTCAGATACATGTGTGGATACATAGACAACACCATGTCCCTAGTAAGCCTCTAGTTGACTAGCTCGTTAATCAATAGATGGTTACGGTTTCCTGACCATGGACATTGGATGTCGTTGATAACGGGATCACATCATTAGGAGAATGATGTGATGGACAAGACCCAATCCTAAGCCTAGCACAAGATCATGTAGTTCGTATGCTAAAGCTTTTCTAATGTCAAGTATCATTTCCTTAGACCATGAGATTGTGCAACTCCTGGATACCGTAGGAGTGCTTTGGGTGTGCCAAACGTCACAACGTAACTG
The DNA here is from genome assembly GCF_002162155.2 of Triticum dicoccoides. NCBI lineage: Eukaryota > Viridiplantae > Streptophyta > Magnoliopsida > Poales > Poaceae > Triticum > Triticum dicoccoides. Next base: position 228,215,211 of record NC_041391.1, read on the forward strand.
GGTGGCTATAAAGGTACACTACGGGTATCTCTGAAAGTGTCTGTTGGGTTGGCACGAATCGAGATTGGGATTTGTCACTCCGTGTAAACGGAGAGGTATCTCTGGGCCCACTCGGTAGGACATCATCATAATGTGCACAATGTGACCAAGGGGTTGATCACGGGATGATGTGTTACGGAACGAGTAAAGAGACTTGCCGGTAACGAGATTGAACAAGGTATCGGTATACCGACGATCGAATCTCGGGCAAGTACCATACCGCTAGACAAAGGGAATTGTATACGGGATCGATTGAGTCCTTGACATCGTGGTTCATCCGATGAGATCATCGTGGAACATGTGGGAGCCAACATGGGTATCCAGATCCCGCTGTTGGTTATTGACCGGAGAACATCTCGGTCATGTCTGCATGTATCCCGAACCCGTAGGGTCTACACACTTAAGGTTCGATGACGCTAGGGTTATAAAGGAAGTTTGTATGTGGTTATCGAATGTTGTTCGGAGTCCCGGATGAGATCCCGGACATCATGAGGAGTTCCGGAATGGTCCGGAGGTAAAGATTTATATATAGGAAGTCCTGTTTCGGCCATCGGGACAAGTTTCGGGGTCATCGGTATTGTACCGGGACCACCGGAAGGGTCCCGGGGGCCCACCGGGTGGGGCCACCTGCCCCGGGGGGCCACATGGGCTGTAGGGGGTGCGCCTTGGCCTACATGGGCCAAAGGCACCAGCCCCTAGAGGCCCATGCGCCAAGATATAGGAAAAAGGGGAGAGTCCTAAAGGGGGAAGGCACCTCCGAGGTGCCTTGGGGAGGATGGACTCCTCCCCCCCTCTTAGCCGCACCCCTTTCTTGGAGTAAGGGGCAAGGCTGCGCCTCCCCCCTCTCCCCTGCCCCTATATATAGTGGAGGGGAGGGAGGGCATCCATACCTGAGCCCTTGGCGCCTCCCTCCCTCCCGTGACACCTCCTCCTCTCCCGTAGGTGCTTGGCGAAGCCCTGCAGGATTGCCACGCTCCTCCATCACCACCATGCCGTTGTGCTGCTGCTGGATGGAGTCTTCCTCAACCTCTCCCTCTCTCCTTGCTGGATCAAGGCGTGGGAGACATCGTCGAGCTGTACGTGTGTTGAACGCGGAGGTGCCGTCCGTTCGGCACTAGGATCATCGGTGATCTGAATCACGACGAGTACGACTCCATCAACCCCGTTCACTTGAACGCTTCCGCTTAGCGATCTACAAGGGTATGTAGATGCACTCTCCTTTCTACTCGTTGCTGGTCTCTCCATAGATAGATCTTGGTGTTACGTAGGAAAATTTTTGAATTTCTGCTACGTTCCCCAACACTCGGACCATCGTGGCCAAAGCATACTGAGCCGGATTTTACTGGCCAAAGGCGAATGAGATGGCAAAGGAAATAGTGGACAAGTGCGAAGGATGTCAGTTCTACTCAAATATGTCACACAAGCCTGCGTCAGCTCCGAAGACCATTCCACTCGTCTGGCCTTTCGCAGTATGGGGGTTGGACATGGTCGGTCCCTTGAGAACAGGTCGAAGTGGTTTCACGCATGTACTGGTGGCAGTCGACAAGTTCACCAAGTGGATTGAGGCAAAGCCAATCAAGAACCTTGACGCCGGTACTGCTATTAGCTTCATCAGGGAACTGATATTCAGATATGGAGTCCCGCATAGCATCATTATAGATAATGGTTCGAACTTTGACTCGGAGGAATTCAGAGATTTCTGCAACTCTCAAGGCACACGAGTCGACTACGCTTCAGTCGCCCATCCGCAGTCGAATGGACAGGCAGAGCGAGCCAATGGCCTGATCCTCAAAGGATTGAAACCCCGACTGATGCGTGATCTCAAGCATGCGGCTGGAGCATGGGTCGACGAACTTCCCTCGGTGCTTTGGGGACTGCGGACCACACCCAATCGGTCGACCGGAAGAACTCCATTCTTCTTGGTCTACGGAGCTGAAGCAGTCTTGCCAAGTGACCTTCTTCACAATGCTCCTCGAGTTGAACTCTACGACGAAGCAGAAGCTGAACAAGCGCGGCAGGATGCAGTCGACCTTTTGGAAGAAGAAAGGGAGATGGCTCTGATCCGATCGACCATCTACCAACAAGACTTGCGCCGCTTCCACGCCAGAAATGTGAGAGGTCGAGCCTTCCAGGAAGGAGATTTAGTTCTTCGAGTGGATCAGCAGAAACAACACAAGCTTGCTCCTTCTTGGGAAGGACCCTTCATCGTCACTAAGGTTCTCCACAACGGGGCGTACCGTCTCTACAACGTCGAACACAAGATCGACGAGCCCCGAGCTTGGAACGCGGAACTACTCCGCCCATTTTACACTTAAGTTTATCACTTGGATGAGTTGTAATAAAGTACTTCTGTAGTTCATGGATTACAAAATAATAGTGTCATAATTTCTCCATAATTTTTGTCACTTTTTATTTGTCCAATAAAATTTTCCCCTCAGTGGGTGACTTAGCCGCGAATCCGTTTCGCCTAAGTTTGTAAAAAAATCCTTACCGAGTGGTGAGCCAGACTCCCACTCGGAGGCTTAGCTGCGAATCCGTTTCGCCTAAGTTCAAATAAAATCCTACTGAGTGGTGAGCCAGACTCCCACTCGGGGGCTTAGCTGCAGTCCAAGTACTTGCCTAAGTTATAAAAATCCTACCGAGTGGTAAGCCAGACTTCCACTCGGGGGCTTAGCTGCAGTCCAAGTACTCGCCTAAGTTATAAAAATCCTACCGAGTGGCGAGCCAGACTCCCACTCGGGGGGCTTAGCTGCAGTTTAAACACTCGCCTAAGCACAATGTGCGCTCGCAAGGAGGACGAGGTGCAGGTCGACTGCAACCCTCTCCTCTGAGCTACGCCACAAATACAATGAGCGCTCGCAAGGAGGACGAGGTGCAGGTCGACTGCGACCCTCTCCTCTGAGCTACGCCATAAGTACAATGTGCGCTCGCAAAGAGGA
>NC_041391.1:228218456-228218823 GCF_002162155.2 Triticum dicoccoides
GAGGTGCAGGTCGACTGCGACCCTCTCCTCTGAGCTACGCCACAAATACAACGTGCGGTCGTAAGGAGGACGAGGTGCAGGTCGACTGCGACCCTCTCCTCTGAGCTTCGCCACAAGTACAACGTGAAAATCCTACCGAGTGAAGAGCAAACCTCTCACTCGGGGGCTTAGCTGCAGCCCAGTGCTCGCCTAAGATATAAAAATCCTGCCGAGTGAAGAGCAAACCTCTCACTCGGGGGCTTAGCTGCAGCCCAGTGCTCGCCTAAGATATAAAAATCCTACCGAGTGAAGAGCAAACCTCTCACTCAGGGGCTTAGCTGCAGCCCAGTGCTCACCTAAGATATAAAAATCATGCCGAGTGAAGAGC
>NC_041391.1:228219295-228263526 GCF_002162155.2 Triticum dicoccoides
TGCAGCCCAGTGCTCGCCTAAGATATAAAAATCCTGCCGAGTGAAGAGTAAACCTCTAACTCGGGGCTTAGCTGCAGCCCAGTGCTCGCCTAAGATATAAAAATCCTGCCGAGTGAAGAGCAAACCTCTCACTCGGGGGCTTAGCTGCAGCCCAGTGCTCGCCTAAGATATAAAAATCCTACCGAGTGAAGACTAAACCTCTCACTCGGGGGCTTAGCTACAGCCCAGCGCTCGCCTAAGTGAATTAAGGAACAAGTCGACTGCAGTGAGCGTCTTGCTTTGAACCTGCAAAAGACATTTCGAGCCAAAAGCAATCATATTCAAACATCAAATCCAAGTTCAGATCGATACCTAAAGGAACCAAAAGTGCTCAGGCGCTAAGCCTGTTAAGGTTTATTGGTTACAAATTCACTCGGCATACCGAGGCAAATTTAAAGTGTCGAGCTTAAAGAAGTTTTTTACCCCTCCTGTGGAGGGCTGGAAGGTGCAACGAACTCATCAAGGTCAATTCCGTCTGCGATCCGAGTGGCAGAAGCGATGAAGGTTTCCATGAAGGACCTGAAGTCGTGTTTCTTGGTGTTGGCCACCCGGAGAGCCGCCAGCTTGTCTTCTCGCGCATCTTTGCAGTGGACTCGGACCAGACACAGAGCAACATCTGCACCGCACCGAGCCGAGGACTTTTTCCACTCCTGCACTCGACCAGGAACCGTGTTCAATCGAGCCATCGGCGACTCGAGGTCGTTCTGGAGTGTCTCCCTCGGCCAGAGCGTTGAGTCGATGCGAGAAGTGGCGACCTTCAGCCTTGCAAGATAGTCCACGACATCTACAACACGGGACTCCAGTCGGAAAACATTCATGGCAACTTCATCGTTCACCGGAGAATTGACGGGTCAAGGTTTGGTTCCAGCTGGCTAGTCTCTTCTTCAAAGTTTTGACAAAATTCTGCAAGGACAATCACCGAGTCAAGACAATGGTCGAATGGAAAGATCACAGTTGAAAATTATTGTCGAGCGTAAAGGATTACCTTCGAGCATAAGGAACAACTTCTTGGCAAGTCCATTCAGGAAGGCCTCCAGATCATTTTTCTTCCCAGTCAACTGACTGACCTTGTCGGTCAGGGCAGCTTTGTCAGTTTTCAGTCGAGTGACTTCCTTCTTGGCAATCGCAAGAGCAGCTTTCAGATTAGTATTTTCTTGTTCGAGCTTGGTGACTGAAGCTAACTTCTCGTCAGCAAGCTTGATCTTCTCAGCTAGCTCAAGGTCTTTTTTCTTCTGGGCCTCCTTCACCTTACCTGCAAATTACAGCAAGATCAGATTTTGAAACAAATGAAGGAAAAAAGCAGTCGTCGAGGTCTCACCAAACATACCTTTGGTCTCCTCCTTTGCCTTCGTCAAATTCTCCTGAACCAGCTTCAAATCCAGCTCGAGCTGAATGTGCTTGTTTTCCAGCTCGGTGTAACGAGCCGCAAGGTCACAGGATTTCTGCGAAAAACCAATCGACAAAATGTCAAGGATAATTCACTTCTGAGTGGAAAAGAAAAAAGCATGCATTTCTAAGACTACAGCCGAATACAAACATTCGACCGTAGTCTCGGGGACTACACCCAGTGGGTGCACTCAGCGTGCCCCCACTAGTTCTATTAAAGACAGAGTCGACTAGTCGACCCACAAAAAAAAGACAAGACGTATTCTTTAAGACTGTAATCAACTGCAAGCAGTCGACCACAGTATCGGGGACTACACCCAGTGGGTGCACTCAGCGTGCCCCCACCGGTTTGAGAAATCCATTCGCCTCAGTCGAACGACGGAAATACTTTACTTATAAAGCCTAAGGCCGACTGCCAGCAGTCGACCTTAGCCTTGGGGACTACACCCAGCGGGTGCACTCAGCGTGCCCCCGCTAACATGGAGTTTCAATCGACACACCCAGTGGGTGACTGCTATAGATTCCGAAAAGAAAAGTTTTTGATAGCATATCCTAACAGAACAAGCGATGGTCGACTGACCTGAACATTGCTTTGAAGAGCGGAGCTGGCGTCATAAGCTGCCTGACTTGCTTCCCGGATGGCCTTCACCTGCTCCATCATGACCCCTGCTTGGCGTATCGCTTCCTTCGCAGCGCTAGCTTGGTCCTCTGGGACGTGGTGCGTCGTGAAGAGAGAAGGTTGTGCAGCACTCGACGAAGCAGGATGAGCACTCGTCAACGGCACCGCGAAAGACACGGTGTGTCGAGTGGTGTTCTCCTTCTCCGCGACCAGAGTCTCAGGCGCCGTCACATCCTGGGCCACCCTGCCGGCAGACGCTTTCCTGCTCCTCCTGTGCTTCAGTGGTTCCTCATCGTCATCATCATCAGGAAGAGTGATAACGACATCGGATGAGACTACAGAAAAGAATCAGAATTAGGGGCGAAGAGTCAATCGACTAAAAACGGAGTTAAGAATATAGTACCAGGGTTTGAGGTTGCTGCATCCTCCATCTCATGGTCATCAGCCCTGACTGAGGTCTCAGAAGTACTAGCACTGCAATTCCAAAGAATCAGTCGGTTAACTTAAGTGTCAATCAGAGATAAAGCTCACACAAAACAAGAAGACTTAAGCAGCATGTTTACCCTGATATGGTGGGGATGGACATCTTCATCTTCGGCAGGAGCTTGGTCGGCTTTGACGGGGCCACCCTGGACTGCTTCGGCGCCTTTTCAGTCGGCACCGAAGAAGTGGTCCGGGGGCGCTTGGTCGACTGCCCGACAGTCGCAACCCCCTTACCACGTTCAGTCGCAGGGTCATGAACAAGCTTCGACCGCCTTTCCGAGCACGGTGGTGCGACCTCCTCCTCCTCTTCTCCTTCCTCTTCATCATCATCATCTTCATCATCATCTTCGGCGGCATCCAAGTCCCACTCCTCCTGGCTCTCGCCCCCGCTTGCTTCTCCCTCTTCAATCAGATCCTGAGCTCCATTGGGCATCGAGTACAGCTCGGTGAGGACCTGATGGACATCAAGACAAAGATCAATCGACCAATTTGCGGAGAAAACAGAAATAAATATGACAAGAATACAATGGAAGGAAGAGTGAACGTACCTTGTCTGGAACGCTGTGTTGGTCGAGTGGAGGAATCCTTCTGGCTCCATGGGGGTTATCCTTGTTCCCAGTGACCGCAGCCATCCACCTCTCCAACGTGGCATCGTCGACTTCTTCTGGGTGGATTCGAGTCTCATCTTCAGTCCCGCAGTACAACCACATGCAATGGCTCCGGAACTGAAGAGGCTGGATACGCCGCCTAAGGAAAACTTCCAAGAGATCCATGCCAGTTACTCCATCTCAAACCAGCTGAACTACACGCTCCATCAGCATCTTCACGTCAGCTTTCTCCTCCGGAATCACCTTCAGTGAAGAAGGTTTGTTCACTCGGTCCATGGTAAACTGAGGGAGTCCACTCGACTGCCCCGGCGTCAGCTCATTCTGGCAGTAGAACCAGGTCGACTGCCAGCCTCTGACTGACTCGGGAAACGACATGGCTGGGAAGGTGCTCTTGTTCCTCATCTGGATCCCCAGACCACCACACATCTGGACAACTTGGGTCTTTTCGTCGCCTGGGCTCGCCTTCTTCACGGTCTGGGAGCGACACGTGAATATGTGCTTGAACAAGCCCCAGTGCGGTCGACAGCCCAGAAAATTCTCACACATGGACACAAACGCGGCAAGATAGGCGATAGAATTCGGGGTGAAGTGGTGGAGTTGCGCTCCAAAGAAGTTCAAAAAACCACGGAAGAAAACACTCGGTGGCAAAGAAAATCCGCGGTCGACGTGGGTAGCCAGAAGCACACACTCACCCTCTTCCGGCTGGGGCTGCCATTCTTTCCCCGGAAGCCTTGCAGCTCCGTGGGGGATCAGACCGTCGTTGGCCATGTCGAGGAGATCCTTCTCCGTAATGGTCGACCGGATCCAATCTCCCTGGACCCAGCCGTTCGGCAGACGGGATCTGGACGAAGACCCGCCGCGGCTGGTGGATCTCCCCTTCGCCTTCTCCGTCGCCGATGCCTTCTTCGTGCATTCCAGCGCCGCCGTCTTCTCCTTCACCATGGCTGCCGGCGAGACGCGCGAGGAGAGGCTGTGCGGAGGCAAGAGCGGGCGCGTTGGGCGGAGACGAGGAGAGCAGAGAAGGAATGCAGAGGTACTGTTCAAAAACCCTCACCGGGCGCATTTATAAGATCCCTTTCGAGTGGATGACAGGTGGGCCCGGTCGATCTAATCACATCCCGAAACAGTCGCCCGGACGCGATACGTGGCGAAAAAGGCGGCGTGGGAATCGAGGCGTCTATGCTCTATCCCATCCGAGCGCCGCGGTCCGCCCCGCTTCGCGCGCTTCCCCAAATTTCATATCCCGCAGAATCCGCAAACGGCAGATCGGTCTGTCAGACGCGGGATTTCCTGCGATCCGTCGCTCGGAAATCATCGAAGTCCAAAAAAATCACTCGACGAAAGAAAAGAATGGACCGAGTCGACTGAAGAAAAGTTGCTCGTTATCAACAAAGAAATCCTTGGTCCAAAACAACGCATGACCAGTATGCAAAAGCCAGTCGGAAACAGCATCAACTCCTTCCTCACTCAAGCCTCAATCCATTCGGGGGCTAATGATGGAGTCGTGTACCTAGGGTAGGGTCATAGACCTGATCTAAGTACCCTACCCAAGGACACCCTTAGAAGAGATCACCTTCCAGTCGACCTATGAGGAGTCTACTCGATTAACTTGGAGGACTCGACCGTGAAGACTCACTCGACCACCAGAAGGTCAAGAAGCACTCTACACTGCAACGGTCTTTAATTAAGTAGACTTTATGATAGTTAAGACACTTTATGTGGGGCGTTACCAGTAACGCCCCGGACTTAATGTACTTTAAACCCTTCATTACGTGGGCTGGCAGGGGTCCTGGCGCACTCTATATAAGCCACCCCCCTCCACAGGCAGAAGGGTTCGCACCCCCGTAACGCATATACACATAATCCACTCGACCGCCTCCGGGCTCCGAGACGTAGGGCTTTTACTTCCTCCGAGAAGGGCCTGAACTCGTACATCTCTTGTGTTTACAACCTCTCCATAGCTAGGACCTTGCCTCTCCATACCTACCCCCACTCTACTGTCAGACTTAGAACCACGACAGGCCCCGCCCCGCAGCGGTAGTACCGCGCACCACCAGCGGTAGTACCTCCCAGCAACTCAAGGCCACTAGACAGCATGGCTAAGCTAAAAAAGAAACGGAAAACCAACGGCAAGAAAACGAAGGAAAGGCTAACTCGACAACGAACACACTAGCAAGAGGCCAAGACACACCTCTTCAAGAGAGGGCGGTGGCCGAGGCCACCTATGTTTGAGTCAAGAGGTATGGCGCCGCGAAGATTTTAACCTTGGGCCCATGACCAAAACTCGTCCGTGAAGCACATAAACCATCGAAGATGGTTAAAAAGAAGGACATAATCAATTTATGCATAATGGGGGGAGGAAGAGTTCATTGAGAGAACAACACTCCCCCTATGTCCATGCCTACACCTAAACTAGACAACATGTTGAATGAGGAGGGGTGTGCAAGGGTTCAAGTCACATTGCTCAAATCAATGATATTTAGCTCATGCCTTAACTCGCGAAATCTTGCTTCATCCAAGGGCTTCGTGAAAATATCTGCAAGGTTATCATGAGTGTTGACATACTTGAGATCGATCTCCCCTTGCCTAATGTGATCCCGGATGAAGTGATACCGAATCTCAATATGCTTCGTCTTGAAAAGTTGCACCGGGTTGAGAGAAATCTTGGTGGCACTTCCATTATCACACCAAAGAGGCACTTTGTCACAAATGACACCGTACTCCTTTAAAGTTTGCCTCATCCATAAGAGTTGTGCACAACAACTACCGGCCGCCACATATTCCGCTTCGGTGGACGAGAGAGACACGCAACTTTGCTTCTTGGAAGACCAACTCACCAAAGAGCAACCAAGAAATTGGCACCCTCCGGAAGTGGACTTCCTATCCACTTTGTCTCCCGCCCAATCAGAATCCGTATATCCTTCAAGCTTGAAGTTTGATCCTCTTGGGTACCATAAGCCAAAGTTTGGGGTATGAGCCAAATATCGAAAGATTCGCTTGACCGCCACATAGTGGCTTTCCTTCGGTGCGGCTTGAAACCGTGCACACATTCCCACACTCAACATGATATCCGGTCTAGATGCACAAAGGTAAAGCAAGGAGCCAATCATGGAGCGATATACCTTTTGATCCACCGCTTTACCATTGGGATCAATGTCAAGTTGGCACATGGTAGGCATTGGAGTTGAAGCCGGCTTGACATCGCTTAGCTTGAATCTTTTTAGCATGTCTTGAGTGTATTTGGCTTGATGTATGAAAGTACCTTCTCTTCTTTGCTTGATGTCGAAACCGAGGAAGAACTTCAACTCTCCCATCGACGACATCTTGAACTTAGAGGTCATGAGAGCGGCAAATTCCTCATTGAAAGTTTTGTTAGGGGAACCAAAGATAATATCATCAACATAAAGTTGGCATACAAACAACTCCCCTTTGACCTTCTTAGTAAAAAGAGTGGGATCGATTTGGCCCACCTCAAATCCACGATCTTGTAACAACTCGGTAAGGTGGTCATACCACGCACGTGGGGCTTGTCTAAGGCCATAGAGTGCCTTATCAAGTTGATACACATGATCCGGGAAGTAGGGATTCTCAAACCCGGGGGGTTGCTTGACATAAACCAACTCATTAATAGGACCATTAAGAAAAGCATTTTTCACATCCATTTGTTGTAACTTAAAGTTGTGATGGGAAGCATAAGCAATCAACAAACGAATGGATTCAAGGTGAGCAACGGGAGCAAAGGTTTCACCGTAGTCGATACCCTCGACTTGGGAGTAGCCTTGTGCTACCAATCTTGCCTTGTTGCGAATGATGTTCCCATGAGCATCTTGCTTGTTCTTGAATATCCACTTGGTTCCAATGACGTTGTGGTTCCCCAACGGCCTTGGCACCAATCTCCACACCTTGTTGTACTCGAAGTTGTTGAGTTCTTCATGCATGGCATTGAGCCAATCCGGATCTTCGAGTGCCTCATAGACCTTTTGGGGTTCAACACAAGAGACAAATGTGTGATGCTCACAATAGTTTGCTAATTGTCTATGAGTGATTACCCCCTTTATTAGGCTTCCAACCACATTCTCCATGAGATGACCTTTGGTGGTGAGCTTGGAAGCAATCTTCACGGCATGACGCTCTAATTCCTCCTCGGATGTGGAAGGAGGAGGGTTAACTTGATTATCTTGAGCGCCTTCTTGAGTTTGTTCTAGATCTTGAGCTTGCTCTTGATCTTGAACTTGATCGAGGGGGAGACCTTGACCTTGGGCATCATTTGGTGGTTCACCACCATCTTGAGGTTGATCTTGTTCTTGGTCTTGTTCACGAGGTTGAGGGCCTTCACTTTGTTCTTCTGAAGCGTGTGGGTCTTGGGAGGTGATGGCTCCACTTGAGTGGAGCATTGTCCTTCTCCTTCGGCCACAAGGGGTTCCTCAATGGGTAGGATAGGACCCACACCCATTCTTCTTATGGCTTGGGGAGGAATTTCATCACCTACATGACAAGTACCACTTTGCTCCACTTGGGAGCCGTTATTTTCGTCAAACTCTACGTTACACGTCTCCTCAATGAGTCCGGTGGACTTGTTGAGGACACGGTAAGCATGAGAGTTTGTAGCATAACCAACAAATATGCCCTCATAAGCTCTAGCCTCAAATTTAGTCAAACGAACACCTTTCTTGAGAATGAAACACTTACACCCGAACACCCGGAAGTACTTGAGATTGGGCTTGTTACCGGTGAGTATTTCATAGGGAGTCTTGTTCAAGCCTTTGCGGAGATAGAGCCGATTGGATGCATGACACACTGTGTTGATGGCTTCATCCCAAAAGTTGTATGGAGACTTGAACTCCGCCATCATGGTCCTTGCCGCATCCATCAACGTCCGGTTCTTCCTCTCCGTGACACCATTTTGTTGAGGGGGATATGGTGTAGCATATTGATGCTTGATCCCCTCATCACTAAGAAACTCATCCAAGGTGTAGTTCTTGAACTCGGTGCCGTTGTCACTCCTTATTGTCAAGATCTTTGCATCATGTTGACGTTGATCTTCATTTGCAAAGTCGATGACGGTTTGTTGAGTCTCACTCTTCCTCTTGAAGAAGTATACCCAAGTGTATCTTGAATAATCATCCACAATCACCAAGCAATACTTTCTACGTCCAAGACTATCAAAGGATGGAGGTCCAAAGAGATCCATGTGAAGGAGCTCCAAGGGCCTCTTCGAGTAGATGATGGTCGTGGGAGGGTGAGCCTTCTCATGAAGCTTTCTAATGTCTACTACACAACCTTCTTCTTGTAGACGTTGTTGGGCCTGCAAGTGCACATGTTTGTAGGATAGTAGAAAATTTCCCTCAAGTGGATGACCTAAGGTTTATCAATCCGTGGGAGGCGTAGGATGAATATGGTCTCTCTCAAACAACCCTGCAACCAAATAACAAAAAGTCTCTTGTGTCCCCAACACACCCAATACAATGGTAAATTGTATAGGTGCACTAGTTCGGTGAAGATATGGTGATACAAGTGCAATATGGATGGTAGATATAGGTTTTTGTAATCTGAAATAATAAAAACAGCAAGGTAACTAAAGATAAAAGTGAGCGTAAACGGTATTGCAATGATAGGAAACAAGGCCTAGGGTTCATACTTTCACTAGTGCAAGTTCTCTCAACAATAATAACATAGATAGATCATATAACAAGCCCTCAACATGCAACAAAGAGTCACTCCAAAGCCACTAATAGTGGAGAACAAACGTAGAGATTATGGTAGGGTACGAAACCACCTCAAAGTTATTCTTTCAGATCAATCTATAAAAGAGTTTGTACTAGAATAACACCTTAAGACACAAATCAACCAAAACCCTAATGTCACCTAGATACTCCATTGTCACCTCAAGTATCCGTGGGCATGATTATACGATATGCATCACACAATCTCAGATTCATCCAACCAACACAAAGTACTTCAAAGAGTGCCCCAAAGTTTCTACCGGAGAGTCAAGAACGTGTGCCAACCCCTATGCATAGGTTCATGGGCGGATCCCGCAAGTTGGTCACCAAAACATACATCAAGTGGCACATGATATCCCATTGTCACCACAGATAAGCACGGCAAGACATACATCAAGTGTTCTCATAAAAGACTCAATCCGATAAGATAACTTCAAAGGGGAAACTCAATTCATCACAAGAGAGTAGAGGGGGAGAAACATCATAAGATCCAACTACAATAGCAAAGCTCAGGATACATCAAGATCGTGCCATAGAGGGAACACGAGGGAGAACACGAGAGAGAGAGAGAGAGAGAGAGAGAGAGAGATCAAACACATAGCTACTGGTACATACCCTCAGCCCCGAGGGTGAACTACTCCCTCCTCGTCATGGATAGCGCCAAGATGATGAAGATGGCCACCGGTGATGGGTTCCCCCTCCGGCAGGGTGCAGGAACGGGCTCCCGAGAGGTTTTTGGTGGCTACAGAGGCTTGCGGCGGCGGAACTCCCGATTTATCTTCTGTTCTGGAAGTTTTACGATACGTAGGTATATATGGGTGAAACAAGTACGTCAGTGGACCGAAGGGGGGGCCACGAGGCAGGGGGGCGCGCCCCATGGGGGTGGGCGCGCCCCCACCCTCGTGAGCACCTCCCTTCTTTTCTGACGTGCACTCCAAGTTGATCGGGTGGTTTTCCTTCCAAAAATAACTTCTCCAGTTGATTTCGTTCCGTTTCGACTCCGTTTGATATTCCTTTTCTTCAAAACACTGAAATAGGCATGAAACAACAAATCTGGGCTGGGCCTCCGGTTAATAGGTTAGTCCCAAAAATAATATAAAAGTGGATAATAAAGCCCAATATTGCCCAAAACAGTAGATAATATAGCATGGAGCAATCAAAAATTATAGATACATTGGAGACGTATCAAGCATCCCCAAGCTTAATTCCTGCTCATCCTCGAGTAGGTAAATGATAAAAAAGGATTTTTTGATGCAGAGTGCTACTTGGCATAATTTCAATGTAATTCTTCTTACTTGTGATATGAATATTCAGATCTGAATGATTCAAAATAAAAGTTCATATTGATAAAAGAAATAGTAACACTTCAAGCATACTAATCAAAGTAATCATGTCTTCTCAAAATAACATGGCAAAAGAAAGTTCATCCCTACAAAATCATATAGTTAGGCTATGCTTCATTTTCGTCACACAAAGATGTTCCCAACTTCTATACCCCCGATGACAAGCCAAGCAATTGTTTCATACTTAAATAATCTCAAACTTTTTCAACCTTCACGCAATACATGAGTGTGAGCCATCAATATAGCACTATGGGTGGAATAGAATATGATGATGGGGATTGTGTGGAGAAGACAAAAAAGAAGAGAAAGTCTCACATTGACGAGGATAATCAATGGGCTATGGAGATGCCCATCAATTGATGTCAACATGAGGGGTAGGGATTGCCATGCAACGGATGCACTAGAGCTATAAATGCTCAACAAAAGAGAACTAGTGGGTGTGCATCCAACTCGCTTGCTCATGAAGACCTAGGGCATTTGAGGAAGCCCATCGTAGGAATATACAAGCCAAGTTCTATAATGAAAAATTCCCACTAGTATAAAAAGACAATTTATGAGACTCACTACATGAATAACAAGGTGCTACTTTGAAGCACAATATATGAGACTCACTATATGAAGAACAAGGTGCTACTTTGAAGCACAAGTGTGGAAAAGGAGATAGTAGCATTGCCCTTTTTAATTTTTTTAATTTTTTTTGGGCCTTTCTTTTTTTTGGCCTTTCTTCTTTTTCTTCTTCTTTTTTCTTTTTGGGCAATGCTCTAATAATGATGATCATCACACTTCTATTGATTACAACATAAGGATTACAACTCGAAACTAGAACAAGATATGACTCTATATGAATGCCTTCGGCGGTGTACCGGGATGGTGCAATGAATCAAGAGTGACATGTATGAAAAATAATGCATGGTGGCTTTGCCACAAATACGATGTCAACTACATGACCATGCAATGGCAATATGACAAAAGTAACGTATGTCATGATGATGATGAATGGAACGGTGGAAAGTTGCGTGGCAATATATCTCGGAATGGCTATGGAAATGCCATAATAGGTAGGTATGGTGGCTGTTTTGAGGAAGATATAAGGAGGTTTATGTGTGATAGAGCGTATCGTATCACGGGGTTTGGATGCACCGGCGAAGTTTGCACCAACTCTCAAGGTGAGAAAGGGCAATGCACGGTACCGAAGAGGCTAGCAATGGCGGAAAGGTAAAAGTGCGTATAATCCATGGACTCAACATTAGTCAAAAGAACTCATATAGTTATTGCAAAAATTTAGAAGTCATCAAAAATCAAGTACTACGCACATGCTCCTAGGGGGATAGATTGGTAGGAAAAGACCATCGCTCGTCCCCGACCGCCACTCATAAGGATGCACAAGTCAGGTACACTTCATGTTTCAAATTTGTTACACAACTTTAACCATACGTGCATGCTACGGGACTTGCTAGCTTCAACACAAGCATTCTTTAAATTCATAATCACCCAACTAGCATGACTTTAATATCACTACCTCCATATCTCAAAACAATTATCAAGCATCAAACTTTTCTTAGTATTCAACACACTCATAAGAAAGTTTCACATATCTTGAATACCAAGTATATTAATATTAAGCAAATTACCATGCTATTAACGACTCTCAAAATAATCTAAGTGAAGCATGAGAGTTCATATATTTCTCCAAAATAAAACTACCATCGTGCTCTAAAAGATATAAGTGAAGAACTAGAGCAAACAACAAACTACTCCGAAAGATATAAGTGAAGATCAATGAGTAGTTGAATAATTATGCAACTATGTGAAGACTCTCTAACATTTAGGAATTTCAGATCTTGGTACTTTATTCAAACATCAAGCAAAGCTAAAGAAAACTACATTGCAAGGATAGCACAACTCAAGTGAAGAAGCAAAAACTTAGGCTCAACCGATACTAACCGATAGTTGTTGAAGAAGAAAGGTGGGATGCCTACCGGGGCATCCCCAAGCTTAGATGCTTGAGACTTCTTGAAATATTATCTTGGGGTGCCTTGGGCATCCCCAAGCTTGAACTTTTGTGTCTCCTTAATTCCTCTCATATCATGGTTTCTCTTTTTATCAAAAGCTTCATTCACAACAAACTCAACAAGAACTCGTGAGATAGGTTAGTATAAACCAATGCAAAACCTTATCATTTTCTACTGTAAAAAATAACCAACATTATTATTCAACATTTCATACTAAATGCCTCTGCATATTTAATACTCCTATCCTCAAATAGAATCATTAAACAATCAAACATATGCAAACAACGCAAACATAACAGCAATCTGCCAAAACAGTACAGTATGTAAAGAGTGCAAGAGTATCAATACTTCCCTAACTCCAAAAATTATGAAATAAAATTCCCACTGTAGTAAATTTATCAGATCTCATTATTCAAAAAGTTTCAACATTTTATCATGCTCTGACTTTTCTAGGGAATTTTTGCAACAGCGGTAAACTTTCTGTTTTCAAACAGCAACATGTATACTAGCAAAATAAGCATGGCAAAGGCTATCCTTGACTTTTTTATTGAATCTAAAGATGCAAAACATTATTCTAAATAACATCAAGCAAATACTAACAAGAGAAAATGACGCTCCAAGCAAAACACATATCATGTGGTGAATAAAAATATAGCTCCAAGTAAAGTTACCGATGAACGAAGACGAAAGAGGGGATGCCTTCCGGGGCATCCCCAAGCTTAGGCTCTTAGTTGTCCTTGAATATTACCATGGGGTTCCTTGGGAATCCCCAAGCTTAGGCTCTTGCCACTCCTTATTCCATAGCCATCGAATCTTTACCCAAAACTTGAAAACTTCACAACACAAAACTTAACAGAAATCTCGTGAGCTCCGTTAGCGAAAGAAAACAAAACACCACTTCAAGGTACTGTAATGAACTCATTCTTTATTTATATTGGTGTTAAACCTACTTTATTCCAACTTCTCTATGGTTTATAAACTATTTTACTAGCCATGGATTCATCAAAATAAGCAAACAACACAATAAAAACAGAATCTGTCAAAAACAACAGTCTGTAGTAATCTGTAACTAACGCAAACTTCTGGAACTAAAAAATTCTAAAATAAATTTGTGGACCTGAGGAATTTTTCTAGTAATCATCTTCAAAAATAATCAACTAAATAGCACTCTCCAGTAAAAAGTTCTAGCTAATCTTGTGAGCGCTAAAGTTTCTGTTTTTTACAGCATGATCATAAAGACTTCACCCAAGTCTTCCCAAAGGTTCTACTTGGCACAAACACTAATTAAAACACAAAACCACATCTAAACAGAAGCTAGATGGATTATTTATTACTAAACAGAACCAAAAAGCAAGAAACTAAAATAAAATTGGGTTGCCTCCCAACAAGCGCTGTCGTTTAACGCCCTTAGCTAGGCATGATGATTTCAATGATGCTCACATAAGACATAAGAATTGAAACATAAAGGGAGCATCATGAAGAATATGACTAGCACATTTAGGTCTAACCCAATTCCTATGCATAGGGATTTTGTGAGCAAACAACTTATGGGAACAATAATCAACTAGCATAGGAAGGCAAAACAAGCATAACTTCAAAACTTTAATCACATAGAGAGGAAACTTGATATTATTGCAATTCCTACAAGCATATGTTCCTCCCTCATAATAATTTGCAGTAGCATCATGAATGAATTCAACAATATAACCAGCACCTAAAGCATTCTTTTCATGATCTACTAGCATAGAAAATTTATTACTCTCCACATAAGTAAAATTCTTCTCATGAATAATAGTGGGAGTATCATAAGAGACTTGAACACTAAAAATTGTTTCCACACTAAAAGAGTAATGTTCAGAAAAGGGTAATCATAATCATGACAAGATTTGTAAATATAATCATCACTACTTTTTATAGCATAAGTTTCATCACAATAATCATCATAAGTAGCAACTTCGTTCTCATCATAATCGATTGAAACCTCTCCCAAGATAGTGGAATCACTAAATAAAGTTGACACTCTTCCAAATCCACTTTCGTATTCATCACAATAAAATTCAACATCCTCCAAAATAGTGGGATCACTACTTCCTAAAGTTGACTCTCTTCCGAACCCACTTTCATCAATATAATCATCATAGGTAGGAGGCATGCTATCATCATAACAACTTTGCATATCAAAACTTGGGATGCTAAAAATATCATATTCATTAAACATAGCATCCCCAAGCTTGAGACAAACATTAATTCCAGCAAATATATTCTCAAATATTTCATCCTCATCAAACATAGCTTCCCCAAGCTTGGGCCCTTTCATATCATAAGCATAATCACTCTCATCATTAAAAATAATGATAGCACCAATAGTATAGCAATTATCATCATCACAATGAGTAGTAGGAGCAACATCATTTGGGAGGGATACTGATGTAGGGTGGAACCCTATAGCGTCGATCTTTCACGTTTGGAGTGGATCCTACGGGGGGAATCACGAAGAACACGCGGAAGCACAAGGGGAAACACGGGGAAAACGAGAGGGAATCACTCAACCAACAAGGAATCGATCACACAGGTGCTAGATCACCACACACATATGAGATCCACAAGATACATAGTCAACAAAGGTAAGGATACAAAGGAACCGTTCATCTCCAAGAGGAGGCCTTGATGTTCTTCCCTAGATAGGGGTCTTGAATCCGCAGGGGGATCTTCTCTGAGGAGGTCCTGATCCCCAAGGAGAAGTAACCGAGTGGATGAGCAAAGGCTCTCACACAAATATGAGCTAATCCAATGCTAAGTCTCAAAGTGAGGAGATGGGGTCCTATATATAGAGTTGGGGGCGAAGGGGTACATGGGCTCAGCCCAACACGCGCGCGCAGGCGCTGGCCGGATGATCCGGACGAGGGTCCGGATGATCCGGGCTGGTCTGGATGATCCGGGTGGAGGCCCGGATGAGCCGGAGGGTCGGCTGGTGGTCGCGCAGGGCCGGATGTCCGGCTGGAGGCCCGAACGTCCGGGCCGGGTTCGGATGATCCGGGACTTGGTCCGGATGATCCGGCTTCAGGTTGGAGCTTCGGGAATCCTCGGTTGATTTAGCCGGATCGTCCGGGCCGGGGTCCGGATCGTCCGGGCTCTGTCCGGATCGTCCGGGATGCCGTCCGGATCGTCCGGCCACCCTGGTCCTTGGTGCTTTTTCCTCTCCGTCTTCTCGCATGTCTTCCGCTTCCGGTTCTCCTTGCTTCCTAGCCTCTTCATGGTTGACTCCTTGGTACCTGAGTATGCATAGCATTTCCGTTTGAGGTAGTAACCATGTCTCATGTGAATCGAAGGGGAATTGTGAGAGGAGTGATGTCACCTCGGTTTCAAGAGCTCTTGCACGTGCTCGAGTCATAGGTCCTTGTGGGGTTGGATGTGTTGATGTAGAGTCCATGGGGATGATGGAAGGATGCTCCGCATCATATCCCCTCCCTTCAAAAGGATCCGACCTCGGATCTAGATCTTCATCACCATGGAAAGGCGAGAGGTCTTTGACGTTGAAGGTGTCGCTCACGTTGTACTTGTCGATTGGTAGGTCGAGCTTGTAGGCGTTGTTGTTGTAGCGTGCTAACACCTTGAAGGGTCCATCGGCTCGAGGTAGAAGTTTGGACTTTCGTTCGTTGGGGAAGCGTTCCTTGCGAAGGTGTAGCCACACGAGATCGCCTATGTTGAAGATCATGGGTTGCTTGTTGATGTTGAGCTTGGTCGCTAGTCGTTGTACTTGGCGCTTGATGGTGTTTCTTGTATCTTCATGCATCTTCTTGATGTAGCTTGCACGGGCACTTGCGTCGAGGTTGGTGCGCTCTTGTAGAGGTAGAGGTAGAATGTCCAATGGGGACAATGGGTTGAAGCCGTAGACGACCTCGAAGGGGGACTTGCCGGTCGTCGAATGTCTTGCGCGGTTGTAGGCGTACTCGGCGATGGGTAGACACGCCTCCCACTCCTTGATGTTCTTCTTGATCAACACGCGAAGTAGAGTGGAGAGCGTCCGGTTCGTCACCTCCGTTTGGCCGTCGGTTTGAGGATGGTATGCGGATGAGAACAAGAGCTTGATTCCGAGCTTGGCGCAAAGAGTCTTCCAAAAGTAACTCAAGAACTTGACGTCGCGGTCGGAGACGATTGACTTTGGTACTCCATGGAGGCGCAAGATTTCCCTACAAAAGAGATTTGCAATATGTGAAGCATCGTCTACCTTGTTGCAAGGAATGAAATGTGCCATTTTAGAAAATCGGTCCACAACAACAAATACAGAGTCCTTTCCATTTTGAGTTCTAGGCAAACCAAGTACAAAGTCCATGCTAATGTCTTCCCAAGGTTGATAAGGAATAGGAAGAGGCATGTAAAGACCATGAGATTGAGCTTTTGACTTAGCTTTGCGGCATGTTGAGCATCTTGTGGTGAAGCGTGAGACGTCTCGAAACATCTTTGGCCAAAAGTAGTTCTTGGAGAGCGTGGCGAAGGTCTTGTCGCGTCCAAAGTGTCCCATGAGTCCACCTCCATGAGCCTCTTGCAAAAGGAGCAAACGAAGAGAAGACTCGGGTATGCATAGTTTGTTAGCTCTCATAAGATAACCATCCTTGAGGTAATATTGTTCCCAAGATGTATGCGTCAAACATTTAGCATAATGAGGTGCAAAAGATGGATCACTAGCATATAAATCTTTTATGTGCTCAAAGCCAATAACATTCAACTCAAGTTGGGTGACAAGCGTGCATATGCGTGAAAGTGCATCGGCAACTACATTTTCCTTGCCCTTAATGTACTTGATCACATATGGGAAAGATTCAATAAATTCACTCCATTTGGCATGACGCTTGTTCAATTTAGTTTGACCTTTTAAGTACTTAAGCGTTTCATGATTGGTATGGATGACAAACTCATGAGGTCTAAGATAATGTTCCCAAACATGGAGGACATGCACTAAAGCATACAATTCCTTGTCATACACGGGATAGTTAAGTTGAGCACCGGAGAGTTTTTCACTAAAATAAGCAATGACTCGTTTTTCTTGCATTAAAACTCCGCCAATTCCGGTACCACTTGCATCACAATGAACCTCAAAAGTTTTGTCAAAATTGGGCAAAGAAAGAATCGGAGCATGAGTAAGCAAAGACTTGAGCTCATCAAAAGCGTTTGATTGCAAAGGTCCCCAAACAAAAGGAGTATTCTTCTTACTCAAAGCATGCAAAGGAGCTGCAATAGTGCTAAAGTTTTTCACAAAGCGGCGATAAAAACCTGCAAGACCAAGGAAACTTCGCACTTGTTGCAAATTGGTGGGTTGGGGCCAAGTTTTAATTGCTTTGATCTTAGTTTCATCAACATGGACACCCTTGGAAGAGACAACGAAACCCAAGAAAACCACTTTGTCAACGCCAGAAGTGCATTTTTTTCAAGTTGGCATAAAGACTTTCCTTTCGAAGCGTTTGCAAAACAAGCTTAACATGATCAAGATGCTCTTTCATGGTTTTGCTAAACACAAGAATATCATCGAAGTAAACCACAACAAAGATTCCAATGTATGGACGAAGTACATGATGCATGAGACGCACAAAAGTTCTGGGAGCTTCCGACAAACCCATAGGCATAACCAACCACTCATATAGGCCAAATTTTGTTTTGAAAGCAGTTTTCCATTCATCACCCTCATGAATGTGGATTTGATAATAGCCACTTTTAAGATCAATTTTTGAGAAAAAGTTGGTTCCACTAAGTTCATCAAGCATATCATCTAAGCGAGGAATGGGATGTCTATAGCGCACGGTGATAGCATTTATGGGTCTACAATCGGAACACAAACGGATGCTTCCATCGGGCTTAGGCACAAGTATAACGGGGACGGCACAAGGGCTTAAGCTTTCACGTACATGACCGTTGTCGATTAGTTGTTGTACTTGCCGTTGAATCTCCTTGGTTTCTTCGGGATTGACACGGTATGGAGCTTTGTTTGGAAGTGGCGCTCCGGGGATGAGGTCGATTCGATGCTCAATGCCTCGTAGAGGAGGTAGACCCGGAGGTAGCTCATCGGGGAAAACATCTTGAAATTCCTGCAAAAGAGATTGAAACACCAAAGGTAGCTCGTGAATGGTGTTAGTTTTTGGTTCTCCATCCTTGCACACAAGGACAAAGTGCATCACACTCGATGGGTTCTCACACACTTCTCTCATCTCATGTTTGGTGGCGAATAGTATGAGGTTTTTCTCTCTAGGCGAAGAGGCGCTCAAATTTGGCTTGTGGCTCTCACTCACTTTTTGGTGGCTCACTTTCTCACTCTTCTCTCTTTGGTTGGTGGCTTGTTTGTCGGCTATCACTTGACTAGGAGACATGGGTCGTAGGACATATTCTTTTCCTTTCATCTTGAAGCTATAGTGGTTTGTACGCCCATTGTGGTAGACACCACGGTCGAATTGCCATGGCCGACCAAGGAGGAGGTGGCAAACGGTCATTGGGACCACATCACACTCCAAAGTGTCCTCATATGCACCTATTTTGAAGGATACTTGGACCGTATGCTCAACTCGTATAGTGCCGGAGTCACTTAGCCATTGAACCTTGTAGGGTTGCGGATGCTTCTTCTTGACCAATTGGAGCTTGGAGCATAGTTCTTCGCTTGCCAAGTTGTGGCAACTACCTCCATCGATGATGACCTTGACGGATCGTCCATTGATGCCGGCCTTTGTGTGGAGTCTTCTTCTTGTTGATGTTGAAGTGTCAAGACCTTGGAGACAACAAGAGCGGGGCTTGTATCTTCATCACAAAAGACTTGATCATCTTCATCCTCGTTGATGTGCTGGTGCATGGCCACTTGCTCAATAGCGTCCATTTCATCTTCACTCATTGAGTCGTATGTGCCATCGTCATTGAGTATCATAGTGCGCTTGTTGGTGCATTCATATGACTTGTGGCCTCAGCCGCCGCAAGTGAAACACTTGAAGGAGCTTGTCTTGACGGTCTCATCGGTTGGAGTAGATGATGAAGCACGCGGCTTAGTGTTGCTTGTAGTAGGAGGAAGACGACTTGAACTTGCGGAAGTTTTCTTGTAACTTGACTTGTCGTCGTTGCTTGGAGAAGGCTTGGTTGATGTCGAAGTTGGAGTAGTTGTTGAAGCTTGGGTGTTGGAGAAGCCGTATGTCTTGGAGGAGTACTTGGCGTACTTGAAGTCATCTTGCACTTGACGTTCCGCCTTTGTAGCTTGATGCACGAGCTCAATGAGGTTGGAGTAGGGTTGGAAATCGGCAATCTTCTTGATGGGATGGTTGAGTCCATTCAAGAATCGTGCCATTGTTTGCTCATCATCTTCCGTGACATTGGCTCGAATCATGGCAATCTCCATTTCTTTGTAGTATTCTTCAACACTCTTTGTTCCTTGCTTGAGGAGTTGTAGCTTCTTGAAGAGATCACGGTTGTAGTAAGTGGGCACAAAGCGTGCTCTCATGACATCCTTCATTTGATCCCAAGTGGTGATTGGAGGTTCACCTCGTGCTTGTCGGCGCTCAAGGACTTGTTCCCACCATATGAGCACATAGTCTTGGAACTCAAGTGATGCCATAGCGATCTTCTTCTCTTCCTCATAGTTGTGCAAACGAAAGATTTTGTCGACCTTCAACGCCCATGAGAGGTACTCTTCGGGATCGTTGCTTCCATTGAACTTGGGCATTGTGAACTTTAGCTTGCCATAGCGTTGCTCTTCATTGTGTTGTGGTTGATGGTGATGATGATGCCCTTGTCGTGGAGGGTAATCATCCTCATGTTGCTCTTGGCGAGGAGGAAGTCCATGATCAACTTGCTCTTGTTGACCTTGAGGTTTAGGTTGAGCTTGAGGAGCTTGTGGAGGAGCTTGTGGGGCTTGACGTTGCGCACGCGGATGGTAGTTCCTCTCTTGTATTTCTTCTCGAAGGGCTTCCTCTTGATTGCGCCTTTCGCGATTGCGGTTGGCGATAGCTCGACTTGATGCTTGAAGGGCACGTTCCGCCTCAAGAGCTTGTGCTTCTCGTTGTTGTTGTTGAAGACGTTGAGCCTCGGCGTCTTGTTGCTCTTGATGTAGGCGCGCTCGTTCTTGTTCTTGTTGGCGACGAAGACGTTGTCGTTCTTGAGCTTGAGCAAACGCCACTTGGTTCGATTGAGGACGAGGAACTTGTTCATCAACTTGCTCTTGGGGATGCTTGTCATGTAGTGGGTTGCGAGATGCATAACGGTCTTGACGTGCGGCTCGTCGAAGAGGAGTCATCGGAGTGGCGACTTGAGTGGCTCCGTCTTGAGTGTGAGGAAGTAGAAGGACGCCGGTTCACCAACAAGGCGCGGATCTCGTCCATTCTTTCATCGTTCTCTTTCTTGTGCGCGTCGAGCTTGTTATCGAAGTAGTCTCTTGTACGTTGCTCGGAGAGTCGCAAGTCGGTGGCGAGGTTGTCGATGCGTTCGCTCATTGCTTGTTGCTCTTGATGGAGAGCTCGTTGTGCGCCAAAGAGGTGGCTCTTGGTGACATATGATGACATGTCGTCGTCTTGCTCGATGAAGAGTGGATTTGTAGAAGAACTTGGCATATCCATCATTTCAAGCAAATTGTGAGTGGTAGAAGGAGAAGAACGAATACCAATGTACCTTTGACCAAAGTTGAAGATGAATCAAGTTCACTCAAATGTGGACAATGAAATAGCACTATTGGTACCGATCCTTGTCGATTCTCACACCTACACAAGTAAAAGCTTTTGGTGGAGCTTGGTTAGGATGGTGGCACAAAATTGATTGCAATCGTTAGCTTGACTCAAAAATGTTGAAGAAGATTCGCAAATTCGCATATGCAACAAGTAGACCAAGCAAGTAGTGGTACACGGAAACACACACGCAAATAGATAAATGGGATTGTGCAAACCAAAAGTGAGCCAAAATGTGGAATCCACGAAAATGCTCTTGTTGCACAATACTAGAGAGACGCTAGCACGATTGCACAATAGGCGGATACGGAGCTTGTGCACAACCTACTAGGCAAAAATGCAACGATCTCTATCCCAAGTATGCTATATGTATGGTATTTCGGTGCAATGATCCAAGATGATCTTATATGACAATCTTAATGTTGTATGATGCTATGCTTGTTGCTTATAAGCTCTTTGCTTATCTTTCCTCTTTGCTTAAAAGCTTGAGTGGCTCTTTCTCTTGTGAGCTCTTTTCTTATGCAAACTTGATGAACTAAGATAGCAATTGTGTATGCGATGACAACTTTGTGACACACAAGTTGATTCCAAGATATGCACCACGAAGGTATGTATGATATGGTGTATGCAACTAATGTGCACAAGTCACGTTGCCGGCAATACTCAATGGCTAGTCTCGATGGGTAAGCAACGCAAAAGATGGTCTATGATGGTTATCAATGCAATTGCAAGGTATGACAAAGATGTCGTCGAGGTTACCGTCCGTAGCGAAGATGAGTAGTCGATCAAAATGAGCATTTGTTGTTGAAGTCTCACCGCACCTAAATAGCCGAAACACAATAGGACACGGAAATCTCAACTCAAATTCTTGAACTCAAATTCGAATGGTGGTACGGAGGTTGTGTCGTGGGGTTTTGGCAAATGGAAGTGGAGGTGGTTGGAGTGGGGAGGTGGTATGTAGGTGTAGGTGGTGGTGGTGGTGGAGGGGGGCTGAAGAACTGCAGCTTCGTCAGCGGAAGCCGGATGATCCGGGCCAGGAGCCGGATGATCCGGGAACGTCCGGATGATCCGGGTCGAGGTCCGGATGATCCGGGCAGGTCAACTCGCACGGGAACTGCTCGGGAAGAACACGAAAACGGGGAGAAATTTGACGATTTCGGGGACTTTGGATGGATTTTGAGGGGGAGAAGGTGGGGAAAAGCAAGATCCACGAGTTACACACCGAATCCACGGATCAAAAACAACAAAACATCATCAAAACCAACAAATCACAAAAAAATTTGGGGGGTATTTTTGTGGGGATTTTCGGATTTTAGGCCGAAAACAACAAAATCAAGCTAGAAAACACGGGGTAGGGGCTCCAAAAACGTGATCAACGTGGCTCATGATACCATATGATGTAGGGTGGAACCCTATAGCGTCGATCTTTCACGTTTGGAGTGGATCCTACGGGGGGAATCACGAAGAACACGCGGAAGCACAAGGGGAAACACGGGGAAAACGAGAGGGAATCACTCAACCAACAAGGAATCGATCACACAAGTGCTAGATCACCACACATATATGAGATCCACAAGATACATAGTCAACAAAGGTAAGGATACAAAGGAACCGTTCATCTCCAAGAGGAGGCCTTGATGTTCTTCCCTAGATAGGGGTCTTGAATCCGCAGGGGGATCTTCTCCGAGGAGGTCCTAATCCCCGAGGAGAAGTAACCGAGTGGATGAGCAAAGGCTCTCACACAAATATGAGCTAATCCAATGCTAAGTCTCAAAGTGAGGAGATGGGGTCCTATATATAGAGTTGGGGGCGAAGGGGTACATGGGCTCAGCCCAACACGCGCGCGCAGGCGCTGGCCAGATGATCCGGACGAGGGTCCGGATGATCCGGGCTGGTCCGGATGATCCGGGTGGAGGCCCGGATGAGCCGGAGGGTCGGCTGGTGGTCGCGCAGGGCCGGATGTCCGGCTGGAGGCCCGGACGTCCGGGCCGGGTCCGGATGATCCGGGACTTGGTCCGGATGATCCGGCTTCAGGTTGGAGCTTCGGGAATCCTCGGTTGATTTAGCCGGATCGTCTGGGCCGGGGTCCGGATCGTCCGGGCTCTGTCCGGATCATCCGGGACGCCGTCCGGATCGTCCGGCCACCCTGGTCCTTGGTGCTTTTTCCTCTCCGTCTTCTCGCATGTCTTCCGCTTCCGGTTCTCCTTGCTTCCTAGCCTCTTCATGGTTGACTCCTTGGTACCTGAGTATGCATAGCATTTCCGTTTGAGGTAGTAACCATGTCTCATGTGAATCGAAGGGGAATTGTGAGAGGAGTGATGTCACCTCGGTTTCAAGAGCTCTTGCACGTGCTCGAGTCATAGGTCCTTGTGGGGTTGGATGTGTTGATGTAGAGTCCATGGGGATGATGGAAGGATGCTCCGCATCAGATACCTTTCTACCTTTGTTGCTCCTTCTTTTCTTCTTCTTCTTCTTCTTCACATTATGTGTGGGTTCAACCTTCCTCTTTCAGCTCCTTATTGATGAGATTGGTTGAATAGAAGCCTCCTCCTCGTTACCTGATTCATCATAAGAAATAACAGGAGGAGATTGGGAAGTCTCTTCCCTTTCATTAGTATTCTCTTCATCTTCTATTTGCTTTCTTTTCTTTATGTAATTGGCAATATAAGGATTTTCAATGCAATTCTCCGCACAATACAAATAAATATCCTCTAGATCAAAATCAAGAAATCTATCAAGATTAAATTTTGGAATACCCTCGGTTATATGTTTCATTTCTTCATACCCCAAAAGAAGACTAAGCTCTTTATGATGCTCAAGGGTAATCAAATTATCACAATATTTGGACACGACTTGATCATGAAACAAACATCATTGGAGCTTTAAATGACCGTGTTCATTGCAAAGTTCACAAGGGGCATGAAAAATATTGAATCTTTCAGCACATTCATCTAGCTCTTCTTGCAACAATTTGGTTTCTAAATACTTATGCCTCTTGCAATATCTATCTTCCCTATCTGGTGTGTACTTGCAAGCCCAATCTACTCCACAAAAATTGACATGTTTATAGGAGGCATTTTCATCATAACTAGTGCAATCATCATTAGTACTATGGATATTCAAGGAGTTCATACTAACAACATTGCAATCATGCTCATCATTCAAAGATTTAGTGCCAAACATTTTAATGCATTCTTCTTCTAACACTTTGGCACAAATTTCCTTTCCATCATACTCACGAAAGATATTAAAAAGATGAAGCGTATGAGGTAAATTCAATTCCATTTTTTGTAGTTTTCTTTTATAAAATAAACTAGTGCTAAAACAAGAAACAAAAAGATTCGATTGCAAGATCTAAAGATATACCTTCAAGCACTCACCTCCCCGGCAACGGCGCCAGAAACTGCTTGATGTCTACTACACAACCTTCTTCTTGTAGATGTTGTTGGGCCTGCAAGTGCACAGGTTTGTAGGACAGTAGCAAATTTCCCTCAAGTGGATGACCTAAGGTTTATCAATCCGTGGGAGGTGTAGGATGAAGATGGTCTCTCTCAAACAACACTGCAACCAAATAACAAAAAGTCTCTTGTGTCCCCAACACACCCAATACAATGGTAAATTGTATAGGTGCACTAGTTCGGCGAAGAGATGGTGATACAAGTGCAATATGGATGGTAGATATAGGTTTTTGTAATCTGAAATAATAAAAACAGCAAGGTAACTAAAGATAAAAGTGAGCGTAAACGGTATTGCAATGATAGGAAACAAGGCCTAGGGTTCATACTTT
This sequence comes from Triticum dicoccoides, assembly GCF_002162155.2. NCBI lineage: Eukaryota > Viridiplantae > Streptophyta > Magnoliopsida > Poales > Poaceae > Triticum > Triticum dicoccoides. Next base: position 228,243,980 of record NC_041391.1, read on the forward strand.
CACTAGTGCAAGTTCTCTCAACAATAATAACATAGATAGATCATATAACAAGCCCTCAACATGCAACAAAGAGTCACTCCAAAGCCACTAATAGCGGAGAACAAACATAGAGATGATGGTAGGGTTCGAAACCACCTCAAAGTTATTCTTTCAGATCAATCTATAAAAGAGTTCGTACTAGAATAACACCTTAAGACACAAATCAACCAAAACCCTAATGTCACCTAGATACTCCATTGTCACCTCAAGTATCCATGGGCATGATTATACAATATGCATCACACAATCTCAGATTCATCCAACCAACACAAAGTACTTCAAAGAGTGCCCCAAAGTTTCTACCGGAGAGTCAAGAACGTGTGCCAACCCCTATGCATAGGTTCATGGGTGGAACCCGCAAGTTGGTCACCAAATATACATCAAGTGGCACATGATATCCCATTGTCACCACAGATAAGCACGGCAAGACATACATCAAGTGTTCTCATAAAAGACTCAATCCGATAAGATAACTTCAAAGGGGAAACTCAATTCATCACAAGAGAGTAGAGGGGGAGAAACATCGTAAGATCCAACTACAATAACAAATCTCGGGATACATCAAGATCGTGCCATAGCGGGAACACGAGGGAGAACACGGGAGAGAGAGATCAAACACATAGCTACTGGTACATACCCTCAGCCCCGAGGGTGAACTACTCCCTCCTCGTCATGGATAGCGCCGGGATGATGAAGATGGCCACCGGTGATGGGTTCCCCCTCCGGCAGGGTGCCGGAACGGGCTCCCGAGAGGTTTTTGGTGGCTACAGAGGCTTGCGGCAGCGGAACTCCCGATCTATCTTTTGTTCTGGAAGTTTTACGATACGTAGGTATATATGGGTGAAAGAAGTACGTCGGTGGACCGAAGGGGGGGCCACGAGGCAGGTGGCGCGTCCCAGGGGGGTGGGCGCGCCCCCACCCTCGGGAGCACCTCCCTTCTTTCCTGACGTGCACTCCAAGTCCATCGGGTGGCTTTCCTTCCAAAAATAACTTCTCCAGTTGATTTCGTTCCGTTTCGACTCCGTTTGATATTCCTTTTCTTCAAAACACTGAAATAGGCATAAAACAACAAATCTGGGCTGGGCCTCCGGTTAATAGGTTAGTCCCAAAAATAATATAAAAGTGGATAATAAAGCCCAATATTGCCCAAAACAGTAGATAATATAGCATGGAGCAATCAAAAAATATAGATACGTTGGAGACGTATCACTTTCCTTCGATACAAGCACTGCAAGCACGAGCTTTGGCAAAACTAACATTTGTTAGTCCACGGACATGGTCCCCCTTGAGAAGACTTTGCAAAGATCTCATATTGATGTGGGCTAAACGGTGATGCCAAAGCCATCCCACGTCAACTTTAGCCATTAGGCATGTCGCGGTCTTAGTGGGTCGCTCCGAAAAGTTAATCACATAGAGACCGTTCTCGACATGCCCAACAAAGGCTACTTTAAGAGTCTTGCTCCACAAGAGGGCCACGGTATCAATATCAAAGAAAGTGGCCAAACCCATGAGTGCAAGTTGATGAACGGAAAGTAAATTGTATGCAAGGGACTCGACAAGCATGACTTTCTCGATCATTAGATCATGAGAAATGACAACCTTGCCAAGACCCAATACCTTAGAATGTGAGGCATCACCCCACTCGACATCGGTGGGCATAGATGGAATCTTTTGCACGTCCACCACCAAGTCCTTGCTCCCGGTCATATGATTTGTTGCTCCACTATCGAGCAACCATGATCCTCCATCGGAAGCAAACACCTACAAGAGATCAATGCTTGGTTTTAGGTACCCATTTAGTAATGGGTCCTTTGATATTAGTAACAAGGGTCTTAGGAACCCAAATAGACCATTCAATGTACTCATAAGGAGAACCAACAAATTTAGCATAAACATGCCCATCACTAGCACGACACAACACATAAGAAGGGTTAAAGTCGCCGGCTTTGTTGGAGAAGGAGGTGGTTTTGCCCTTTTTGACATCAACACCCTTCACATTATTCTTCTTCTCCTTAGGAGCACCCTCTCCCTCTTTCACAGAGGTTTGCTTGAGAGGAGGAGGTCGTTTGGTCTTGTCGTTCTTCTTCTTGATCTTGGACCTGGGTGCGAACCCAATTCCTTCCTTGGCCACAACTTCCTTTTGATTTCTCAAAAGGTCGTTGAGGTTCTTCTCACCTTGAATGCATGTCACAAGGCCTTTCTCAAGTTGATACTTCAATTTGGCATTCTCCTCCACAATATGCACATGCTCACAACACGGGTTAGTGGCATATGCATTATCAATTAATACCATATGAGGAAAGGTGGCCTTTTCCTTGGTTAGCTTAACTTGGAGTTGAGCATGAGACTCCTTGAGGTTTGCATGAGCACCCTTCAAGACCTTGTGGGCCTCGTCAAGTACATCAAACTCTTCCTTGAGTCTAGCATGATCAACCCCAAGTTTAGCCTTCTCGGAAGATAGCACACGAGACACAACAAGAGCATGATCAAGATCTTTCTTTAACTTGGCATGGTCATCGTTGTGTGACTCCTCAAGATCCAAACGATGCCCACGCTCTTCCTCAAGAGCATTAGAGAGATCCGATATCTCATCGGCATAGTCACGACTATGACCTTCCATCTTAGAGATGGTTTCTTCATGAGCCTGGATCATGTCATTGGCTTCACCAAGTTGTTCCAAGAGAGCAACAAAGTGCTTCTTGGATTTACCCTTTAGCTTACTCATAAAACACTCGAATTAATTTACTTCCTCATTAGACCCCTCACCTTCATCAATGCCATCCATCAAAGAGGGATTAGTAATGATGGTGGTTTTGATGTTGGGGGTTACCTTGTTGGTGGCTTTAGCCATGAGGCACTTGGCGGTGATGTTCTCGTTGGGTGAATCGAAGAGAGACATCCGGGGAGTTGTGGCAATGGCAATGGATGCCATGGCCATTGCTTCACTATCTTCATCATCATCGTCATCCTCACGGTATTCTTCTTGAACCACCAACCCTTGAGTAGGAGTTTTCTTGGTGAAGTTGTTCTTGTTGGAGAAGGACTTGGCCTTGTCCTTTCGGATGAGCTTGCCACCATTGTCTTCCCGCTTCTCATACGGACAATCCACAACGAAATGGCTTACATTGCCACAGTTGTAACAAGTTCTTACTCGTTGCTTGCCCTTGAAGCCACTTGAGTTGTTCTTGTTGAAATTGGGCCTTGAGTTCTTCTTGCTCCAAAATTGCCTTGAAGCAAGAGCCATGTGCTCATGATAATCATATTTTGTATCTTCGGGGTTGCTCTCCTCATCTTCCTCTTCTTCCTCTTCTTCCACAATAACCTTGGCCTTCAAGGCAAGGTTGGGCTTCTTCGCCCTTTGAGAGCGGAGCACCGCGTTATTGTCGGTCTTGTCCAAGATGCTCATTGCAACGAACTCATCCAACACTTCACTTGAGGTCGTGGAGTGGAAGTCCGGTCTTTGACGAATGACGGAGGGCATGGGCTTGTTGTAGGGCATCATGGCCTTGAGAAACTTGCGCTTGATCCAATTGTCATCCGTGTCCTTGCTCCCATGATCTCGGAGTGAGACCGCGAGTTTGGTTACTCTCCGAAAGAGCTCACGAGGTTCTTAATCTTCTTTCATTGCAAACTCATCGGCTTCATCTTGCACCACTTCATAGTTGGAGCGTTGAATGCTTGCGCTTCCCCGATAGAGAGACACAACGCATTGCCATGCGTCTTTTACCATGACATGGGGTCGGAGATGAGGGAGATCTTCGGGGAGGATAGCATCTTGGATGATGAAGAGAGCATTCTCATTGAATTGATCATCCACTGCTTCTCTAGGGGTGAAGTTGCTTCGGTCATGTGGATAGAAACCTTCTTCAATGATTCTCCAAATATTAGTATTCACATGATTTAAATGACGCTTGAAGCGATACACCCAAGAATCAAAATCCTCATTTTTCACAATCTTAGGAGGTGGGCCGGCATGATATAAATGAGTAGAGGGAATCGGTCCTCCATAAGTTGGAGGTTCCACATGGGCAAAGATGCCGGTGCCATTTCTACCACTAGTAGAAGGACCCTTCTCACTATTAGCTTCCCCCTTGTTGGAGTTAGCATCCATCACCTTGTTAGCGGGATCACCCACTTTCAGCGGCGAGGTAGGTAGCTTAAGTCCTTCTAAGAATTTATTAAACATGCTTTCAACCGTGGTTGTCATGGAGGTTTTCAATGTGTCCAAGGCCACATTGAATTCCTCACGGGACACCGCGGTTTCCCCATTACCCGTAGACGAGATAGGATTCACACCGGAGTGCTCCTCCTCCCCACCGTCTACGGTGTCAACCATACTCTTCGGACGGCAAAGTCCTTAATAAAGAGACGAGGCTCTGATACCAATTGAAAGGATCGACGTAGTTGACTAGAGGGGGGGGGGGTGAATAGGAAACTAACAATTTTTAGCTTTTCTTTACCAAATTAAACTTTGCATCAAAGTAGGTTGTCTAAATATGCAACTAGGTGAACAACCTATATGATGCAACAACAATAAGTGCACAAGCAAGCAAGGGATACAACACAAATATCTTGCACAAGTAAAGGCGCGAGATAACCAAGAGTGGAGCCGATGGAGACAAGGATGTGTTACCGAAGTTCCTTCCTTTTAAAGGGAAGTACGTCTCTGTTAGAGCGGTGTGGAGGCACAATGCTCCCCAAGAAGCCACTAGGGCCACCGTATTCTCCTCACGCCCTCACACAATGCGAGATGCCGTGATTCCACTATTGGTGCCCTTGAAGGCGGCGACCGAACCTTTACAAACAAGGTTGGGGATATCTCCACAACTTAATTGGAGGCTCCCAACGACACCACGAAGCTTCACCACAATGAACTATGGCTCCGAGGTGACCTCAACCGTCTAGGGTGCTCAAACACCCAAGAGTAACAAGATCCGCTAGGGATTAGTGGGGGAATCAAATTTCTCTTGGTGGAAGTGTAGATCGGGGCCTTCTCAACCTATCCCGAGCAAATCAACAAGTTTGATTGGCTAGGAAGAGAGATCGGGCGAAAATGGAGCTTGGAGCAACAATGGAGCTTTTGGGGGAAGAGGTAGGTCAACTTTGGGGAAGAAGACCCCTTTATATAGTGGGGGGAAATCCAACCGTTACCCCCAAGCAGCCATGCACAAAGCGGTACTACCGCTTGGGTGGGCGGTACTACCACTGAGCCAGCGGTACTACCGTTCCCTCCCAGTGGTACTGCCGCGCACGCAAGGATAGCAAGGACCTAGGCCCAGAGCGGTACTACCGCGGAGGTAAGGGCGGTACTACCGCTTGGGGCGGTACTACCGCCACTACTGCCGCAACTAGTACCGCACAACCCGACACGAAAAACAGAGGCCTCGAGTCGAGGCGGTAGTAGCCCGGAGCCTCAGCGGTACTACGGCCGAAGACAGCAAGCGGTACTGCCGCTTGAGGAGCGGTACTACCGCTTGATGTGCTTCGGTGGTACTACCGCTGAGGACCGTGATACTACCGCTGGGACCAGTCAGAGCAAGCTAGGAGAGGAAAGGGAACTCCATTGAAGCAGAAAGGAACAGCGGGGGCGATAAAGATGTGTACGTGTTGATTCCACCCTAGCCTTACCAAAGCGGATCCCCTCTTGATAGTATGGGAGACTCCTACAAAACTAGTCCACCAACATAGAAACGAAAGAGCTACACCGTCTTGAATAAAACACCGAGGGGAGAGAATCGTCTCGTGCCAAAGGATGAATCTCTGAAAAACTTAACGCACATGATTAGTCCGCAAAAGCATTGTCATCAATCACCAAAACACCTTGGGGATAAATATGCCCTTACAGCCGAACATGGCTGCGCTGTTCCTCTCAATCCCAAATCGCATCGGCATGCCAAGGATCCGGGATGAAGAACACCACCCCGAGAGGGGCAAAGGGCACCGCCATCGAGCCGCTTGACGGCGGTGCGCTCTCCTTCGGGAGCTCGCATGCGCCGACAAGGGGGATGAGGGGGCCGCCGCATCTCGATCTGCCACTAGTTTTGGTGGATGGGGGGCTTGAAAGATGGAAAGAAAATGGGGGACGAGGCAGAGAGCCTCGTGCGGCACGGTGGGGCGACGCTGTCGTCGGCTGCCGGGGTGAACCCCTCTCTCCTGCTGTCTCCGGGAAGGAGAGCAACAACAAGCGCTCAAAGGGGAGCAGAGGGTTGCGCCACTCTCTCGCTCTCTCTGTCCTAGGAAAGGAGGGGGAAAGGGCACGAGACAGCAGTGCAGCTCGACGCCGTCGCCAGCGGTCGACGCGGCGCGGTGGACCGCCGCCGGAGTGCGTGAGAGAGGCGTACAGAGACGGGGTAAGAGAGGAAATTGACTAGGGTTTCGTCCAGAGAGGCCGGTGTGGGCGTTTTTGTTCGAACGAGAACTGCGGCCCACCGTTCGATCACCTTGAATGACCAGGATGCAAAACCTAGCCCCGTCGCTGGGCCTCTTGGACCGAAAGTGACGAGGCCGGCGACCGCGGCGCGCAAAGCAGGCTGGGGGCCTAGCACGCTGGGCCGAGTTGAGGCCGGCTGCTGCCGTTTTGTATTTTAGTTTTTTTGTTATTTGTCCAGTTTTTGGGCAGATTTCAAATAGTTCTTCTATGCAAAAAAATTTCCAACGAAAATTTTGTTTAGAAAATAGAAAAGTAAACAAAAAAGTTTCTGAAAATAAAATAGAAATTTTTCAGAAAATAATAAAGTTCATGAATTTTTATTTGGTCAAAGAAAAGTTTCTGTAAAGAGTAAAAAGTTCATGATTTTTTATTCATGTTTTTTGCTGCAAAATAAAAATAAAAGTGATCTTTTAAAAGTGAATAGAACTAAAGTAAAAGATTAAATTATTGCTTCTCTAATGCAATTTTGAGCCAACCGGTTAAAATTGCTTAGATAGTAAAAGACTACAGAGTTTCTGAATAGAATATTGTAAAGTTTCCCCTGTAAAGTAAAAGTTTTATCCTCTAATTAAATTGGAATCAACGGGAAAATTTAATTGGCAGAACTGTTCTTAGCAATGTTTTCCCCCCTGTGGATGAAATCAGATTCTGTTAGTTTCCGTTATGACAAAGAAAGATATTTGTTTTTAAAGTTAAAATATGGTATTGTTATTTTCTGACCAACGTTGATGATAACAGTACTATAATTCTATGAGTCTTATGTTCAAAGCTTAAATCTCTGATAAATTTTGTATCAAAGTGATCAATTTTCAGAGAACAGATAAAGATCAAGAAATGCTCTTGAGCTAGAGAAATATATATTTCTTGTTCCCGCTGCAATAAAGTTGATGATGATTATTATTTCTTAGCAAAGTTGTTTAATAGAAATACTATCATCACATTGTTTATGAGTTAGATGCATTATTTCCATTTCCGCCCAACGGTGATATGAAATTAATGTAGAAGGATGATGTCTTATTCTAATTCTGCCACAACGATGGTTTAGAATATAAAAAGAAAGTTTTAAAAAGTTTAATGTGCATATTTTTTAACCAGACTAACATGGGGTTATTTTTATGCTCATTATTGTTGATTATTGGCTAACTTTTCTCAGACTAAAAGTTTTCCATGCTTTCATTCGTGAAAGCGAATGGCTGGGTACTTGTGACCCGAAAGATGACCAAGAAAGGTCATAACATGAGGGAGTATGTTCTCTCTAAAGAATGGCTTCAAAAGAAAAGGATTCTTGGATATTAATCCAAGAAAAGAAAAGAGATAGATCATTGAGAGTCTTGGTTGACGAATGTCTTTCATGTACTCTCTATGAAGAAGATTATTCAGTCAACATAATTTGAGTTGAAACAAGCAACATGCGTGTTTAATTTGACCAATGCCGGATCAAGCATGTGTGTCAAAAGAGCATTTGGATTTATTTCTGAATTTGATGATTGAATATGCAGTCAAAAGAGCCAATTCTGGCAGTTATGTCCCTTACAGGGAATTACCCGCATAGCGGGAAAAGATGATTATGATAAAACCTGCATGGCAGGAAAAGTCTGGGAAAATACCTGCGTAACGGGGTAAAGTTGGCATAGTATTATGTCAAAAATCCTGTATGGCAGGAGAAATTTCGGCAAAGGACTTATCCTGTATGACAGGAGAAAGATATGATGACTCATGTGCTTTTAATATGTCCCACTCTGGGAGAAAAGTATGGAGTAGCTATTATGTTTTCCTAGTATCGACCGTACACTTTATGTGTAATGGTCATTAAGCACTCAATAAATCCAAAGAGAATAGAAGTTACAGATGAAACTAAAGATAAGAATGATATGCAAGTGTGACTTGCAAAAGTACTAATGATAAAGAACTTTGTTCAGTTTCTGAAATGGAATGAGGAAAAAGTACTCCCATACCAGTCAACAGATAACTTCATTTCGTATGAAGTAATCAGATGAATGAAGTAGATAATCAAAGTTTCCTCAATTCACAAGAGTTATGAATGGTTTTCGAAATTGTGGCAGAAAAGTCCTTGCCACATTTCGAGGGGGATAAAGAAATATGAGATAAATTAAGAATGATCCCCTATACTTTAGATAATGTGATGAAAAATGTGATCGTCTGGGGGAGTACGACGGTCATAATAATACCCCTAAAGAAAAGAAATAGTTGTATTGCTGGATCTTCTACAGTTCCGAAAGCAGACTATGGAATACTAAGACGGTGCTTAAAGTGCCATAAAGAAGAAATTTTAACAAAATAAACCCAAATAATAAAGTTTAAAGATACATCTTTTTTAGTGAAGGTGGAGTAATCTGAGGGAGCATGTTGTATGACCTATACAACACCTGTTGTTACCTCTATAAAGGAGGAATGAGTAAACATGGATCTCGTGATAAAGGTCCTTGTAAAACCTATTGCCTCTTGGAAATGAAAAACTACAATTAATTTGCCTCTTGGCAATGACAGAGCAAAAACAATCCCATATGAAAGAAGTGCCAGTACCTGAGACATAGATGGTCTCAAGGAATGAGAAAGTCAGATACTTCTGATTACTATAAAGTCTATGTTAGTGAAATTCAAATGGAGGTTGATCCCACCTCATTTAAAGCGCTCAATATATTACACAGTTCATGTATCCGGGTTGTTTTGGAAATGTCCAGTCCATATATAGATCACTGGAATGGAGTCAAAGATATCGGCCTCATGCTGAAAGAAATAAGTGCTCTCAAAAGATTGTGAGCACACATAGACAGGACTTGTGAAATGTATAGCGAAATCCACAATTGTCGCTAACTTTCACACTTGGAGTTTTGGTGTGGAAAAGCTCCAAAGAATGAAATAATTACCATCAATGCGATGCAAAAACATGTTATAGTTTGATATGAGGCTGAGGGACAGGCAAAATGGTTAAGAAGACCTGTATCCGGAGTTGATAATGGTTGACAACAACGATAACCATTTTAAGTTTGTCGCTCCTATGACAATGAGTCAAGTGTTGATGCCAAACACATTGACACAGAGTTATGCGTTGTAAAGGAGAAAGTCCGGAATTATGTAGAAATGCTCGAACCATAAAAGCAACAGACAAGTGTTTGTAGATCTGCTTATTAAAGGCTTACCACCCAATGTGTTTGGAGAACACACAATGGACATGGGTTTTATGGTATAGTCTAAGATTTTCGGACAATAAAGGGCCCAAGGTTAAAGAATTTGTTTCAAAACACAAAGGTATGTTGTGGCTGTCTGATTCTATCGGCAATTGAGCTGTGATGATGAAACATGTTCTATGTATTGGTCTATTATGAAACGAGTAAAGTAAAAGTATAAGGCCAAAAGTAAAAGTTGAGATCAAGGGGGAGAATGTTAGGATGATCTCCATCGTGTGGGCCCAACGCCCCCCCGGGCCCTTAGATCCGCGCCCTGATCAGGGGTGCTCAATCCACTATGGTTGACGGGCCCCTGTCACCTGCACTATATAAAGAGGTGGGGGTCGCGGCTCGCAACACGAGGTTTGTCGCGACGCCGTACACCCCACCTACATCCCCTACCGATCTAGGGTTAGTGTAGTGCTTGAAAGAACATGCGGTGCCCCCATGTTTGGTTTTGGTAATTGATGACAATCTCTATGGACTAATGGTTGCCTTGAGTTTTATTTGAAGGATTTGTCCATAGACTTTTCTTGGAGTCCATTTGTTGGTTTCAAGGAGAGTTTGTGATGACCAAGGTGCCATTCAAGGAATTACCTAAAGATTGGTCATGTGAGAGGTTGATCAAGACTAAGTCAAAGAGTTGATCAACACACAAAGCGTAGAAGATGTACCGAGAGGGATCAAGCGATCCCATGGTATGGTAAGTATTGTCAATTACGCTATGTGTACTAACCCATGATCTTCGTGAGAGTTCTTTGTGGGGTTAGGTTGTGGTGTGCAAGTTCAAGTGAAGCATCATGAAGAGATCAAATGCTTGAAGCTTACCGTCCATTGTGGTGACAATGGACTTGTGAAGATGTGCGGAAGAGTGGCTCATCCATAGTGGAGTATGGGGGAGCAATCAACTAGTCTTCATCGAGCCAACGCAATCAAGAAAGGTGGTCCAACTTGAGGGAGTCAAGATCGTCATCATCTAGATCAAGTGGACCATGTGCAAGGCAAAGGTTTGCCCTTGATAGGTTTTCTATTTTACCGGTCTCATGATGGTAGTTGGGAGACCGGGTTTTAGGATCAATTGTCGTACTATCAAGGGAGGCTCTCAATGAGTAACTTGATCATATCATTCATAGAGAGCTCAAACCATTGCATCCTTGCATCATCTTTATTGGTTCCTATTTGGTTCTTCTCCTTGTGAGATTTGGAGCTTATGGTCATTTTCTTGACAAGCTCGAGTTCATCGAAAACGGAGTTCACATGCATCTTCTATGATGTTTTCGATGTTGGAGGTTGTGCCGGTTCTTCTCTGTTGGAGGTTTCTCTCCTATTTTTGTTAGGCATACCTCCCCTGGCTGATGCTACTCGTTGTCTTGTTTCAAACAAGCTTGAGTTTGCTCAATTCGGAGCTCATACGAAGAAGTTATGACCGTTCTATTTTTCTCCCTGCGATAGTACCGCGGTGGCAGCGGTAGTACCGCTTGTAGCATCAAGCGGTAGTACCGCTCCAGTACCGCTCTACTACCGCCTCGATTTTGGGTCTGCTCTTTTCGTGTCGGGTTTAGCAGTAGTTGCACGGCAGTAAGGCACGGCAGTTCCGCCTATAAGCGGTAGTACCGCCCCGATTGGGCGGTAGTACCGCTTATAAGGGGTAGTACCGCTCCGGTCGGGCGGTAGTACCGCTACTGCATTACTGCCGCCGTTCTCTGCTCTGCCCTGCCCCTTTTGGTCCCGTGTTCTGCTCCTCCAGCGGTAGTACCGCTTGGGTGAGCGGTAGTACCGCTTATAAGCGGTACTACCGCCCCAAGGTTCATGTTTAATTGCTCTTTTTTCCTGCTTCTACCGCTCGAGCGGTAGTTCCGCTCGTGGAGTGGTAGTACCGCTCATGTGCGGGCTGAGCACATAATGGTTAGATTTTCCCCCTCCTATATAAGTGGGTCTTCTTCCCCAATGAACCTTATCCTTTGAGCTCGTGTTCTTCCCCCATTGTTGACCTTCTTCGAGCTTGCTAACTCTCAATCCCTCCATGGATTCTTGCTAGTTTTTGAGGGAAAGGAGAGAGGAGATCTGGATCCACATTTCCACCAATCACTTTCTCCTCTATGTGAGGGGAACCCATTGGATCTAGATCTTGGAGTTCTTGGTGTTCTCCTTCTTGTTCTTCCTCTCATCTTCCTCCCTAGCATTAGTTGCTTCGATGGGATTTGAGAGAGAAGGATTTGGGCACTCCGTGTGCCCTTTCCATTGCATTTGGTGCATCGGTTTGAGTTCTCCACGTGATATGTGGAAGTTACAAGTTGAGAAGCTTATTACTCTTGGGTGCTTGGTACCCTTGAGCTTGTTACTCTTGGGTGTTTGGACACCCTAGAGCTTGTTCCTCTTGGGTGCCTTGGCGCCCTAGACGGTTGGTGTTGTTCAGAGCTCAATCATTGTGGTGTAAAGCTCCGGGCAAGCGTCGGGGTCTCCAATTAGGTTGTGGAGATCGCCCCGAGCAAGTTGACGGGTACCGGTGACCGCCCCCAAGGGTCGCCATTTGTACGGGTTCGGTGACCGCCCTCAAGGGTCCCTTAGTGGAATCACGACATCTTGCATTGTGCGAAGGCGTGAGGAGATTACGGTGGCCCTAGTGGCTTCTTGGGGAGCATTGTGCCTCCACACCGCTCCAAACGGAGATTAGCATCCGCAAGGGTGTGAACTTCGGGATACATCGTCGTCTCCGCGTGCCTCGGTTATCTCTTACCCGAGCCCTTTACTTATGCACTTTACTTTGTGATAGCCATATTGTTCTTTGTCATATATCTTGCTATCACATAGTTTCTTATCTTGCTTAGCATAAGTTGTTGGTGCACATAGGTGAGCCTAGTTGTTTTAGGTTTTGTGCTTGACAAATTAACCGCTAGGTTTATTCCGCATTTGTTCAAGCCTAAACCGTAATTATTTTAAAGCGCCTATTCACCCCCCCTCTAGGCGACATCCTCGATCTTTCAGTGCTGATGGGAAGCACCGCCACCACTACTCTCTGCCATCACCGGCCATCGTCACCATGGCCGGCACTAGGACTTCCTCGAGCCACAAGGAGAACGTAGGTCTACCGGATTGATCTAGCCTACCCGATCCCATGGATATAACAGATTGATGGTGTTACTCTCCACCTTGATAGAAAGGACACAATTTCGTGGAAGTTCACGTCCAGTGGCCAATACTCAGCCTCCACGGCATACATGGCTCAATTTGCGGGGCTTGTTCTCAGTAACACCACTGCTATAACGTGGAAGACTTGGGCGCCGCCTAAGTGCAAATTCTTTGCATGGTTAATCCTGCAAAACCGTGTGTGGGCTGCAAATCGGTTGCATCGGAGAGGGTTGCCAAATTGTGGTCTATGCCCTCTTTGCAAGCAGGCCTCGGAGACTGCCGCCCATCTCCTCTTTCAATGTAGATTCACCACCCGAGTTTGGGATGAAGTTGTCAGCTGGCTCGACATATGCATGGCCACTCGCCGATGGCTTGGCACCATGAAAACTCTGTCCGCGATTGGTGGCTCCGTTCGGTGGAGGGTGGAGGCCACATCAAAAAGGCCACCGCCTCGGTTATGATGCTTGTTTCTTGGGAAATATGGAAGGAGCAAAACGCCAGAATCTTTAACAACACTGCCGTCCCGACCACCGTTGTCGTTGCAAGGATCAAAGAGGAGGGCAAACTTTGGGCATTGGCGGGAGCGAAACATCTGAGTAGTCTTATGTCGCGAGAGTAGATTTTTGTTTCTTTGCCGCTTTGCGGCTTATGTCTAAACCTTCTCCTTATCAATGAAATTGGCAAGTCTTTTGCCTTGTTTCAAAAAAGAAAAAGAAAAAGAGAGAGAGACCCTGCAACCACTCAGTCATCCATATGTGAAGCAAACGAAGAACACTGACTACAGGTACACCAAACACAATAGCGGTCTCGCAAAAAGGAAAAAACACAATAGCGGTCACAGGCAACAAAGGTTCCATTTCAGCTCAAAGAAACTGTACTGATATGGAACTTGATTAAGCATTGGCGACACAGTCGAGCATAGTGCTTGCTGTCCGCTAGAACGATGTGTAGAGCTTCAGTTTCAGTTTCAGAGCAGGAATTGGTGTCTGCTCCTGATTTCAGCTGACTACAGTTTCAGTTTCAGCTTCAGTTTCATTTTGTGAACCTAGCTTCAGCTTCTGGTTTGCAGTGCAGTAGATAAAGGCAACCAGGAGACCCCAGGTTTTGAAGCAATTGTTTACTGAATGATCTAGTTTCAGAGCCCCAAGAGAGTGACCAGAACAGGTTCTACTAGGGTATGAATGATCTAACTTACCATGCAGAAGTTACACAGAAGTGAAGCCATTTTTCAGAGCAATTGTTTTCTTTTTGTAAATCCACTGCTGTTGTTTTCAATCTTGATGATGAACACAGAGCTCCAACATCCAAAATATCCATTCAAAAAAGCATTTACACCGGCTCCCGAATATCTATCCATGCTAGCACAGAAGAAGCACTATATTATCCTTGTAAAGGGCGTTAGGCAGGCTCTAAAGTCTTATAACATACCAAAATCCCTATCACAAAATCTGACCCAAGTTCTGAACTTTACAAACTTGGGAAACCTGAGGACCTGGTAGCCTGATAGGCTTATTTTCCCAGACTTTGAAGATCATACAGGATGAAAGCGACATGAGGCACAATGTATTTTTCCAAAAACACGTATGCCCTGAGTGAAATACCAGTTACGCACAATCTTTTCATCACTACCAAAGAATGAAGTGTGCTGTCAGTGCCAAAGAATGCATTTCAAGTTCTATCCCCAGCAATATTGGTACTTGTTTCAGCTTGGCAGGCTTAGTGTGCGAAACGAAACAATCTAACAAGAGAAAGAACAGAGAGAACTATCTCTGAATTTGTATCAGCTTCTTTTGGATCCCATCCCAGAATAGAAGATGTCTTTTGTTTGTGTGAATGTACCAGTCACTTTTGCACTTAAAATGTACAATATCGTCTATGCTAAAATGCTTTGCTAGAGGAAAGATGCTGTGGGAAATAGCAAATTAAACACCCTGCTTGTCTACATGTTAACAGCAGAAGAAGATCAGGTCACATTTACCTTCCTATATGGGCTTTTCATAATCAACTTCCTCTTTTAACCTTATCGTGTTCACTGTTTTCATGGCCTGAAAACCACAGTTGAGTGCTTGATGCAGTGTTTAGTGTAAGCAGAGGAAATGATATGAAGCAACTAAGCAAAAGAAGTCTCTGTCTCTACGTAAAACACCAAAATTCCAGTCTTAGCAGTGTGTACAACTGAAGCAGTTAGATGACATGTCCAGCTCAACCAGACAAGAAGATCATCATGTAAGGCAGTGCATGGCAAAATCCAGCACTAAACAGAATTTGGATACTGAAAACAAGGCATTTCTTGCAAATAAACATCCACCACGTCACCTCAATGTTCAAACATAGATGAAGCTGCGGTTCCTAGAGATAAACACTAAGTGACAGAATAGGTACTACGATGCTTAGCCTACATCCTTACATAGATGAAGCTGCGGTTCCTAGAGATAAGCACTAAGTGACGGAATAGGTACTATGATGCTTTGCTTACATCCTTGCCATAGCTGACTTGATGGCATCCAAGATTCTGGGGTAGTCGTACAACAAAGCAGATTGCTCACCTTGGCTGCCCCCAATCACCAAGTCGAAGCGACGAAATCTACCAACTAACGATGCAATTCTCTCATTAGTGAGAGATTTCAGGTTGGCAATCTGAACCAGCTTGCCTGTCTGGGTCTGATCCCACCAACCCTCAAAAATCCTCCTATTAGTTTCGCCTTCCTCAACAGACACCACTGTCCTCATGCGGATCCCAAGCCTGTGCAAAGCTACCTCTCCTCCTCCAATTCCGGTGGACAAGGACAGCACATTGACACCATTGGGAAACATGTCCCTCAGCACTGATAGGTGGTAAGCAACTGTATCAACTTGGAAGGAGTTCGCAAGAGATTTGTACCTCTCTGACTTGACGACTCCCCTTGTGTGGTCCCTTGGGAAACCGAGCAGAGATTCCATCTCATCAGGCTCCAACTGAGCAACCTTGTTTTTCCCTACCCAGACAAGATCCCAAGTTTTGCACTCATCCACCACATGTTTCTGAACACTTGGGTTGCCTGATCTTGCAAGAGTACGCTGGATCTGGTCTGTCAACTTTGCAGTTGCCACACTTGCTTGCAAGCAGTTGAGCTGCCTTCTTGGGTCCCAAGAAGGCCACCACTTCTTATAATGAGGGAATGCATCGAATACGGTCTTTGGAGGGAAAGGGAGAAGAGCTTCTCTGTTCTCAATTGGCAAATTATGGATGTACCCACTTTCCCTTGAAGCTGCACAAAAATACTTGGAATCCACAAACTCTGGTTGAATGTCGTAGAATTTTTTTGAAATGGTCGTCCATGCACCTCTTGGAGCTCGGGCCACATTCTGAAAGTAGAAAAAAGGTGGTCCGATAGCTTGTTCAGGAAGCGTTCTGATCACTGACGGTTGCCTGTCACTGGGCAGATTAAATCCAACCATAGGATCTGGGATACGCGTTGGCTCGTCATGGCTACCAGCAAAGGAGGGTCCACTGCCTTGTGCATATTGCATCCTCCTTTTCTTGCTCTCTTCCATCAATCTTGCTTTCTTTCTCCCTCCAAACGAATCAAAGCATCTATCCATAACCTGCCAAATGTACACGGATTTCAGTTACATCGAATTAAAAGAGCAGAACCGTTTCTTATTGAAATGTACATAAAGGCACAAGGTACCTGATGGTTAGATATGTTTCTGGAATTGAAATCTCCTGCAACCAGTGATGCACTAATCGAATCAACTAATACACAGAGTTCAGCATCCACACCTAGGAAAATTCAAACAGAAATGTATAGTCTAAGTTGCCTTCTCCCTGAAAGCATGACTGTCGAGACAAAAAATTCAGAAAGAGCATACCACATCTTTTAATAGCAATATTTGCTTCATCTTCAGGAAAGCCCATGTCTACTAGTAAGTTGATCTTCTTATCTTTCTGTGACATCTCTTGTAGAAAATCCTTCAGAGAGTTACAATAAAAACTGAGATTAGAAAACACTTGCTACATCTCACTGACTTATTAATGCCAACTGAGTGACTGCTGACAGAGAAATACAACTACGTACCAACATCTATAGGGCCAGAGAAATGAAGGGGGCTACAGCTAATCAACGGTCAAGAAATGAATAGCACAGACTACCCAAGAAACAATAGAAAAAAACTGATCAAGAGTTAAATCAATGAAATGATTTAGGAACTCAACTTCTTGTTCTCGGGTGCTGTTTGAGAATGACGTTAATACAAGAGTTACTGTATGCATGAACACAAACGCTCATCATTTTACACTTGAAACAACTACCTACATTAGCAAATATCTATATGAAGTATTGGTGGTGCTGGACAGGAATAAACTGAAAGTACATGTTCAAGTTTGTTGTATCACATAATGGCACTCTGTGCTGGATGCATAGCAGTGGAAGAAAGTTAGAACTGATCGAAGATAAGGCAAATGTGTGTATCTTCAGTAGAACATGAAGATATTTGCATTCCACACTATTCAGGTTCATCACCTTGCTAGCAATCAAGATATTTTTTTGCTGAGCAGGTATAATAGACATCAAGCACTCTGTACTCTTTCCCTACTTGTTGTTTTCAGTCATTACATATATATAGCCATGTATAGGGTTCAACCATGCAATATCCTCATCACTAGTTTTATTTGCGTAACCTACACGAAAATCAGCTATCACATCATATATTACATTCTGAGATTTCTAAATTATTGACTCTGTGTATGTATTTCTAGCATAACATTTCTACATCGAATCCCTTGCTTTCTTCGGCTCTAACATGTAGATATTGCTCTTCTTGAGGTTGGTCTTGGAGTGAAGTTTGATGCAACTAGTGCGGTATGTGATGTACTTTTCCAGTATTAAGATCACTTTGTGTAAATGAAAGTCAAAAGAAGAATCTCGAACAATGCCTTTTAACTCTTGTAAATCTTATTCGTCGTAACCAGCAAGCTAGTTTCCAACCATCCTTGCATTCTATGGAAAAGTGATGAGCTGGGTTGCAGCACAAACTTTACCCAAGTGCAGGCTAGAATTATGTAGTACTCGGCATTCAAGTTTAGCTTGTATTTCTTATGAACTCTTCTCAGCTCAGTCCGATCGTACACTATATCTTGGACTACAAAGTCAACCAAAGAGCATAATTGTTTTGTGGTATGTACAGAGTATCTTCTCTTGGTTAAAGCATCTATAATATGATTTGCTCATGCCATCCTGATTCCACAAGTTTCAAGTCGTGCAACTAATATTCAAATGCATAAGAACTGAAGAGAAAGGGAGTGGTGTCTAACGTAAATAAATTTTCTAAATCATAAAAATCACAAACAAGCAGGACAATAATACACTCAGTTTCTACTATTTTCCAGTTTGATTGATTACTCAGCGGGAGGTACTGGTATAATGGTATTCAACCTCACTCCCTATATCACAGTTACACGATAAACTTAAACAGGATGAGAATTCTATGTAAAAGACAAAGTGCTCAAACTTCACAATTCAATTGTACACCGTTGAAACACAAGGAGCAAAAAAAAAAACTCAAACAATACATAAAGAGGGTGCTCAAGGTATGCATGGCAAAGACTTCACATATATGATCAAAGAATTCTCAGCTACTGAACTAAAGATCAGGAATCATCTACCTCATCACCAGGATCATCACAGTTGGTCTCTCTACCACCAACATCATCATCGTCACCATCCCAATGCTCAAAGTCAAGATCATCATCATCTTCTTCTTCAACACTCTGAGGAGCGCAGCCAGAAGTAGAGCAGTTACCCACTGCATCATCAGCACCTAGTGCCTGTGTTTCACATTACCAATCGTATAACATACAATATTTGCCATGTAGCAAAAGCATCATAGAATAAACCCAAGATAAAGCACATGGACAAATACCTGATATGTGAGAATTAGCTCGAGCAATGCATCTGGATCGCTATGGCCTGGAAACAAAAGCCCAGGATATAAACATAAACAAGACAAATGAAATGAAACTAGTTACTTTGAGTCTTACCGATCTCCTTCATTCCCTTCACGACTATCTCTTTTGGGAAACGCATTGCTACATATTCCTCAATTAAAGCAGTAGACGGCGCTTCCTCGTTGGCCCGTTCATTAGCATCCTTTAGACATTTGCACAAACAAATATCACACTATAATCATAATAATAACAAGTCAGGGCTAGCTCTTGTGCTGAAGTACCAGCGTGGATGGGCCAGGAGCATCCGAGTTCCTGAAAGCCGGAGCCAATGAAGGCTCAGGCTCACCATCACTTTCCCACTCAAACTTAACATTGTCATCGCCGTCGCTATCCCGGTCCTGTCACATGAGTTAAGCACACCTCGATCAATATAAAAAGCAAACCACCAGAAAAGCAATAATAGAGAAGAAAATGACACACAGAGAAGAGTTATTCTGTCACAAGCCCACAACACCCACAAGATATCGCCATTGACATCTCTAGCGCAAATCAGTACAACTATATTCTCCCCTCAAAAAACAATCAGTACAACTATATTCAGTTCTACTCCCTCTGTAAACTAATGTAAGACGTTTTTGCAGTACCGTTTAGAGAACATAAAAAATGAAGAAGAAAAGACCATCTCTTTTTATCAAACAAACTCCCTCCAACACTGTCACAACAAGACATTAAGCTAATGGGCAAAACATATACTGTACACCAGTTTCTAATTCAATTTCCAGTTATGGGGATGCTAAATAACTGAAATATGCTAGCTTTGAGATGTCAGGAAGTA
>NC_041391.1:228264060-228312931 GCF_002162155.2 Triticum dicoccoides
GAGTGCCAAATGAACAGCTCAAATGTACTAACTGAAGTGCGAGAGAAGTAAGAAAAAGTGGACTATTACTTATTATTTAATAAAAGAGTTTCGACCTGTGTGTGACCACAAGAGTGTCAACATGGACAACATATGAAACAAATGACCATGCGGCGGCCGAAATCCCGAAAGTGAAATCAGCAGTGTCATTCAACTCTAGTGCTCAGAATGCATCAAAGAAAGATTATCACCTAGAATAGGTGATTAGATCGACCAGGTTTGCCCATTATCACCTAGAATAAGACTAACCAAACAGGCAGGGGCCAGAGTGCCAGATGAACCAAATGGATAAACAACGGTAGTTTGCAGTCCAAATGAACAGTTCAAATGTACTAACTGAAGTGCGAGAGAAGTAAAAAAAAAGTATTACTTATTATTTTATAGAAGAGTTTCGACCTGTTAATGCTGTGTGTGAGTGTGACCACAAGAGTGTCAATGTGTCAACATGAACAACATATGAAACAAATGACCATGCGGCAGCCGAAATCCCGAAAGTGAAATCAGCAGTGTCATTCAACTCTAGTGCTCAGAATGCATCAAAGAAAAATTAAAATAACGTACGTATATCAGATCAAATGGACCCTGAAAAAAGATTCAGATGAGAGTTTAGCCGGCGCTGCAGTCTCTGCTATATGAGCCGGTACTTTGACTAAGGACTGCAGCATCTTATCTGGTGTGACCCTGATACCTGACCAATGTGAGAAAATACAGACAAGGACAGAGGCTGAGAAGCTAACCAACCAATGCAACATATAGATGCCTGGTCCGCTATATACGGCGGATCCGATTCTAAAGGGTCTGGAACGCATCGAGTTGTTTTTTCCCCTCATCGAACAAACTCACCACAAAACCCCAATATGCAGAAAGTTTATCGAACAAACCACAAAACCTCCAATGTGCAGTAAGTAGTTTTTCCCATCGAACATATGAAAACAGAGTCGCGCACAGACTGATGCGTCAAAAATAATAAACATGGGAGCTTCCTCCGCATCGGGATGGAAACTTTGTATGATTGAGCAGTAGGAAGAAACAAAGGAATCTTTCATAAGAGCTTTTGTCAGTGGAAATTTCAGCACGAATGCTGTGCAAAGGAATCGCAAAAGATTTTGCAGGAACGCAATCCTTGCATGGGAAATGCCCCTAAGAATCAAGAGATGAGTCCTCTAGTATAACTTGTAGCAAATCCGTTTAATGGATGGGGCTCTAAAATCGCTAGAAGAAGGGAGGACGGAGAGAGAGAGAGAGAGAGCCTACCGCCATTGCTGATGTCAGAAGATGCCCCGCCCCTTCCCTCTATCTCCTTGCAGTGCGGAGGACAGCTCGAGGAAGAGCAGCAGCAGAGGAGGCGGAGGAGGAGAGCGCGGCGGCGACGGCGTCCGCCCCTCGCTGGCTTAGACGACAAGGAGAAGACGGGGATGCGCTGCGCTGCCGCGCCTGCCGCGGCGTGTAGTTCAGACTGGGCGTTTAGTTCGGGGCCATGGATGAGAGCGAGACTTTTATGTGTTCTGTCGACGTGCGGCTGCGCGCAGGACCCGCTACACAGTTCTTGTGCGCAGCGCACATCTCAATGAGGAAAAGAGGGAGGCGTGAGAAAAGCGGTGGAGGTGTCGGTGGTGATAATAATGATGGTGGACCGGTCATAGCTGTTGACAGCTTTAACCGGTCTTTTCATTTAAATTAATTAGTAAATAAATTAAAATCAATGTTAAAAATCTAAAGCATGGTTAATAATTATTTTTTTGTTATGCAGTTTTAATATTATCTCCATTCATAAGTGTATGGTCAACGCAGAGTTGGTGAATATTGTCCGACACGCACGCTTTACGAATTATAATTTCATAAAAGTACTAAAAAAATTAAAAATGATTTTATTTGTAACATACATAGTCGATGCTCGCGTATAATGTTTTCCGAGGGAACGACATCCGTGATATTCTAGGCAAAAATGACAAAAATCAAACCTACATTAAAAAAAATACCATTTTATGAATGATAAGCCGTCAATTATATTTTCTTCACTAAAGGTACCATGGTGTCAATGCTTCACTAAAATTCATACTTGAGTAGAATGATCGCTCAAGTTCGATACCCAAAATTTTAGATTTTTTAGAAAATCTCCTAATATAGTTTTTAATTTACTACTCATGTGGGTGCTCGCACAACCATGTCCACCTTTATCTTTTTGAATATATGACCTAGTAACAAGTAATGTAGTAACAAAAATTCTAACTTAAAATTAGTTGTTTATGTGTTGTAGCGAGCACATAAATATTTTGTACACAGTCAATGTGATTTATCTGCCATTTTGCCGCGATTATATATTAGGGAAGGCTTTAACTGCCAATTAAAACAATATTTATTAACTTCAAAGAAACCATTATCTTACTTGATAGGAAAATTAGATATGTGGTAGTTGAACCATGTTTTTTAGAAAATCGATCAAAAAAGAATCGACAAAACCGAAAATTGAGGAGGCGAGAAGAGGAGTGAGGATGGGTGGAAGAAAAAAACGCAAGACAAAATCTTAGGTATTTTTTTAAGTAATTAGGTATATGCCCATGGTACTAAAAAAGGTATGGTGCCATGTGTTGCCATTGGAGTCACATATTTTTTTAACACAACTAGAACAATGCCCGTGCGTTACAACGGGGTATAAATCTTCTAGTACGTCGGCTTGTGATTTATCTGTCTATAATAATGTGATTGTGTAAATAAATGATCATCAAATTCTACCTATGAAGTACTATCTTATATTTTGATCAAAGTTAGGTAAGTAAATTAAAGTAGAAGTGGTTCGTAAGGTAAGTAAATTAAGTTGAAAGTTGGATGAAGAGGTGATAGGAAGAAAGGTGAAATGGGAATCTTATGTTCCTTTTAGATTAGACGACTATATGAAACAAATCTTAATGCAAAATAAATAAACAAAATAAAAACATGTTTTGGTTATACAGTGCGTACAATTTTAGATATGTGCGTGTGATTGATCTTCTTTATTGGGCTACCCAAGATAAGATACCGATTCACATTTATTTGACTATGGACCGAGAATTTATTGGTATTTATTTAGTTACCAAACATGTCTAACCAGTACGTTTTACCATAAGAAATAATATATTTATGAACCATGAATTTAATGCTATATACCGTACATTGATCTAGTTTATCGGGTTAGCAAAGATTGGTTTGGTGAAACCTAGGAGGAAATAGAAAACTAGAAAAAATCAGTGGCCGGTGGGAGATTGGACGGAGGGGTGGTGAGGAGAAAAGTGAAAGATGGAACTTTAGGGCATCTCTAATGCGGACCCTCGAACCGCCTTACATACGTCCCGATCGCACGGTCCGGATGTATTTTGCCTTCCAACTCTGTCCTGCATCCGTCTGCTGGCCGGTCCGGACGCCCTTTTCCCCGCAAACCGGAGGGGGGTTGCGGGCGTCCGGACCACTGCCACACATGCGTCTGACAACCATGGCCCAAGCAAAACTCACTCCTTCGCCCCTGCCCTTTCCCACCCAAGCGGTTGCTAGAGTGGTAGCTCCGCATTGACGCCGACTCAGAACGGACGTGATCTCTCACTAATGCCAGCATTGAAGCGGCTCATGGCCGAGAGGGTCTTCCACGCCGCGTTCCCGGTGTCCACTCCTATTCAATGACGAAGAGGTGTTACTGGACGGGACATGACAAATATCTACTTCATTCAAACGGGATGCTCGTTCGCCCGTCTATCGCCATTGAACAGGAACGACCGAGAAACCAACTGCAGTGCTCGCGCATGATAACCCACAAGTATAGGGGATTGCAACAATTTTCAAGGGTAGAGTATTCAACCCAAATTTATTGATTCGACACAAGGGAGCCAAATAATATTTGCAAATATTAGCAGTTGAGTTGTCAATTCAAGCACGCCTAGAAAACCAAATATCTCCAACATAGTGATCAGTAGCACAATAATATGATAGTTTGATAACAGTGGTAATAATAGCAATAATAACGGTAGCAGTAGTTTTGTAGCAATTGTAACAACAACATCAACAGTAGTAACTTAGCAAAGATCACTATGTGAAAAGCTCGTAGGCATTGGACCGGTGATGGATAATTATGTTAGATAACATTCATCATGTAACAGTTATAACCTAGGGCGACACAGAACTAACTTCAATTCATTAATGTAATGTAGGCCTATATTCCGTAGATAGTCATACGTGCTTGCAATAAGAACTTGCATGACATCTTTTGTCCTATCCTCCCATGACAGCCGGGTCAATAAGGAAACTAAGGGATATTAAGGCCTCCTTTTAATAGAGAACCGGAACAAAGCATTAACCACATAATGAATACATGAACTCCTTAAATTATGGTGATCACCGGAAAGAATCCCAATTATTGTCACCTTGGGGTATGCGAATCATAACACGTAATAGGTGCATATAACTTGCAAGATAGGATCAAAAACACAAATATATTCATGAAAATATAAAGGGTTTAGATATGAAATCATGGCATTGGGCCCTAGTGACAAGCATTAAGCATAGCAAAGTCATAGCAACATCAATCCCAGAACATAGTGGATACTATGGATCAAGCCCTAACAAAACTAACTCGATTACATGTTAAATCTCATCCAACCCATCACTGTCCAGCAAGCCTACGAAGGAATTACTCACTCCCGGCGGTGAGCATCATAAAATTTTGATGAAGAAAGGTTGACCATGACGACGACGTCGAATCCCCCTCTCCGGAGCCTAGAACGGACTCCAGATCAGCCCTCCCGATGAAGAACAAGAGGTAGCGGTGGCTCTGTATCATAAAACGCAACGATTCCTTCTTCTTGATTTTTTTCTTGGCGAATATGTACGTATGGAGTTGGAGTTAGGGTTGCGGGAGCTGCCAAGGGCTTACAAGCCTACCAGGCGCTCCTTGGCAGGGGTGGTGCGCCCCTGGGCTTGTGGCGCCTTGGTGGCCCCCCTCTAGTAATTTCCTTCGTCAATATTTTTTATATATTCTGAAATAATTCTCTGTTAATTTTCAGCTCAATCCGACAACTTTTATTTCTGCACAAAAATAACACCATGGCAATTCTGCTGAAAACAACGTCAATCCGGGTTAGTTCCGTTCAAATCATGCAAATTAGAGTACAAATCAAGAGTAGAAGTGTTTGGAAAAGTAGATACATTTGGGACGTATCAACTCCCCCAAGCTTAACTCATTGGTTGTCCTCAAGCAATTCAGTTGACAAACTAAAAGTGATAAAGAAAAACTTTTACAAACTATTTTTGTTCTTGTTATTGTAAATATGCTTAACTAATGTTCAAGTTTTCAGCAAGGATTATGAACTAACTATATTCATGATAACATTTAGGTCTCACATTTACTCATACCAATGACATAACCAACTAGCGAGCAATAATAAGATATCTCGGATGCCAACACTTTGTCAAAACAATCATGATAAAATATGATAACATGGTATCTCGCTAGCCCTTTCTGAGATCGCAAAACATAAATGCAAAGCACCTATGAAGTTCAAGTTGCGACTAGACATTGTAATTCATGGTACAAAAGATCCAATCATGTCACACTCAACATTAACTGTTGGGGAACGTTGCATGGAAAACAAAACAAAATTCTACACACATGCAGGATCTATCCACGGAGATGCATAGCTATGAGAGGGGAGACTGTGTCTACGTACCCTCATAGACCATAAAGCAGAAATGTTTATCAATGCGGTTGATGTAGTCGAACACCTTCGCGATCCAACTGATCAAGTACCGAACGTACGGCACCTCCGCGTTCCGCACACGTTCAGCTCGATGACGTCCTCGCCTTCTTGATCCAGCAAGACGGCGAAGTAGTAGATGAGTTATGTCAGCACGACGGCGTGGTGATGGTGGTGGTGAACTTATTCCCGCAGGGCTTCGTCGTGCACTGCGGAAAAACTGGACGGAGGACTAAACTCTGGAGAGGGGTGCCGCACACGGCTAAGAGATTGTTGTAGGTTGTGTGGCGCCGCTCCCTCTCATATATATAGGTGGGGGGAGGGGAGGCAGCCTTGGGTGCGCCCCAAGGTGGCCGGCCAGCCCCCTTGGGCGCCTGCCCTTTGGCGCCCCCTTCCTTGTTTGCCTGCGGGGGAGGCAGGAGGGGGTGCCCCCCTTTCCTTCCTCTTAGGTGGAGGGAAGGAAAGAGGGGCTAGCCTCCCCCTTTCCATCCATAGGGCCGAGGGCCAAGAGGAGGGGCGTGCCATCCCCTTGTGGGCTGGTGTGTTCCCCTCTCCTGGCCCATAAGGCCCATTAACCTCCAGTGGCTTCCTGGAACCCCTTCTGGTGATCCGATGACTACCCGATACAATCCGAAACCTTTCCGGTGACCAAATAGCATCGTCATATATATCAACCTTTACCTCCGTACCATTCTGTAGCTCCTCGCCATGCCCATGATCTCATCTGGGACTCCGAACAACATTCAATCACCAAATCACATAACTCATATAATACTATATCGTCAACGAATGTTAAGCGTGCGGACCCTACGTGTTCGAGAATGATGTAAACATGACCGAGACGCCTCTCCGGTCAATAACCAATAGTGGAACCTGGATGCCCATATTGGTTCCTACATATTCTATGGAGATCTTTATCTGTCGGACCTTATGACAACATACACAATTCCCTTTGTCTGTTGGTATGTTACTTGCCCGAGATTCGATCATCGGTATCTTCATACCTAGTTCAATCTTGTTACCGACAAGTCTCTTTACTCATTCCATAATACATCATCTCGTAACTAACTCCTTACTCATTTTGCTTTCAAGCTTCTTGTGATGTGTATTACCGAGAGGGCCTAGAGATACCTCTCTGATACACGAAGTGACAAATCCTAATCTCGATCCATGCCATCTCAACAAACACCTTCGGAGATACCTATAGAGCATCTTTATGATCACCCAGTTACGTTGTGACATTTGATAGAACACAAGGTATTCCTCCGGTATCTGGGAGTTGCATGATCTCATAGTCGAAGGAATATGTATTTGACATTAAGAAAGCAATAGCAATAAACTGAACGATCATATGCTAAGCTAACGGATGGGTCTTGTCCATCACATCATTCTCCTAGTGATGTGATCCCATTATCAAGTGACAACACATGTCCATGGTTAGGAAACCTTAATAACCATCTTTGATCAACGAGCTAGTCTAGTAGAGGCTTACTAGGGACACTGTATTTGTTTTTTTTATCCATACATGTATTTAAGTTTCTGATCAATACAATTTGATACGTCTCCAACGTATCTATAATTTTTTATTGCTCCATGCTATTATATTACCCCTTTTGGATGTTTATAGGCTTTATTTTACACATTTATATCACTTTTGGGACTAACCTACTAACTGGAGGCCCAGCTCGTATTGCTGTTTTTTTTGCCTATTTCAGTATTTCGAAGAAAAGGAATATCAAACGGAGTCCAAACGGAATGAAACCTTCGGGAGCGTGATTTTTGGAACGAACGTGATCCAGAGGACTTGGAGTGCAAGCCAAGAAGCAGCTGAGGCGGCCACAAGATAGGAGGGCGCGCCCACCCCCTCTGGGCACGCCCCCTGTCTTGTGGGCCCCTCGGGCGGCCACCGACCTACTTCTTCCTCCTATATATACCCACGTTCCCCGAAAACATCCAGGGAGCCAACGAAAAACATTTCCACCCCCGTAACCTTCTGTATCCGCGAGATCCCATCTTGGAGCCTTCGTCGGTGCTCCGCCGGAGGGGGAATCGACCACGGAGGGCTTCTACATCAACACCATAGCCCCTCCGATGAGTTGTGAGTATTTTACCACAGACCTTCGGGTCCATAGTTATTAGCTAGATGGCTTCTTCTCTCTTTTTGGATCTCAATACCATGTTCTCCCCCTCTCTTGTGGAGATCTATTCGATGTAACTCTTTTTGCGGTGTGTTTGTCGAGATCCGATGAATTTTGGATTTATGATCAAGTTTATCTATGAGAAATATTTGAATCTTCTCTGAATTCTTTTATGTATGATCGAGTTATCTTTGCAAGTCTCTTCGAATTATCAGTTTGGTTTGGCCTACTAGATTGATCTTTCTTGCCATGGGAAAAGTACTTAGCTTTGGGTTTAATCTTGTGGTGTCCTTACCCAGTGACAGCAGGGGTTGCAAGGCACGTATTGTATAGTTTCCATCGAGGATAAAAATACGGGGTTTATATCATATTGCTTGAGTTTATCCCTGTACATCATGTCATCTTTCTTAATGCGTTACTCTGTTCTTATGAACTTAATACTCTAGATGCATGCTGGATAGCGGTCAATGTGTGGAGTAATAGTAGTAGATGCAGGCAGGAGTTGGTCTACTTGTCGCGGATGTGATGCCTATATACATGATCATGCCTAGATAATCTCATAATTATTCGCTTTTCTATCAATTGCTCGACAGTAATTTGTTCACCCACCGTAATACTTATGCTATCTTGAGAGAAGCCGCTAGTGAAACCTATGGCCCTCGGGTCTATCTTTTATCATATAAGCTTTCAATCTACTTTTATTTGCATCTTTACTTTTCCAATCTATATTATTAAATACCAAAAATATATTTATCTTATCATACTATCTCTATCAGATCTCACTTTCGCAAGTGGCCGTGAAGGGATTGACAACCCCTTTATTGCGTTGGTTGCGAGTTCTTTGTTTGTTTGTGTAGGTGCATGGGACTTTTGAGGAGCATCCTACTAGATTGATACCTCGGTTCTCAAAAAGTGAGGGAAATACTTATGCTACTATTGCTACATCACCCTTTCCTCTTCAAGGAAAACCAACGCAAGCTCAAGACGTAGCAAGAAGGATTTCTGGCGCCGTTGTCGGGGAGGTCTTCGCTCAAGTCAAGACATACCAAGTACCCATCACAAACTCATCTCCCTTGCATTTACATTATTTTCCATTTTCCTCTCCCCCACTTCACCCTTGCCATTTTATTTGCCCTCTCTTTCCCAACCTTCTCCTCTCTCTCTTTTTCGCTTGCCTTTTTCTGTTTGCTTGTGTGTTGGATTACTTGTTGCCATGGCGCAAGATAATACCAAATTGTGTGATTTCTCCAATACCAATAATAATGATTTCCTTAGTACTCCGATTGCTCCTCTTAATGATGTTGAGTCTTGTGAAATCAATACCGCTTTGCTGAATCTTGTAATGAAAGATCAATTCGCCGGCCTTCCTAGTGAAGATGCCGCTACTCATCTAAACAACTTTGTTGATTTGTGTGATATGCAAAAGAAGAAAGATACGGATAATAATATTGTTAAATTGAAGTTATTTCCATTTTCACTTAGAGATCGTGCTAAAGTTTATTTTTCGTCTTTGCCTAAAAATAGTATTGATTCTTGGAACAAGTGCAAATATGCTTTTATCTCTAAGTATTTTCCTCCCGCTAAGATCATCACTCTTCGGAACAATATTATGAATTTTAAACAACTTGATCATGAGCATGTTGCCCAATCTTGGAAATGAATGAAATTGATGATTCGCAATTGCCCTACTCATGGTTTGAATTTATGGATGATGAAAGTGCGTTATATCGACTAGAGGGGGGGTGAATAGGCGATTTTTATGAATTCTTCACTGAGGAATTTGCCGGTGAGGAAATTCCTTAGCGAAGAACTACTTGCAGCGGAATAAGTACTCAGAAGTAAGCATAACAGAAGACATGCACAGTCATCATGATGAAATGAAGACAATCACAGAGTACAGAAAGCGTAAACACAGGATAACACAAGGTGAAGACAAACAGACTGAAGAAATTGAACTGAGGAAATTGAGAAAGTCTTCAGTCAAAGTCTTCAAACACAGATATGAACAACTACTTAACACAGTAATGAGGAAATGAAAGAGTTGAGGAAATAGAACCAGTAGGGTTGGTGAAGACAATGATTTGGTAGACCAGTTCCAACTGCTGTCTCAGTTGTACGTCTGGTTGGAGCGGCTGAGTATTTAAACTCGAGGACACACAATCCTGGACACCCAGTCTCTGAGCACGCAGCTCAGGACACCAAGTCCTCACCGTATTCTCCTTGAAATAAGGTCACATAGACCTCGTCCAATCACTCGTGGTAAGTCTTCAGGCGACTTCCGAACCTTCACAGACTTTGGTCACTCAGCGGTCCACAATTCCTCTTGGATGCTCTAGACCATGACGCCTAACCATCTGGAAGAAGCACAGTCTTCAAAGGTAACAAGCGTCGGATCCATGCAGGATCAATCTCTTCAGTGATGCTCAATCACTTTGGGTTTGTGGGTGTTTGGGTTTGGATTTTCCTCACTCGATGATTTTCACTCAAAGTCCTCGGAGGATGGGTTGCTCTCAAATGACAAGTGTCAGTTTCTCTGAGAGCAGCCAACCAACTAGTGGTTGTAGGGGGCAGCTATTTATAGCCTAGGGAGCAGCCCGACATGATAAGACATAAATGCCCTTCAATGATATGACCGTTATGTGGACAAGATATTTTGGGACAGCTGGCGCAAAGCACAGCAACGGTCGGAAATTTGACTCTCAAATTCCTTAGGGCTATCAGGTTCCTCACTGTGTAGGCAATCCGCACTGGCGAATTCCTAACTCCTCAGTCAGAACAAATTCCTCAGCGACCAGAAGAGCTTCGTCTCTGTCACTGAAGAAATTGACTGAACTGTATGAGATTTCCAAAGGCTTCACTCGAAGGGATTGGTAGGTGTAGGATTTTGAGTTGAGCATCACATGGAAAATTTTCCTTAGTATTTCCTCGACCCCTTTAACAGTACGGTGTTTCCTATGACTCAAGAAAGAGAAAAACAAAACTATGAAAACGAAAGTCTTCAAGCTTCATATTCCTCGCATGAATATCAAGTCTTCACGGACACACCAATTTCTTCACTTTCAAAGTCTTCATGAAAGTCTTCAGGAATACCAAAATCTTCAGTCGAAGATATTCATTTTTAGGGGTCGACTTTCTCTGTAAATATCAAACACCTCATAGACTTATAGACCTGTGTACACTCATAAACACATTAGTCCCTTAACCTATAAGTCTTCAATACACCAAAATTACTAACGGGCACTAGATGCACTTACAATCTCCCCCTTTTTGGTGATTGATGACAATATAGGTTAAGTTTTTAACGGGGATAAACATATGAAGTGTAAGTACTGATATTGAGGAATTTGATTGCAAGATATAGAAGAACTCCCCCTGAAGATGTGCATAGTGAGGAATTTGCTTTTGAAGCAATGCACACTTGAAGAGTTGAATCATGGAGATCTCCCCCTATATCTTGTAATTCATACATGTATATTATATGAAGAATTTGAAATGCATGATGGAATATGGTGCCTGAAGAGATTTAGCATGTGAGCAATAATATTAACGAGGAATAAGCATGCAAAATCAGAGCACAGTGCATCAAAAGTATCAGAGCACCATCGGGTTTAAGATTACAACTCGATCCAATAAAAGTTTCAGAAGAGCGAGAGTTGTAACTTAACAAAAAAACGCCCATATAATAGACCCGCTTGAAGACTAACTCAGATTTCTCCCCCTTTGTCATCGATGACCAAAAGGATCGAAACTGAGGACTAACGCCCCTGAAGATTATCAAGTTGAGGGAGGAGCACCAGCGTTGTCGGGGTTGGTTGTCGCAGTAGGGCCTGCCGCAGTGTCGTCCAAGTCTTTATTTTCATCGGTGGCGCGTGATGAAGAATATGAGCTGGCTTCCAAGGAAGGAACCTTGACCTTCTTGAATTTCTTCGGTGGAGGTGCAGACCAGTCAAATTCTTTCTTGAGACCCATGCTCTTCAGATCATCTGCGCTGTAGATATGAGATAGAACAGCCCAGGTACGGTTGAAGGTTTCATGGAGGTAGTATTGGTTCTTCCTCACTGCATTGTGGGTTGAGGTCATGTTGTGAAGAATTGAACCAAACTGACGCTTGACCCATTTGTGATTGCGATCAACTTTCTGATGAAGACTGAGGAGTAACTCACGATCAGTCATCACCCTGGGTGCTGTTGCTTGAGGAATTTGCTTGGCAGAGGTGTTGGCGGCAGAATCATGTGTGGCAGAGTCATCATTGGTGGAGTAAGATGCAGCCTTGCGAAATTGACCATCCAATGGACGAATGCCTTCATCTATCATAGCAGTTGCCTTGCCTTTGTCATCAGCTGAGGAATATGTCCTTTTGAGGACTTCAATTGGAGGCAAGAAACTGCCATGGTTCAGAGTATCAGCCTTATAATTGAGTGAAGACCTTGTCCTGATGAATTTCATAATCCATGGTGCATAAGGCTTCAGCTCAAACGGTGACATAACAATATTGGCCAGAGTCCTCATGAAGAAATCATGGAAGTTAATGGGAACACCATGTATGATGTTGAAAAGCATATTCTTCATGATGCCAGCGACTTCTTCATCATTTGAGTTGTGGCCTTTTATAGGACTCACTGTCTTTGTTAGAATGCGATAGATAGTCCGTGGCACATACAGTAACTCCTTGACGAGGAATTTGGTTCGTGGGGCCTGCCCTGGCTTCAAAGGCTTCATCAGCACTTGCATGTAATGATTTGTAAGCTCAGGTTCGTTGTAGATGCAACGAGCACCATCTAGGGGAGGACTGAGTGGGAGGACATGAAGCAATTCAGTTGCTGGTGCCTTGTAGTGAGTATTTTCAGACATCCAGTCCAGCACCCAAGTGTTCACATCTTCAGAATTTCCTGTGATGTGCAACGTTGCATAGAATTGAAGAATGAGTTCTTCATTCCAATCACAAATGTCAGTGCTGAAATTCAGTAATCCAGCATCGTGAAGAACACTGAGGATAGGCTCGAAGCACGGCAGAGATTCCATGTCCACGTGAGGAATGTGTGCATGCTCGAAGACTTTGTCTTTGTCAAATAGCACAGAGGAATAAAAGTTTGCTTGACTAGCAGTCCAGAAACGCCTCTTCCTTATGCGAGCAGAGTCATAGGGATTATAATCAGTGAAGAACACATGCTCGTTGAAGAAATCAGCAGCCTTGAACTTTTTCTTCTTTGAGAAGGGATCCTTTGGCTTGGGCACAGGAGTGTTAGTGAGTTGCATCACAACCTCCGGAATCACAATCTCAGGTTCTTCAGGCTGAGGAATTTCCGGTTCCTCTTCAGTGGCAGTTTGCATGTTCAGGGTATCAGCAACAACAGTTTCTTCAGCACTAGTGGCTGGAATTTCTTCATGCACAGACTGAGTTTCTTCCGAGCCCATTTGAACAGTTGGTGCAGGGGACTAAGGTATTTGCTGTAGTGGGGTGAAGTGTGGAGAATTGGGATGCTAACTTTCCCAAAAGTCGTCATTCATCACAGGCGTGGTGCATCCAATGTCCACGTCTTCATCTTCAAGTTCTTCAACGCCAGCCTCTTCAGCTGTGAACTGAGGCACGGGCGAGGAAGCAACAGGAGTTGAAGGGATCACATCCACTTCAATTTCTTCATCAATCTGCTCTGATGAAGCAGCAGAATGATGTTCTTCATCAGATCCGCTGGGGATCACATATTCTACACCATAAGGAACAAGTTCCTTTGATGTCATGGTGGAAATCGGAACAACATCAATAGGGTTTTCATAAGAGCTGGTCATAGTCTTCATTTTTCTTCGGAGCTGAAGAATCTGAAGCAGATGATGCTTTCCTTTTCTTCACTGCAGCTTTCTCTACAGCCTTGGTCTTCCTCACATCTGATGCAGATGGAAGGGTAGGAGTTGGTGTAGGCGTAGGAGGAGCTAAGGAATCTGGTTGAATTTCCTCAGGTGCAACTGATGCAGTTGCCTTGACTTCTTCAGTTTCTTCAGGCGCACCACTAGTGGATGCCTTGGTAGTTTCTTCAGCAGCTGGGATGGAGTCATCGACTCTGGAACTAGCATTTTCTTCAGCAGGCTGAGAATCATCAGCGGTGTTGGCATGTTCTTCAGTTTGCTGAGCAGAGGCTTCAGCATGAGGAATTTCATGTTGCGATGGGTCTGCAACATTGGTGAACTTCTCAGTCAGTTTAACAAACCTGACTTTGGCTCCTTGCCAATCATCATAATAGGAATTGAAGTTGTCGCTGAGTGTTTTGATCTCAGACTAGATCTTGAGGAGTTCATCAGGTGTCATTTTGACAACATTGTTCTTCAGGTACTTCTCTTTCCTGAACTGAGCCTTCTTGATTTGCCTGGCCTTCTCAAATTTCCATTTTTGTTCATTGATGAAGTGGGTCAGCACGTGACTTTGGCCAGGTGTCAGATGAAAATCAGGCATAGGAGTGTTTGGGTCCTTGTGCCAGAGATCAATGTAGTCGAGGATCACTTTAGGATCCAAAAGCAGTGGCACATTTGTGCCTTTGGCTCTAGCGGCCCTTTCTTGCCTGTCTTTGATGATATCTGCAAGTTCTTCATCATCAGCTTCATCATCAGATGGCACATGGAAAGCAACTTGTTTCTTCTTCGGACTAGGGCGAGGACCTCGTCCAGCAGTGGCCTTTGTCTTCAGCAGAGTGGGGCCAGATGAAGAATTTGGTGCAGCTGAGGAACTTGCTGAGACACCAGAGGCAATGGAGATGCCTGTAGTCCTTTGGCATGTGGCCAGATGTACAGGTGTTGAGGACTTTGCTGGAGCAACTGAGGACTTTGGAGGAGCAGGAGCAGCATGAGGAATTGGCCGTGAGGGCTTTGAAGATACTGGCCGTGAGGGCGTTGCTTAGGAACTTGGCCGTGAGGGCACAGTTGATGAAGCACTTGGCTTGTGTGCGGGCTTCTTTGCCATAGATTTCCTAGGCTTGCCAGAGGCCTTTGTGGCAGCAGCAACAGCAGAGTCTTCATTAAATTTCCTCACTGCTTCTTTGGCTTGTCTAGCCAACTTGGCTTGA
This sequence comes from Triticum dicoccoides, assembly GCF_002162155.2. Classification (NCBI taxonomy): domain Eukaryota; kingdom Viridiplantae; phylum Streptophyta; class Magnoliopsida; order Poales; family Poaceae; genus Triticum; species Triticum dicoccoides. The sequence goes on from NC_041391.1 coordinate 228,279,007, forward strand.
CGCCTGGCCCATTCTTCAGGAAAATCCTCACCACGCTTGAAGCTGGTAGGATCAGCTACTTGGCCAGGTGCCAATGGAGCTCTTAGGCATGGAGGATTTAGAGCAAATTTCTTCATATACTTTGGAGTATCATATCTGTACTCCCTCCATTCTCTTGCCCATCTTCTTTCAATCCTCTGAATGCGCACCTTGCGCTGATTTTTGTTCTCTTTGCCGAACTTGGCCTCATCAGGTGTGCAATAGTCCTTATAAATGTCATCAGGGATCTCGAAAGTAGTCATGACCTCAGGATTCTTTCCTCCTTTCTGCGGTTTCTTACCTTCAACCATATTCTTCAGATGAGGAATTTGAACAATTGAGCACTCTGAAGAAGTATGCAATTTTTCTTCAAGGAACGCTGCAAATGAGTTAAGTTGATGAGAACCTAGTGATTCAGCAGCGGACATGAGTACCTGTGAACAGAGTATAGTTGCGAGGAATTTGAAGAGGTCATATGCGTTCTCAGAAGGTTTTCAAAATGAACAAGTTTGAGGAATTCGACCAGATGAGTCTTGAGGAATTTCACTAAGCGTACTTTGTCTTAGGTTCCAGAGTTGTATAGATCTATGATCCACACAATTGAGGAATCTTGAAGAAAATGAAGCTTAGGGAAACGAATCAAGAACAGATAAGTTGTGAGGTGTTTTGTGTGTGAGAATTTGAAGAATAAAACACCTCTCAAGATTTTGTGGAGAAAATCTGAATCAAAGAGGGCAGTAAAAGTAACTTTTAATTACCCTGATTGAAGAACACGACGAACTGAGAAGAGTAGATTAGAAGCTCGTCAGATCAGATCTTCCACGCCCTAACTTGGCGGAGGAAGACAACTACGGCGGCGGCGGAGTGAAGATTTCCGCGGCCGGCGGGAGTACGACGGCGACGAGGTCGAGGTAGTGAAGCTCTTCCTCTCCAGCGATGATGGAGTAGCGGCGGTGCTAGGGTTTTAGAAGCTCGAGTGCGGGAGAGAGCGGTCGAGCGGAGTAAAGGAAGTGAGGAAGGGTGAGGTGGTATTTATAGTCGTAGTGAAAAACTGTTCGCCCGAAGATTTAGGACGAACGTGCCCCTGGCCCTTCTCATTCGCTTGACATGTGTCACCCACGTACTGAATAGTTGAGATCATGTTAGATCGTGGGTGAGTAGATAAGTCTATCGTGGGAAACGGGACGGTTTGAGCGGCAAGACCCAAAATTTGGATAAGATTAGTTTTAAAGTTCCGTTCGCAATTTCTTCAGCTGACATGACACAGTGAAGATTTTGAACGAGTTTCAAATGGAACGCACATGAAGAATTTGTGAATAGATTGGGTTGAGTATAGCATAGAGGGGGAAGGGTCCGATCACATTCACTTAGCGGAAAATGCAACTTGAAGAAATAGCCATAAGTGAATGCTGTAGAGGACATAAACCCATATGTATATATATAGCCAATGAAGAAAGACGACGGAAACAGTGAAGATTTTGCAAAGTTGAAGAATTTGAAAAACTGAGGAATTTCAAAACTGAGAAAAAAAACTCAAATTGAAGATTTTCAACTTTTTGTGGTGGCGTGACCCACCGTATAAGAATGATGATTTCAGACACCGCGTACAATTGTCGTAGGGTTCTGAGAATCAAATTCTTCATTAATTTCTTCACACTTAGAGTGTAATTCTTCATTGATTGAAGAAAAACGTTTCTTCATGTGTTGCACATCTAAGTCATCAATTTTGCATAAGTGTTAGGATGTGTGTCCTTTTCAAAGAACATTCAAAGATTCTAAGATATTTAGCTCACACCGCAACTTGCTAAATTTCTTCTCGTCCAAGGGCTTTGTGAAAATATCGGCTAGCTGTTCTTCAGTCTTCACATGTTCACTAGCAATGTCGTCCTTCAACACATGATCACGAAGAAAATGATGACAGATCTGAATGTGCTTTGTCTTCGACTGCTGAACTGGGTTATGAGCAATCTTGATGGCGCTCTCATTGTCACAGTAGAGAGGCACGTTCTTCATGTTGCTGCTGTAGTCCTTGAGAGTTTGCTTCATCCACAGCAATTGAGCACAACAAGAACCAGCAGCAATATACTCAGCTTCAGCAGTAGACAGTGATACGCAGTTCTGTTTCTTCAAGGACCAACAGACCAAAGATCGTCCGAGGAAATGACAAGTACCAGATGTTGACTTGCGATCCACACGATCACCAGCATAGTCAGAGTCAGAATATCCAATGAGATCAAAGGTAGAGCCCCTTGGGGTACCATAATCCTAGTGTTGGTGTGTGAGCTAGATATCGAAGAATATGCTTCACAGCCTTATGGTGTGATTCCTTCGGTGAAGCTTGAAATCGGGCACACATGCAAACACTAAGCATTATATCTGGCCTAGATGCACATAAGTACAATAAAGAACCAATCATGGCGCGGTATACCTTGTGATCGAAGTCAATACCATTTTCATCAGTGCATAGATGGCCATTTGTGGGCATAGGAATTTTGACTCCTTTGCAATCTTGCATGCCGAATTTCCTCAGTACATCCTTGAGGTATTTCTCCTGAGATACGAATATGCCATTGTGCCGTTGACGAATTTGAAGACCTAAAAAGAATTTCAACTCTCCCATCATAAACATTTGATATTCTTCACTCATCATGTAGGCAAATTCATCACTATAACATTGGTCAGTACAGCTAAAGATAATATCATCAATGTATATTTGGCACACAAACAGTTCACCATCATAAGATTTAGTAAAGAGAGTAGGGTCGAGTGAACCGGGTGTGAAGCCATTCTTCACGAAGAAATCCTTCAAAGTGTCATACCACGCCTGTGGGGCCTGCTTGAGGCCATAGAGGGCCTTGTTGAGTCTGAAGACTTTGTCAGGATTCTTTGGATCTTCAAAACCTGGGGGTTGAGCAACATATACTTCTTCCTCAAGCTTACCATTGAGGAATGCACTTTTCACATCCATTTGATATAAAGTGATATTATGATGGTTAGCATATGCAAGTAATATGCGAATGGCCTCAAGTCTAGCAACAGGTGCAAAAGTTTCATCGAAATCAACTCCTTCAACCTGTGTGTAGCCTTGAGCTACAAGTCGTGCCTTATTCCTCACCACAAGGCCATTTTCATCTTGCTTGTTGCGGTAGATCCACTTTGTGCCGATGATATTATGCTTGCGAGGATCTGGACGTTTGACCAGTTCCCAGACATTATTGAGCTCGAACTGATGTAATTCTTCTTGCATGGCCTGGATCCACTCAGGCTCCAGAAATGCTTCATCTACCTTGGTGGGCTCTGTGATAGAGACAAAAGCATAGTGCCCACAAAAGTTAGATAAATGTGAAGTTTTTGAGCGTGTGAGAGGACCTGGTGCTTCAATGTCATCGATGATCTTTTCAACTTGCACTTCTTTTGCAACGCGAGGATGAGCTGGTTGTCGTCGAGGAATTTGATCAGCATTTTCTTCAGCACCATTTTCTTCAGCATTATCTTCAGGTGCATTTGCTCGACGATCTTCGCGTTCTGGAATGAATTCTTCAACAGTTTCTTCGGTAGGAATGACATCCTCCGTAGCCTTGAACTTGATAGAATCTCAGGTGCTGGTTCATCTATCACAGAAGGTAGGTGCTCTCTTTGTGAGCCATTAGTTCATCGAACTGCACATCTACAGTTTCAACAATCTTGTGAAGAGCGATGTTGAAGACTCTGTACGTGTGCGAGTCCTTTCCGTAACCAAGCATAAAACCTTCATGTGCTTTCGGTGCAAATTTAGCATTGTGATGAGGATCTCTAATCCAACATTTAGCACCGAAGACTTTGAAATAACTCACATTGGGTTTCTTGTCAGTGAGGAGTTCATAGGCAGTCTTTTTGAAGAATTTGTGAAGATATACTCTGTTGATGATGTGGCACGCGGTATCAATTGCATCAATCCAAAACCGATGAGGGGTTTTGTATTCATCAAGCATAGTGCGAGCCATCTCAACAAGAGTTTTGTTCTTGCACTCCACGACGCCATTTTGCTGAGGAGTATAAGGAGCAGATAATTCATGAGTAATACCAAGTTCATCAAGATAGCCATCAAGACCTGAATTCTTGAACTCAGTTCCATTGTCACTCCTGATGTGCTTGATCTTCACACCAAAGTTGGTTGAAGCCCTCGAGGAAAATCGTTTGAAGACTTCCTGCACTTCATGCTTGTAAGTAACAATGTGCACCCATGTGTAACAAGAGTAATCATCAACGATAACAAAGCCATATAGAGATGCATCATTAGTCACAGCAGAATAATGATTGGGACCGAAGAGATCCATGTGAAGCAATTCAAATGGTCGAGTGATAGTCATGATATCATTTTTCTAGGTTCACAGGCACCACACAGATGATCCTTGAGGAATTTGACATTCTCTATGCCAATGACATGCTTCTTCTTCGCGAGCGTGTGCAAATTTCTCATGCCAGCGTGACCAAGTCGTCGATGCCATAGCCAGCCTTCTGAAGCTTTTGCAAGTAAGCACACGGCAGGTTGTGGTCCTGTAGAGAAATCAACAATGTACAAGTCTCCTCTCCTAAAGCCTTCGAAGACTTTGGAATTGTCAGCTTCCATGATCATAACACAACGATACTTGCCAAAGACAACAACCATATCAAGATCACAAAGCATTGAGACAGACATGAGGTTGTATCCCAAGGACTCGACAAGCATGACTTTGTCCATGTGTCGATCCTTAGAAATCGCAACCTTACCTAGACCCAATACCTGACTTTTGCCTTTGTCAGCGAAGATGATATGCTTCAGACGTGACGGTGTTAATGGAGCATCCATCAATAGATTCTTGTCACCAGTCATGTGATTTGTACAACCACTATCGATGACCCACTCGTTCGCTTTGGGTTGATCATCCTGCAGATGAATTAGTGCAGCTTACAAACTCATATACTTCATCAGTGAAGAATATGATATCAGTATCATCAGTTCAATTTCGTCAAGCAAAAGCACATATAAGCAGTATTGAGGACGTGTGAAATGAAGATTCATTTCATCATGATTAGCCTGTGTCCTTTTAGGCATTTTGTCAGGCCCCCAGCAAATTCTTCAGACGTCATTGCACGTCTGGAGACATGACCCTGCATAAGAGATTAGTTCTTTTTCTTCACCACCCACATATGGAGGGGTGGCAAAGAGTTCATCACTCTACGAGCATCGTATGAGAAAGGTGGCAAAGATGCCAAACCATTTCGTTTCACATAAGAGGAGTTAAGGTAAGCATATGAATAAGGAGAGAAATTCTTCAAGGACTTATGAACATAATGATTTGAAGAATAATGCACATATTCATAGCCTTTAGCTCTACCCTGCGAAACAGAGTTGTTAGCACGATGATGTTCATATGAGGACTTTGATCCTTTTGAGGAAAGATCCATGTGAGGAAATTGGTCCGTATGAGGACTTGGATCCATATGAAGAATTTCGTCCATATGAAGAGTTTGATCTGGGGTTCCTGTTCTTCACTGGTGGTGTCATGAGGACATTCACCTGAAGAATTTGAACATAACTTTTGGGAACCCAGATTTTCTTCATAGGGGAACCATTCCTGCAGTTAGTGCCGACATATCTAGCAAATACTTCACCATTCTGATTTTTGAACAGTTTATAGTTGGAGTCAAGTGACTCATCAGAAGAATGAGGAGATTCACATGTAAAGCCAGATAAGTTAGATGGATCAACTGGAGGTCCCTTTGCAGCAACCCATGAGGTTTTGGGGTACTGCTCAAGCTTCCAATATGTTCCATCAGCATTGAGTTTCCTCTCAAAGGCAATACCCTCTTTCCTAGGGTTTCTGTTGAGGATCTGCTTTTTAAGCACATCACAAAGAGTCTGATGCCCTTTGAGGCTTTTGTACATGCCTGTCATGTACAATTCCTTCAGCCCTGCATTGTCAGTGATACTAGCAATGTCCTCAGATGAGGAATTAGTGATAGCGGAGGCAGGTGAAGAATTTGTAACATTTGATGCATTTGAACATTCAGGTGAAGAATTAGCAGATTCACGTTCAATGCACTTTAAGCATGGAGGATCAAATTGTTCCTGAGTGGCGCTGATTTGTTGAGCAAGTAATGAATCACGCTCCTTCTGAAGATCTTCATAACTCACTCTTAGCTTCTCAAGATCTTGCTTTCTTTGAAGAAATTCATAAGAAAGCTTCTCATGATCAGTTAAGAGTGTTTTATGATGACTCTGAAGGTTGTCAAACTTAGACTGAAGTCTCTGAAGATTTTCAGTTAAGTCTTTAATGCGGTCCATTTCTTCACCCAACATATCATCACTTTTATCTAGCCTGTTTTGAAGTTTTTCAATAGCCTTTTGTTGTTTCACAGCAATCTTAGCAAGTTTAGAGTAGCTAGGCTTAAGATTTTCATCAGATTCATCCTCACTTGATTCAGAGGAGGGGTATTTAGTTACCTTAGCAGCCTTTGCCATGAAGCAATAGGTGGGGGCATAGTCATCATTGCCTTCATCAGCGTTGTTGGTGTTGCCATTTTCTTCAGAGTTGAAGATAGACTTGCTGACAAATGCGGTGGCAAGAGCTAGACTCGCCACACCTGACTCAGACTCCTCGGATTCCTCTTCTTCCTCATTATCCTTAGATTCAGCCTCAGAATCCATTTCCTTGCCAATGAATGCCAGAGCTTTCTTGGAGCTGCTCTTCTTGTGGGATGAAGACTTCGAGGATTTTGATGATGAGGACTTTGAAGATTTCTTCTTCTTCTTGGCATCATCATAACTGTAATCCTTGTATTTCTTCTTCTTTAGTTCCTTGTCCCACTGAGGACAATCTTGAATGTAGTGACCAGGCTTCTTGCATTTGTGGCATAGCCTTCTCTTATAGTCACTTGATGAGGAATCACTGCTCCTTGAAGATTTTCCAAAGCGACCACGTCTTGAGAATTTCTGGAACTTCTTCACGAGCAGTGCTAGCTCCTGGCTCAATTCTTCAGGGTCACCAAGGCTACTACCAGAATCTTCACACTCAGATTCAGACACTGCCTTGGCCTTCAGGGCACGTGGTTTGCCATAGCTTGAACCATAGAGATCTCTCTTTTCAACAAGCTGGAACTCATGAGTGTTTAGCCTCTCAAGGATATCAGTGGGATCTAATGACTTGTAATCAGCATGCTCTTGAATCATCAGCGCCAGAGTGTCAAATGACGAATTGAGTGATCTCAGCAATTTCTTCACCACCTCATGATCGGTGATGTCAGTGGCACCGAGCGCTTGAAGCTCATTTGAGATATCAGTGAGGCGATCGAAGGTTTGGTGAACATTTTCATTGTCGAGTCTTTTGAAGCGGTTGAAGAGATTGCGAAGAACGTCAACACGAGAGTCACGTTGAGTTGAGACTCCTTCGTTTACTTTGGAGAGCCTATCCCAGATAAGCTTAGCAGTTTCCAAAGCACTCACTCTACCATACTACACTTTACTCAGATGACCACATATGATATTCTTCGCTTGAGAATCGAGTTGCTTGAATCTCTTCACATCAGCAGCATCCAGGGAAGGTGTGACTGAGGGAACACCATTTTCCACAACGTACCAGAGATAGTTGTCAATTGCTTCAAGATGCATTCGCATCTTATTCTTCCAGTAGGGGTAGTCCGTGCCATCGAAGGTAGGACACCCAGCAGAGACCTTGATCATACATGCGGTCGACATAACTAAAACTCCAGGCGGTTAAACCAAAATCACACAGAACAAGGGAGTACCTTGCTCTGATACCAATTGAAAGTGCGTTATATCGACTAGAGGGGGGTGAATAGGCGATTTTTATGAATTCTTCACTGAGGAATTTGCTGGTGAGGAAATTCCTTAGCGAAGAACTACTTGCAGCGGAATAAGTACTCAGAAGTAAGCATAACAGAAGACATGCACAGTCATCATGATGAAATGAAGACAATCACAGAGTACAGAAAGCGTAAACACAGGATAACACAAGGTGAAGACAAACAGACTGAAGAAATTGAACTGAGGAAATTGAGAAAGTCTTCAGTCAAAGTGTTCAAACACACATATGAACAACTACTTAACATAGTAATGAGGAAATGGAAGAGTTGAGGAAATAGAACTAGTAGGGTTGGTGAAGACAATGATTTGGTAGACCAGTTCCAACTGCTGTCTTAGTTGTACGTCTGGTTGGAGCGACTGAGTATTTAAACTCGAGGAGACACAGTCCCGGACACCCAGTCTCTGAGCACGCAGCTCAGGACACCAAGTCCTCACCGTATTCTCCTTGAACTAAGGTCACACAGACCTCGTCCAATCACTCTTGGTAAGTCTTCAGGCAACTTCCAAACCTTCACAGACTTTGGTCACTCGGCGATCCACAATTCCTCTTGGATGCTCTAGACCATGACGCCTAACTATTTGGAAGAAGCACAGTCTTCAAAGGTAACAAGCGTCGGATCCACGCAGGATCAATCTCTTCAGTGATGCTCAATCACTTTGGGTTTGTGGGTGTTTGGGTTTGGATTTTCCTCACTCGATGATTTTCACTCAAAGTCCTCGGAGGATGGGTTGCTCTCAAATGACAAGTGTCAGTTTCTCTCATAGCAGCCAACCAACTAGTGGTTGTAGGGGGCGGCTATTTATAGCCTAGGGAGCAGCCCGACATGATAAGACATAAATGCCCTTCAATGATATGACCGTTATGTGGACAAGATATTTTGGGACAGCTGGCACAAAGCACAACAACGGTCGGAAATTTGACTCTCAAATTCCTCAGGGCTATCATGTTCCTCACTGTGTAGGCAATCCGCAGTGGCGTATTCCTAACTCCTCAGTCAGAACAAATTCCTCAGTGACCAGAAGAGCTTCGTCTCTGTCACTGAAGAAATTGAATGAACTGTATGAGATTTCCAAAGGCTTCACTCGAAGGGATTGGTAGGTGTAGGATTTTGAGTTGAGCATCACATGGAAATTTTTCCTTAGTATTTCCTCGACCCCTTTAACAGTACGGTGTTTCCTATGACTCAAGAAAGAGAAAAACAAAACTATGAAAACAAAAGTCTTCAAGCTTCATATTCCTCGCATGAATATCAAGTCTTCACGGACACACCAATTTCTTCACTTTCAAAGTCTTCATGAAAGTCTTCAGGAATACCAAAATCTTTAGTCGAAGATATTCATTTTTATGGGTCGACTTTCTCTGTAAATATCAAACTCCTCATAGACTTATAGACCTGTGTACACTCATAAACACATTAGTCCCTTAACCTATAAGTCTTCAATACACCCAAATCACTAAGGGGCACTAGATGCACTTACAGATGATCATACAAAATTTTTATGCCGGTTTGAACTTTGCTTCTAGAAATCTTTTAGATTCGTTCGCGGGAGGCACGTTTATGGAAATCACGTTAGGAGATGCTACAGAACTTCTTGATAATATTATGGCAAATTATTCTCAATGGCACACCGAAAGATCTTCTAGTAAAAAAGTGCATGCTATAGAAGAAATCAATGTTTTGAGTGGAAAGATGGATGAACTTATGAAGTTGTTTGCTACTAAAAATACTCCTCTTGATCCCAATGATATGACTTTGTCTACTTTGATTGATAATAGTAATGAATCCATGGATGTGAATTTTGTTGGTAGGAATAGTTTTGGAAACAATGCTTATAGAGGAAACTTTAATTCTAGACCGTTCCCTAGTAATTCCTCTAATAATTATGGAAATTCCTACAATAATTCTTATGGTAATTTTAATAAGATGCTCTCTGATTTTGAGAGTAGCGTGAAAGAATTTATGATCTCTCAAAAGAATTTTAATGCTTTGCTTGAAGAAAAATTGCTCAAAGTTGATGATTTGGCTAGGAACGTTGATAGACTTTCGCTTGATGTTGATTCTCTTAAACTTAGATCTACTCCTCCTAAGCATGATATCAATGAGTCTCTCAAAGCAATGAGAATTTCCATTGATGAGTACAAAGAAAGAACCGCTAGATTGCGTGCTAAGAAAGATTGCTTTGTAAAGGCGTGTTCTTCTAGTTTCCATGAAAATAATGATGAAGATCTTAAAGTTATTGATGTGTCCCCTATTAGATCTTTGTTCTGCAATATGAATCTTAATAATAATGGGACTGGAGATGAGTCAACTTTAGTTAGAAGGCATCCCAATAATTCAGAGTTTTTAGATCTTGATGCTAAATTTGGTAAAAGTGGGACCGGAGAGGTCATGACTTTAAATAGCATTGAACCCACTATCTCGGATTTCAAGGAATTTGATTAGGATAATTGTTCTTTAGAAGGTTGTATTTCCTTGTTGCAATCCGTTGTTAATTCTCCTCATGCTGATAGTCAAAATAAAGCTTTTACCAAACATATCGTTGATGCCTTGATGCAATCTTATGATGAAAAACTTAATTTGGAAGTTTCTATACCTAGAAAACTTAATGATGAGTGGGAACCTACTATAAAGATTAAAATTAAAGATCATGAGTGTTTTGCTTTGTGTGATTTGGGTGCTAGTGTTCCATGATTTCGAAAACTTTATGTGATATTCTAGGTTTCCATGATCTTGATGATTACTCTTTAAATTTGCACCTTGCGGATTCCACCATTAAAAAGCCAATGGGAAGGACCAATGATGTTCTCATTTTTGCAAATAGAAATTTGGTGCCCGTGGATTTTATCGTTATTGATATGGATTGCAATCTTTCTTGCCCTATTATTCTTGGTAGACCTTTCCTTAGAACGATTGGCGCGATTTTTGATATGAAGGAAGGGAATATTAGATTCCAATTTCCAGTAATGAAAGGCATGGAGCACTTTCCAAGAAAGAAAGTTAAATTACCTTATGAATCTATCATGCGGGCTACTTATGAATGCCAAAGATGGCACTACTTAGATCTACCTTCGCTTTTATGCCTAGCTAGGGGCGTTAAACGATAGCGCTAGTTGGGAGGCAACCCAATTTTATTTGTGTTTTTTGTTTTTGTTTCTATTTAGTAATAAATTTTGCATCTACTTTCTGTTTAGATGTGTTTTTATGTTTTAATTAGTGTTTGTGCCAAGTAGAACCTATAGTATAACCTATGATGATAGTTAATTTGATTCTGCTGAAAAACAGAAACTTTGCACGCACGAAATTAGTTTTGTTAAATCACAGGCACGTGATTTTGCGTTTATTATTTTTGCTGTTGATTAATAGATAAATTTTTCAGGACGTCCTATTTTTGTAGGAGTTTTAGAGTTCCAGAAGTTTGCGTTAGTTACAAATTTCTACAGACTGTTCTGTTTTTGACAGATTCTGCTTTTCGTGTGTTGTTTGCTTATTTTGATGCATCTATGGCTAGTATTAAGTGGTATGAACCATGGAGAACTTGGAATACAGTAGGTTTAACACCAAAATAAATAAAGAATGAGTTCATTACAGTACCTTATGTGGTGGTTTTGTTTTCTTTCACTAACGGAGCTTATGAGATTTCCTGTTGAGTTTTGTGTTGTGAAGTTTTCAAGTTTTGGGTAAAGATTCGATGGACTATGGAATAAGGAGTGGCAAAAGCCTAAGCTTGGGGATGCCCATGGCACCCCAAGATATTCAAGAATAGCCAAAAGCCTAAGCTTGGGGATGCCCGGGAAGGCATCCCCTCTTTCGTATTCGTTCATTGGTAACTTTACTTGGAGCTATATTTTTATTCGCCACATGATATGTGTTTTGCTTGGAGAGTCATGTATGATATTAGTATTTGCTTTTTAGTTTTCCACAATAATCCTTGCTGTACACACCTTTTGGGAGAAACCCACTTGATTGAAATTTATTAGAATACTCTTTGTGCTTCACTTGTATCTTTTGAGCTAGATAGTTTTTGCTCTAGTGCTTCACTTATATCTTTTAGAGCACGACGGTGGCTTAATTTTGTAGAAATTGCCAGTCTCTCATGCTTCACTTATATTATTTTTGAGATTCTCTTAGAACAACATGGTATTTTCTATGGTTATAAATTGGTCCTAGAATGGTAGGCATCCAAGTTGGGTATAATAAAAACTATCATAGGAAGTGAATTGGATGCTATGATCAATTTGATACTTGATAATTGTTTTGAGATATGGAGGTAGTGATATTAAAGTCATGCTAGTTGGGTGATTATGAATTTAAAGAATGCTTGTGTTGAAGTTAGCAAGTCCCGTAGCATGCACGTATGGTTAAAGTTGTGTAACAAATTTGAAACATAGAGTGTACTTGGATTGTGCATCCTTATGAGTGGCGGTCGGGGACGAGGGATGGTCTTTTCCTACCAATCTATCCCTCTAGGAACATGCGTGTAGTGCTTGGTTTTTGATGACTTCTAAATTTTTGCATTAAGTATATGAGTTCTTTTGACTAATGTTGAGTCCATGGATTATACACACTTTTACTTTTCCACCATTGCTAGCCTCTTCGGTACCGTGCATTGCCCTTTCTCACCTTGAGAGTTGGTGCAAACTTCGCCGGTGCATCCAAACCCCGTGATACGATATGCTCTATCACACATAAACCTCCTTATATCTTCCTCAAAACAGCCACCATACCTACCTATTATGGCATTTCCATAGCCATTCCGAGATATATTGCCATGCAACTTTCCACCGTTCCGTTTATCATCATGACATACATTACTTTTGTCATATTGCCATTGCATGATCATGTAGTTGACATCGTATTTGTGGCAAAGCCACCATGCATAATTTTTCATACATACCACTCTTGATTCATTGCACCATCCCGGTACACCGCCGGAGGCATTCATATAGTCATATCTTGTTCTAGTTTCGAGTTGTAATTCATATGTTGTAATCAATAAAAGTGTGATGATCATCATTATTAGAGCATTGTCCAAAGAAAAAAAGAAAGGCCAAAAAGAAAAGAAAAAAAGAAAGGACAAAGAAAAAAATAAGAAAGAAAAGAAAAAAAAAGAATATAAAAAAAGGAAAAAAAAGAAAAAAATAAAATAAATGAAAGGGGCAATGTTACTATCTCTTTTCCACACTTGTGCTTCAAAGTAGCACTATGTCCTTGATATAGCGAGTCTCATATATTGTGCTTCAAAGTAGCACCATGTTTTTCATATAGTGAGTCTCATATGTTGTCACTTTCATATGCTAGTGGGAATTTTTCATTATAAAACTTGGCTTGTATATTCCTACGATGGGCTTCCTCAAATGCCCTAGGTCTTCGTGAGCAAGCAAGTTGGATGCACACCCACTAGTTTTCTTTTGTTGAGCTTTCATTCATTTATAGCTCTAGTGCATCCGTTGCATGGCAATCCCTACTCCTCATGTTGACATCAATTGATGGGCATCTCCATAGCCCGTTGATTATCCTCGTCAATGTGAGACTCTCCCTTTTTTGTCTTCTCCACACAATCCCCATCATCATATTCTATTCCACCCATAGTGCTATATCCATGGCTCATGCTCATGTTTTGCATGAAGGTTGAAAAAGTTTGAGATTATTTAAGTACGAAACAATTGCTTGGCTTGTCATCAGGGGTGTAGAATTTGGGAACATTTTTGTGTGATGAAAATGAAGCATAGCCTAAATATATGATTTTGTAGGGATGAACTTTCTTTAGCCATGTTATTTTGAGAAGACATGATTACTTCGATTAGTATGCTTGAAGTATTACTATTTCTTTTGTCAATATGAACTTTTATTTTGAACCATTTGGATCTGAACATTCATGCCACAATAAAGAAAATTACATTGAGAATTATGCTAGGTAGCATTCCACATCAAAAATTCTGTTTTTAATTTTTTATCATTTACCTACTCGAGGATGAGTAGGAATTAAGCTTGGGGATGCTTGATACGTCTCCAACGTATCTATAATTTTTGTTTATTCCATGCTATTATATTACCCCTTTTGGATGTTTATAGGCTTTATTTTACACATTTTATCATTTTTGGGACTAACCTACTAACCGCTAGCCCGTATTGCTGTTTTTTTTGCCTATTTCACTATTTTGAAGAAAAGGAATATCGAACAGAGTCCAAACGGAATGAAACCTTCAGGAGCGTGATTTTTGGAACGAACATGATCCAGAGGACTTGGAGTGCAAGCCAAGAAGCAGCCACGAGATAGGAGGGCACGCCCACCCCCTCTAGGTGCGCCCCCTGTCTCGTGGGCCCCTCGGGCGGCCACCGACCTACTTCTTCCTCCTATATATACCCACGTACCCCAAAAACATCCAGGGAGCCAACAAAAAACAATTTCCACTGCCGTACCCTTCTGTATCCACGAGATCCCATCTTGGATCCTTCGTCGGTGCTCCGCCGGAGGGGGAATCGACAATGGAGGGCTTCTACATCAACACCATAGCCCCTCCGATGAGTTGTGAGTAGTTTACCACAGACCTTCGGGTCCATAGTTATTAGCTAGATGGCTTGTTCTCTCTTTCTGGATCTCAATACCATGTTCTCCCCCTCTCTTGTGGAGATCTATTCGATGTAACTCTTTTTGCGGTGTATTTGTCGAGATCCGATGAATTGTGGGTTTATGATCAAGTTTATCTATGAGAAATATTTGAATCTTCTCTGAATTCTTTTATGTATGATTGAGTTATCTTTGCAAGTCTCTTTGAATTATCAGTTTGGTTTGGCCTACTAGATTGATCTTTCTTGCCATGGGAGAAGTGCTTAGCTTTGGGTTCAATCTTGCGGTGTCCTTACCCAGTGACAGCAGGGATTGCAAGGCACGTATTGTATTGTTGCCATCGAGGATAAAAAGATGGGGTTTATATCATATTGCTTGAGTTTATCCCTCTACATCATGTCATCTTTCTTAATGCGTTACTCTGTTCTTATGAACTTAATACTCTAGATGCATGCTGGATAGCGATCGATGTGTGGAGTAATAGTAGTAGATGCAGGCAGGATTCGGTCTACTTCTCGCGGACGTGATGCCTATATACATGATCATGCGTAGATAATCTCATAATTATTCACTTTTCTATCAATTGCTCGACAGTAATTTGTTCACCCACCGTAATACTTATGCTATCTTGAGAGAAGCCACTAGTGAAACCTATGGCCCCGGGTCTATCTTTTATCATATAAGCTTTCAATCTACTTTTATTTGCATCTTTACTTTTCCAATCTATATTGTAAAATACCAAAAATATATTTATCTGATCATACTATCTCTATCAGATCTCACTTTTGCAAGTGGCCGTGAAGGGATTGACAACCCCTTTATCGCGTTGGTTGTGAGTTCTTTGTTTGTTTGTGTAGGTGCGTGGGACTTTTGAGGAGCCTCCTACTGGATTGGTACCTTGGTTCTCAAAAACTGAGGGAAATACTTACGCTACTATTGCTGCATCACCCTTTCCTCTTCAAGGAAAACCAACGCAAGCTCAAGACGTAGCACAATTCTAGCATGAATAATAAACCTTTATCATGAATAAGGAAATATAATAATAACAACTTTATTATTGCCTCTAGGGCATATTTCCATCAGCCCCCCACTTGCACTAAAGTCAATATTACATTGTAATGAATCTAACACCCATGGAGTCTTGGTGTTGATCATGTTTTGCTCGCGAAAGAGGCTTAGTCAACGGGTCTACTACATTCAGATCCGTATGTATTTTGCAAATTTCTATTTCTCCATCCTTGACCTTTTCACGAATGCAATTGAAGCATCTCTTGATGTGCTTGGCTCTCTTGTGAAACTTGGATTCCTTCGCTAAGGCAATTGCTCCAGTGTTTTCAAAAAAGATTTTCATTGGACCCGATGCACTGGTGTTGTGGGAGAACACGATCACCTATGGGGCCATCGGCCCCTTTGTGGTTCGGCAAGGGGGAAGATCACGTTGCACAAAGAGCGGAGGCCATGAAACAACATGACAGTGGTGACACTGGGTGTTTTTACCCAGGTTCGGGCCGCTGGGAAGCGTAAAACCCTACTCCTGCTTTGGTGGATTGGATGGAGGAACACAATGAACACACAACGCTCAAACCCGGCAAGGTGGCCTCGGGAAGAGCTGCTACGCGCGTACAAGTGTGCAAGGGTCCGAACCCTTTGCTTGGTTGCCTTGGACCTCCTTTTATAGCTTAAGGGGTTGCCATAGTAGCAAAATAGTCTTTATCTAGTGACTAGATAGCAAACAGTGCCATCATACCTAACTCCGGCAGTTAGGACAAAGTGCATCAAATGCACTGCTAGGTGTCGTGCTGAGGGTGAAGCCTGGTAAGCCTGTCGTGCTGCTTAATCATCTTCTACTTATCTGTTTGACATGCTTCTGGACGGGTGTCATATGAGAGTAATCTCTCTTCCAGTGGGCTGCCACATGCTTGGTGGAAGCCACTTATTCACTTGGGGGCTCGACACCACATTGCTAAGCGATTTGCGTTGTGGTGCGGTGGAGCGGTGTGATACGTCCATTTTGCATCATGCTTTTATATTGATATTTATTGCATTATGGGCTGTTATTACACATTATGGTGCAATACTTATGCCTTTTCTCTCTTATTTTACAAGGTTTACACAAAGAGGGAGAATGCCGACAGCTGGAATTCTGGACCAAAAAGGAGCAAATCTGAGAGACCTATTCTACAAAACTCCAAAAAGTCCTAAAAATTTACGGAGAATTATTTTGGAATATATAAAAAATATTGGGCGAATAAAATACCAGAGGGGACCCACCAGGAGGCCACAAGCCTGGGGGCGCGCCCCTAGGGCTTGTGGCCCCCCTGTCAGGTCTCTGGTGCCCATCTTCTGCTATATGGAGAGTTTTGACCTAGAAAAAATCATAAGGAAGCTTTCGGGACGAAGCGCCGCTGTCTCGAGGCGGAACCTGGGTGTCGGTGTCAAAACCGGCGGATCTCGGGTAGGGGGTCCCGAACTATGCGTCTAGGCGGATGGTAACAGGAGACAAGGGACACGATGTTTTTGCCCAGGTTCGGGCCCTCTCGATGGAGGTAAAACCCTACTCCTGCTTGATTGATATTGATGATATAGGTAGTACAAGAGTGGATCTACCACGAGATCAAGGAGGCTAAACCCTAGAAGCTAGCCTATGGTATGATTGTTGTAATGGTTGTCCGTCCTACGGACTAAAGCCCTCTGGTTTATATAGACACCGGGGAGGGCTAGGGTTACACAGAGTCGGTTACAATGGTAGGAGATCTACATATCCGTATTGCCAAGCTTGCCTTCCATGCCAAGGAAAGTCCCATCCGGACACGGGACGAAGTCTTCAATCTTGTATCTTCATAGTCTTGGAGTCCGGCCGACGATGATAGTCTGGCTGTCCGGACACCCCCTAGTCCAGGACTCCCTCAGTAGCCCCTGAACCAGGCTGCAATGATGATGAGTCCGGCGCTTATATAGTTCGGCATTGCAAGGCGGGTTCCTCCTCCGAATAATTCATAGAAGATTGTGAACACCAGGATAGTGTCCGGCTCTGCAAAATAAATTCCACATTCCACCATAGGGAGAATAATATGTACACAAGTTCAATCTGCTGACGTATCTTGTAGCATGACGTCACGCCACTACCAAGCCTTTACTTGAATCATTTTTTATTATACCACCTCAGCGCGTTTAGCAAAGCGGTTTCCTTGGCACGTCTTGTCGAAGCAGAGATCGTGTTCCCCTTATTCCGGGATTCTCATCAATACGGACGTGGGTAACCCAACCGCGCCATTGATGGTGGTGCTTGGGAGATAAGCGAGTTTTACCAGGCCGGTGGGGACACATAGTTTTCGTCCGCCCATATATAAGGGGATAAGGATCCACCCTTTTTACCTACGCCTTCTTCCTCCTTTGCTTATCCATCTCCGCGCACTCTCGAGCTCCAGCGCCCAAGTCCGTGCATCTCGTCTCGACCTTCTCCGACCATGTCCGGAGCGGGAGGCAAATGGCTGGCCTCCTCCGTGACGGAGGAGCACATCGCAAAACTGCGCAGCGCCGGATACCTTTCCGGCGACATCGCGCACCGGCTGCCCGACAAGGGGTAGCTCATCCCCACCCCCAGGCCTCATGAGAGGGTCGTATTCCTTCCCCACTTCCTCCGCGGACTGGGCTTCCCATTGCATCCCTTTGTCCGGGGGCTCATGTACTATTACGGCCTGGATTTCCACGATCTGGCGCCAAACTTCATCCTCAACATCTCGGCGTTTATCGTCGTGTGTGAGGCCTTCCTCTGCATCCACCCCACTTCGGCTTGTGGCTCAAGACCTTCAACGTCAAGCCGAAGGTGGTGAAGGGCACTCAAGCGGAGTGCGGAGGCGCCATGTTGGGCAAGATGCCCAACGTCATCTGGCTCGAAGGGGCCTTTGTGGAGTCCGTCAAGGGGTGGCAATCGGGGTGGTTCTACATCACCGAGCCACACAACCCTAAGTGGGCGGCGGCCCTCGAGTTCAGATCTGGTATCCCTATGCAGCTCACCTCCTGGAAAGAGAAGGGCTTGCTATGGGGCAGTTCGGAGGAGCTGACAGGACTCCAGTCCTGTCTTCAGACCCTGGTGAACAAGAAGCTTAGGCTTGTCAATGTGGTCCAGGTCATGCTCATCCGCCGGATCCTCCCCTGCCAACAACGGGCCTTCAATCTGTGGGAGTTTGATCCGGCACAGCACCGGACTCTGAGCGGGCTCTTCGACACGATGTATGAAGCCGTCTGGAGGGTGCTGTTCAAGGGCGGAGAAGCCCCCGCGTCCGCGACTGAGGATCACGGATTCAGCACCAAGCGCCCGGCCGGTGAGGTAAGCTTCGTTATCCTCTATGGGACAGTTGTTTTATTTCATAGTTTGACTCTATGTGGGATCTAAAACTCCCAATGCCTTTGACAGGACTGGCAGAGGACGTCCGGACAGGTAGACTGTCTGGCTCCCCTTCCCGAAGACCCAGCGGATGCCCGCTTAACGGGGCTGCTGGTCCCGGCACTCTATGTGGTGCCGGAGAAGAAGGCCAAGAAGAAGGCCACGGGAACTCGAAGAAGTTCCCGGCGCCAGGTGATATCGGACTCATCGTCCGATGGCTCCGAGGCGGACTCCTCCCCCGAAGACGAGGAGGAGAAAGAGGACTCTCTTCCAGAGGAGGGAGAGAGGAAGAGGAAGGCCTCCCCAACAGGGGAGGCCGAAGGGTCCAAGAGGGGAAGAACTATTCCCCCGGACAGCTCCGCCAACGCCAACGTTGGCGATGAAGAGTGGCCCTCAATGGCCAGGCCTCCGGCAAGATCGTAAGTATCCGGATTCTTGAATGATTTATATTTTCTCTTTTGTGTCACATAGTGTCCTTCTAATGCCGCACTCTGCCTGCAGTCCGGCCGACGATGATCTCCCCGCTTCGTCGAGCGGGTCGTTGGCTCCGTCGGATGTAGATTCCATCCCGACTGCCTCCACCCCTCGCGCCGCTGAGGACGCCGAGGTGGGATCCCGGGAAGGGACCCATCAGGAGGAGGCTCCGGAGGCGCCGCAAGGCAGCCTCCCGGACTTTGCACCGGACTCCACGCCGGAACCCGCAGTGGTTCCGGAGTCCGGCAGGCGGCCCCTTTGCAAGAAGGGCAAGACCGTGACGCCGGCGGCCCCCGTCCAACCGGAGGCGCCGGACAACTTGTTGGAGGCGCTCAAAGGCGCTTCCATCGAGGAAGAACGCCGCACTATTATGAGTGCGGTGATTCAGAAGGTTCAGCTCGCCAAGAGCGGGCTGACCGAAGCCTGCAGTAGCCTTCTAACAGGCTTTGAGGTAAGAAGTTAAAATTATGTAATGTAATACCGCATAGACAGTAGCCCCTGATGCTCGGTTCGGTGTTCGGAAAGAAAAGCCGGACTGAGGATCTAAAAAGATATACGCAGGGTTGCTAAAAATTATGTCAATATGGGTTTGCAGGCTGCACTGCTGACCTCTGCCGCACTGACTGCGGAGGTAGTGCTTTAAAGCAGGACCTCGAGCGGTCCGAGCAAGAGCTCGGCCGTGCCAAGAAGCAGCTCGAGGACAAAGAAGGTGAGTAATACCACTTTGAATAGTTACCTTATAGAAAAGGATTTAGGTTGCAATAAATATAACAAGGATAACGTGGGTACTGCAGGGGCCACGAACGAGGTGGCAGCCCCGAAGGAGGCTGTGTCCGCGGCCGAACGCAATGCGGCCGCGGAACAGGCAGAGCGAGAGAAGCAGGAGGCGCGGGTGGCGGAGGTGCGGCAAGAGCTCCAAGCTCTCATGGAAAAGCATGAGAGTTTGGAGCGCGACTCGAAGGCTCGAGAGTCCGAGCTTGCCTCGGCTCTCGAAAGTGCTAAAGCCACCAAGGCTGAGGCCCATAAGGCCCTTCAAGAGGTTGAGGATGTGAAGAAAATAGCGGCGGGTAAGGCATTTTTCATGCAAAGAAAGCATGTTAATGTAAACTACCTAACACTTACCCGAATTCGGAGCTCTACAGGGGCGTTTGTAGATCTGCCTCGCAGTGTGTCCGATGCTGTCGCATTCTACCGAGCCAAGGAGGGGAGCTCAATGGAGAAGGTCTTCTGGTCTCAGTAGGCTGAGGCCGGCAATCTGGTGCCCCCTAGCGACCAGCTGAAGCAGCTGGTCGAGCTCCACAAGGTAGCCGAGCAGGCCATGAAGGGCCTCATAGTCCGGCTGTGGCCTGGAGAGGCCATGCCTGGGAGCTACTTTGGCCTCGTGCGGCGGCTGGTGGATGCGTGCCCCTGGGTGGAGGTCATCAAGCGCTCCGCCTGTATTGAAGGTGCTCGTCGGGCCCTTGCCCGCGCAAAGGTGCACTGGGGCAGGCTGGATGCGGAGAGGCTTATCACTAACGCGCCGCCAGTGGGCAAGGAGTATCGTATGCCCGAGATGTACTATAAGACTGTCCTGAAGGGTGCCCGCAAGATTGCGGATGAGTGCCCCAGAGATGTAATTATTGAGTAAACTCGCCATGTGTTATCCTGTGCGCTGAAAACTTTGTTCATATGCGCTAAGCAACGCTTGTTTGATTTAAAATATTACCTTCTGTGCGGCCGTTTATAAAATCTGAGAGATGGCAAGTCGTCGGCTTCAGCCCCCATGCCACTAGTGCTGGGGTGTTCGGGATAAACTTGAGCACTCTTGTTCCCATTTTTGGGTCCATCTAGGGAGGCGCTCAACACAACGAACAAGGCAACCGGACTTATAATGCTTGAACACTCTCACTTAGCCATATAATTCTATAATTTTAAATTTCGGCGAAGCCCCTAGTATTCGGAAGACCGAGTTCGGGGCGCTATCCACGCCTTGGCCGGACATTATCCGGTTCTTCGCTCGAAACGGCATAAGTCTTTAGGGACTCGAAAAGACCTCTCAAACAGTGACCAGTCTCTCGCCTTATCATGCCAGTCAGTTTTAGCTTTCTCTACTGAGGCGCTCGCCCAGCTCAACCGGGGCGCAATCACAGTGGTTCTCCCAGTGCTACCTTAGCCGATGGAACGGAACGTAAGGTACCAAAACATGGGAGCCGGGCAAACCCAACTATTGACCCAAGACATGATTCGGAGCCGATTCATATAATGCTATAAGTTCGGGGTGCCGCACTTGTGAAAGTGTTCGGACTTATCACACCATAATGCGGGGAACATAAGCCCCTGGTGTATTCGGCCGTACCAAAATATACGGGTGCAAGATGTCATTAATGAACATATATGTAAAGTAATGCAATTATATGCAAAAAGTGCTGCATTATTTATTTAAGGAATTCTGCTATGAGTGCGGAATGATACAAATAGTGCGGTAAGCAAGGGATTGGACTAATTAAAACATGTCCCCCTCCAGGGGTGGGCTGCGGACTGGTGTGTATAATCAAATTTAATGCTCGTAATGGAGACCACCTGAGTGTTCGTCGCAGCCTTTTTCCCTCCCTGGCCGTTGCATCGTGAGTTCGGCGGGTTCGCCGCCGGACAGGGCCTCTGGTGAACGGAGTCCTGTGTATAAAAAGAAGGAAAATAAAAATAAAAAGAGCGACACACTTGGGAGCCCCTGGTGTGGTCGAGCCGCACTCTGGGTCTGTTGTGGTCGTGCCCCTCCCCCTATGCCCATGGTATCTACAAAGCGTAATGATGTACGCGTGGGGCTGGTCTTGCAATCTTGCGAGGGCTGGGGTTGGGGCCGCATTGCTACGCATGCTCGGAATGTGCCAGGTGGTCTTGATTGATATTGCTCCGGGCGCGTTTGGCCGTGTCCGGTCGTTTAACGGCCGGACTCGAAAATTGCCTTAGAAGGCTGCTCTGAACTTCTGCCGCGAGAGCCGCTGTATGTTCCTCCGTTCGGAGGGAGCGTTCCATATTTCCATTAACCGTGATGACTCCACGAGGGCCTGGCATCTTGAGCTTGAGTTATGCATAATGCGGCACCGCGTTGAACTTTGCGAACGCGGTTCGTCCGAGCAGGGCGTGATAGCCGCTGTGGAACGGAACTATGTCGAAGATTAACTCCTCGCTTCGGAAATTATCCGGGGATCCGAAGACCACTTCCAGTGTGACTGAGCCTGTACAATTGGCCTCAACACCTGGTATGACGCCTTTGAAGGTCGTCTTTGTAGGTTTAATCCTTGAGGGGTCTATGCCCATCTTGCGCACTGTATCCTGATAAAGCAGGTTCAGGCTACTGCCGCCGTCCACCAGGACTCTTGTGAGGTGAAATCCATCGACGATTGGGTCTAAAACCAATGCGGCGAATCCTCCATGGCGGATACTGGTCGGATGGTCTCTTCGATCAAAAGTGATCGGGCAAGAGGACCATGGATTGAACTTCGGGGCGACTGGCTCCATCGCATATACGTCCCTCAGTGCACGCTTCCGCTCCCTCTTGGGTATGTGGGTTGCATATATCATGTTTACCATCCGCACTTGTGGGGGGAAGCCCTTTTGTCCTCTACTGTTCGGCGGCCGGGTCTCTTCCTCGTCATCGCTGTGCAGCCCCTTGTCATTGTTTTCAGCAATTAACTTGCCTGCCTGCTTGAATACCCAACAATCTCTGTTGGTGTGGTTAGCTGGTTTTTCGGGGGTGCCATGTATCTAGCAAGAGCGGTCGAGTATTCGGTCCAAATTGGACGGACCCGGAGTGGTTCTTTTGAATGGCTTCTTCCGCTGACCGGGTTTAGAGCCTCGGAATCCGGCGTTGACTGCCGTATCCTCATTGTTATCGCCGTTAACGCGGCGTTTGTTTTTGCTTCGACGCGACCTGCCATTGTGGTCCTTAGTATTCGGACTGCCAGCATTTTTACTGAGGTTGTTGCTGCGAGCTAGCCAGCTATCCTCTCCCGCACAGAAGCGGGTCATTAATGATGTGAGGGCTGCCATGGATTTCGACTTTTCCTGTCCTAGGTGCCGGGCTAGCCACTCGTCGCGGATGTTATGTTTGAAGGCTGCGAGGGCCTCTACATCCAGACAGTCGACAATTTGATTTTTCTTTGTTAAGAACCATGTCCAGAATTGCCTGGCCGATTCGTCTGGCTGCTGGATTATGTGGCTTAGGTCATCAGCGTCTGGTGGTCGCACATATGTGCCCTGGAAGTTGTCGAGGAATGCGGCTTCCAGGTCCTCCGAACACCCAATTGACTCTGCGGGCAAGCTGTTAAGCCAATGCCGAGCTGGTCCTTTAAGCTTGAGTGGGAGATATTTGATGGCGTGGAGATCGTCTCCGCGGGCCATATGGATATGAAGGAGATAATCTTCGATCCAAACCGCGGGGTCTGTTGTGCCATCGTAGGATTCAATGTTTACGGGTTTAAACCCTTCAGGGATTTGATGATCCATTACTTCGTCTGTGAAGCATAGCGGGTGTGCAGCGCCTCTGTATTGAGCAATATCACAACGTAGCTCAAAGGAGCGTTGTCTTCTGTGTTCGGCCCGGCCGGAGTTGTTGTATCCAGCGCGACGGTATTTGTCGTGGGTCGTGGGGCGCCCTCGTGATCCATAGATAGATCTGGATTGTCTTGCTTTGTCCTCCAATATGTCCCGCAAGTCTGGCGCGTTCCCTCGTGGCTTCGTACTTTTTGAGCGATGCCGGGGTACAGTCTTGGTGGAGGGCCTAGGTGCCTCTCTGTCCCGACCATGGGGTGGTCGGTCTGCCGTATTGTGCGCTGGTGATGAAGGTATATATGCTTCCTCCTCTAGTCGGGGGAGCAACTTGCGTTTTGGGTAGCTCTTGGAGGGGCGTTCGAGTTCATACTCTTCGGCCGCGAGGACCTCGGTCCATCTGTCGGCCAACAGGTCTTGATCAGCTTGAAGCTGCTGCTGCTTTTTCTTTAGGCTATTTGCTATGGCCATTAGCCTGCGTTTGAAATGCTCTTGTTCGACGGGATCCTCAGGCACGACGAATTCGTCGTCGTCGAGGCTTGCCTCGTCTCCGGAGGGAGGTATGTAATTATCATCCTCGACCTCTTCGTCTGCCGCTCTCTTGTGAGGGCTTGCTTCTGCGTCCTCCTGCGCTGAATCTTGTAGGAGGGGATTGTCTTCGGCACTTTCTGGGGTGTTATTATCTCCTGTGCCGGAATCTCCATTCTTACTGTGGCGGGTTTTAGAGCGGCGCCGCTGACGCCGGCAGTTGGGCTATTTCTTTAAGGAATCTGCCTCTGCTGCTTCTTCGCCATCCCCATCTTTTGGGGTGTCCACCATGTATATGTCATATGATGAGGTGGTCTTCCAGTGCCCTGTAGGCGCTGGTTCTTGGTCTTCTCCGGCATCGTCGTCCATACCGTCGATGTCTTCGGAGTCGTAGTGTAGCATGTCGGTTAGATCGTCGACAGTGGCTACAAAGTGAGTGGTGGGTGGGCTTTGAATTTCTTCGTCGTCCGAATCCCAACCATCCTAGCCATAGTCCGGCCAGGGCTCTCCGGATAGCGAGAGATGCTTTAGCAAATTTAGGATGTTGCCAAAGGGTGAGTGCTGAAAGATGTCCGCAGCGGTGAACTCCATGATCGGCGCCCAATCGGATTCGATTGGCAGGGGCGCAGGAGGTTCGGAGTCCGGCACCTCGGAGTCACGAGCTTTATAAGGGACGAGGTCAGTGTTCGGCTCCATTGCCGTGGAAGTCGCAGCTCCCGAGGCGGTGTCCAGCCACCCGTCCTCGATCTGCGCAATCGGCTCCGGACTATGGATCGGAGCGGATTCATGTGTGGCCTCCAAAGTACTGTCCGGCGGCAGAGCTAGATCATGCCCATTGTGACAGTGCGGCACGCTCGGCTGCGGCTTGGATCCGTCGAAGGTCAAGTCTCCGCGGATATCCGCCATGAAATTTAGGCTTCCAAATCTGACCCGACGGCCAGGGGCGTAGCTTTCGATCTGCTCCAGATGGCCAAGTGAATTGGCCCGCAGTGCAAAGCTGCCGAATACGAAGATCTGTCCGGGGAGAAAAATCTCACCCTGGACGGCGTTGTTGTTGATTGAAGAAGCCATCAAGCCTATTGGTGACGACACAGAGGAACTCTCAATGAAAGCACCAATGTCGGTGTCAAAACCGGCGGATCTCGGGTAGGGGGTCCCGAACTGTGCGTCTAGGCGGATGGTAACAGGAGACAAGGGACACGATGTTTTTACCCAGGTTCGGGCCATCTCGATGGAGGTAAAACCCTACTCCTGCTTGATTGGTATTGATGATATGGGTAGTACAAGAGTGGATCTACCACGAGATCAAGGAGGCTAAACCCTAGAAGCTAGCCTATGGTATGATTGTTGTAATGGTTGTCCGTCCTACGGACTAAAGCCCTCCGGTTTATATAGACACCGGGGAGGGCTAGGGTTACACAGTGTCGGTTACAATGGTAGGAGATCTACATATCCGTATTGCCAAGCTTGCCTTCCACGCCAAGGAAAGTCCCATCCGAACACGGGACAAAGTCTTCAATCTTGTATCTTCATAGTCTTGGAGTCCGGCCGACGATGATAGTCCGGCTGTCCGGACACCCCCTAGTCCAGGACTCCCTCACTGGGCAGAAGCAATCTAGGGCTCCAGCGGAGCTGTTCTACTGGGGAAACTTCCCTCCCGGAGGGGGAAATCAAAGCCATCGTCATCACCAACGATCCTCTCATCGAGAGGGCACTACTGCAGGATGCTGCTAATGCGACACTACGATCAAAGACCCTTCGAGAAACTGTGTGTGATGCAATAATCACAAACGGTGCTGTATGAAAACCGTCAGAAATGTATAAAACATTTGCGATGAGGGATGCATCAAACACAGTTCAGGTTTTAGTTGCATGTGCGATGAAGGGCAAACGGTTCAGTTCAATTAACTGTTTGCGATGAGGAGGAACAAAAGAAACGGGCAGCCATATGATGGCGTGTGCGATACACATCATACGGTTCACTTGGATGAACTGTTTGTGATTAGGCATCACAAAAGAAACGGGCAGCCAGGTGAAGGTGTGTGTGATATACAACATACAGTTCACTCGGATGAACTGTTTGTGATTAGGCAACACAAAAGAAATGGTCAGCCAGATCAAGGTGTGTGCGATATACGCATGCGGTTCACTCGTCCCTTGTCGTCAGTGTGTGACCTCTGTGGCAACCGTTCACTCCCCAAGCGCCTCTTCGTGTACCGTGGCAATCGTCCATCGCCTCTTCGCCTTTGCCTCTCGATTTGAAACTGATGTCGCACGTTCTTTCTCCCTCCATTTGCATTTACCCTTCCTTCTGCCATTGTTCGATCATCTTCTCCATGGAGGGAACAGGCCAGAAATGACTGTTATTCTTGCCCCAATCTGAAAGATGACGTGGTGGAGGAACTCATTGATCGGTGCGACGTCATTCCTCGGATAGCATGACATGTTCGTTCAAGACCATTCTCGACTCAACTAATAACATCATTACAAGGAATCCAAGGGTCCAGGAGCGGTTTGATCTCCCCTATCTTCTTTGCCGTGACCCTGCTAACTGACGTGAGGACGAGGGAAGCCTCGCCTTGTGCAAGTTGATGCCACTTGATAATGATACATATGATGTTAAGATGCCATCACTTGAGGGCAAGGCTTGGGCAGGCGCAAATGGAGATTGGATTGTTTATATTGGGTACAATTGCAAGTGGGAACTTGTGAATGTGTACACTCGTCACCGGGTTCCACTTCCAAAAATCTCTGATGATTGCCCAGAGGTTGAGTACACCAGTATTCTACGTGAGTTCAAATACGATCATGGTGACTGTCATCTATGGAAGATAGCAATTTGTCGAGTTCCCAACCGCTCTTGGGATTACATGAACTATGAAGTTGTTGCTATCTTCGACAAGCTTGTTGCCTTCCTTACTTCCACGCCTCGATGGATATTGCTCAAAAATCAATTTCTGTACATGGATGAGTACTGTGATGCAATTCAATACGAGGGTCTTGTGTTTGCTGCCACCACTCGTGGCACTGTTTTTGCATGGAATCATCATGCTTTCGGTACATTTGTTTTCCACTGTAATTATAATTGTTTCATCCACATGCATGCAGGTTAGCTAGTTTCCCTTTACTAATTAATTAACCTTCTTGTATTTCCAAGGTCCTGTGAACGACATTCCACCACCTATACTTGAAAATTTTTATAACCAAGGGGGAGATGACGATGCTGATGATCACGAGCATGAGGACGAGCAGGACCCATATACTCAGGGTGCCTGGCAACTTATTCCGACTGATCACCTCTTCTTGTCTGTATACAGGGCACTGCTGATGTTACTAAGGAATCAGGTGTTGTCTTGCATGGTCGCACTCTTTGGACCTATTCCAACATCCGTTGCAGGGTATTCGGGATGGATACTAGTGTACTAGTGCCAACACCTTCTCCCTGGTTCAGTACTGAAAGTCTTGGAGGAAACTCGCTCTTCCTTGGACAAAACTATCCAATGATGGTGGAAGGCGATCCTGTAACGCCCCGAGCCCGGCGCCCTAGAAGACTTCGAGCTATTCCGAGCTTTGCCGTGTGTTTTATTTTGCTTGTTGCATTGCATCATGTCATCATGCCATCATGTCATTTAATTTTTGCAACTCATCTAAATAAATTGTATGGACCTTCGATCCATTTAAATTGAGGGAATCCAGAGGGTGACTTCTCTTTATAACATATCCTCCCAATATTAGGGAGCTATATTAAATATTTCTTTAATTTGGAAATCACCATAATACACATGCAATTTATCCCAATGCCTTTGTTACCTTAATTCTTGGTCTCCAACCTTGCCATATATTCTTTCATCATATTCTGGAGCTCCACCAAAAATCTCAACATTTTTGGACACTTCAAAAACCAAGTCCTAGTTCAAACCCATTTGAGTGAAATTCAAATGAGTTCGAATTTACATCTTTCAACCTTGGCCTTTTCTATTTTCTCGGAACAAGCACATTCTTGTGGGTCCGGGAAAATTATCCGCATGTCCAACTTCTTCCCCTAACCTCCCTTTCTTTTCTTTCTTATCTCTGTTTTTTAATTTTCTTTAGAGTGAGAGAGAGAAGAGAGCCTGCAGCCCAGCCGGCCCCTAAGCCCAAAGCCCAGTCGGCGCCCCCACCAGATCTAACCCTAGCCCGCACCCTGCTCTCCTCCCTTGCGCCGCCACTCCCTCCTCTCGATCTCTCTGTCTCCCTCGCTCGTGCCGCCATCCGCAGAGAAAGAGAGAGGAGCGAGACCCCTCAAGCCAACCACCCCGCGGCCTCGCGAGCTCGTCTGCCCGCACGACCATGGCACCGCCGACCTCCATGGATCGCCGCTCCCTGCTCCCTTCTGCATGTGTTTCTCCGCCCTGAGCTGCGGTGCGACCAACTCCGACGGCCCCTTCGCCTCTGCGCGCGAGCGCCGCGCGCCCAACCTCCTGCTCGTGCCTGCATCTCTCCGTCATCAGCCACCTCAAGCTCGCCACCGTGCCAGGACCTCCTTGCGCGCCTCCTCGTCTACCCGGCGCCACCGCCTCGTCAGCTCCATCGTCAGGGGAGGAGCCCCTTGATCCGTCCCCTTCGGCCCCGACTCCGGCGAGCGCCGCCCCGTTGACTCTCCTCCACGCGACGCCTCCCCTCTGCTTCCTCGTCCACCGCTGTTCCCGTCGCTCCACCGCGACTTGGGCAAGTTGTCGACCTCACCGCCTTCCTGCACGCGCGTGCCCGCTACTGGTCTCGTGCCAGGGCCCCTCCTCCTCACGGCCATGGTGTCCGTCGTGGCTGTACAGTGCCGGCACGTTGCTGCTGCTTCGCCGCCCGCCTCCCTTTATTGACCACCAAGACCTGAGGCCTTTTGTGTTGCTTCGTTTGGATGCGTCAAGTTCCGCTTCTACCTGTGTACGACTACGTGGATTCACCAAGTACACCACCGGCAAGACCACACGGATGCTCGGCCGAGTACTGTACGAAACGCCAAGTACCACGACGACCATCAACATGTACCTCTACACCGCATCAAAACGCTGAGTTCCTCGCCGTCGACCCCAAGTTACTCAGATTCGTCAAGTTCCTATCCGAAACGAATGTGTACCACTACTTCCACGACATCCCGTGAACGCCTACTTCCTCTACACCGCTCCGAACTCGAACCGCTCCGAAAATGCACGCTTCAAAGGTATAACCATCGAGACAACCGTCGAATGCATGTGTTGTATGAGATGCCCGTGTTTGCACCGTGATCGAATTGTCGCTTGCGATGCCCCTCTTTTGCCATGCCACCATCATGTGGGACACCCGGTATCCGGGATCACTCCCCATCTTTTGCATGTTCCGCACATCCGCACACTTGCTTCTTTTGCACCAGCATCTCGACGAGTTGTCAGATCATCGGAATGTTGCCGTGGCACCATTTCCGTTGTTTTTGCCGTGGCACCCCTTTTGTTCCGCCATGGTGACTAAATGCTTCATAACATGCTCATGTCAACATTTTCATAAAATTGCATAAACTTGTATATGTCATCCGCATCATGATAAAAACATTTAAAATGGTTAAAATTGTGTTTGCATTATATTGCTAAATGACATATGGGGATTTTCCGGAATTGTTGTTTGTTGTTTCCGGCCTCATTTAAACTTGCCTAAATAGGTGGTTTGCTCATGCTTCACCTCTTGCCATGTTTATAACAACATGTAATATTGTTGTGTTCCTAACTGAGAGAGAACTAAATAATTGATGTGGTGTTTCGTCAATATGCAACTCGTTGCATATTGAGCTCCACTTAACTTGTAGTGTTGTTTGTGCATATTGCCATGCCATGCCTCATTAAACCGGACATGCATCATACTTGTTTGTGCATCATGACATGTTTATGCTTGTGTGTTTACCATGTTGTTTGCTTCTTTCCGGTTTGCTTCTCTTGTTAGCTTCGGTTTTGTTCCAGAGTTGTGAGGATTCATTCGACTACGTCCGTTTGTCTTCTTCACGGACTCGTTCTTCTTCCTTGCGGGATCTCAGGCAAGATGACCATTACCCTCGATATCACTTCTATCTTTGCTTGCTAGTTGCTTCGTTCTATCGCTATGCTGTGCTACCTATCACTTGTTTACCATGCCCCCCATATTGCCATGCCAGCCTCTAAACTTTTCACCCTTCCTAGCAAACCATTGCTTGGCTATGTTACAGCTTTGCTCAGCCCCTCTTATAGTGTTGTTAGTTGCAGGAGAAGTCGAAGATTGCTCCATGATGGACATGATTATGTTGGGATATCACAATATCTCTTATTTAATTAATGCATCTATATACTTGGTAAAGGGTGGAAGGCTTGGCCTTATGCCTGGTGTTTTGTTCCACTCTTGCTGCCCTAGTTTCCGTCATACCGGTGTTATGTTCCTTGATTTTGCGTTCCTTACGCGGTTGGGTGATTTATGGGACCCCCTTGACAGTTTGCTTTGAATAAAACTCCTCCAGCAAGGCCCAACCTTGGTTTTAACATTTTCCACCTAAGCCTTTTTCCCTTGGGTTCTGCAGACTCAAGGGTCATCTTTATTTTACCCCGCGGGCCAGTGCTCCTTCGAGTGTTGGTCCGAATCGAGTAGACTACTGGGCCACCTCGGGGAAACTTGAGGGCTGGTTTTACTCGTAGGATGTCTCATCCGGTGTGCCCTGAGAACGAGATATGTGCAGCTCCTATCGGGATTTGTCGGTACATCGGGCGGCTTTGCTGCTCTTGTTTTACCATTGTTGAAATGTCTTGTAAACCGGGATTCCGAGACTGATCGGGTCTTCCTGGGAGAAGGAATATCCTTCGTTGACCGTGAGAGCTTGTGATGGGCTAAGTTGGGACACCCCTGTAGGGTATAAACTTTCGAGAGCCGTGCCCGCGGTTATGTGGCAGATGGGAATTTGTTAATATCCTGTTGTAGAGAACTTGACACTTGACTTAATTAAAAAGCATCAACCGCGTGTGTAGCCGTGATGGTCTCTTTTCGGCGGAGTCTGGGAAGTGATTACGGTCTTGGTGTTATGATTGTGCGTAAGCAGTTTCAGGATCACTTCTTGATCACTTCTAGCTTCTCGACCATTCCGTTGCTTCTCTTCTCGTTCTTATTTGCATATGTTAGCCACCATATATGCTTAGTGCTTGCTGCAACTCCACCTCATTACCACTTCCTACCCATAAGCTTAAATAGTCTTGATCTCGCGGGTTTTGAGATTGCTGAGTCCTCGTGACTCACCAGATACTATCACAACAGTTGTAGGTGCCGATGATACCAGTGCAGGTGATGAAACCGAGCTCAGATGGGAGCTCAACACAGATCTTGGTCGTTGCTATGTTTCATTTCATGTTGATCAGTAGTGGAGCCCAGTTGGGACGATCGGGGATTTAGCAGTTGGGTTATCTTTTTTTTTGTCTTCGTCCGTAGTCGGACTATGTGTGTGCTTTGAATGTGGTATGAATGTATTTATATATTGTGTGAAGTGGCGATTGTAAGCCAACTCTTTATCCCTTTCTTGTTCATTACATGGGATTGTGTGAAGATGACCCTTCTTGCGATAAAACCACAGTGCGGTTATGCCTCTAAGTCGTGCTTCGACACGTGGGAGATATAGCCGCATCGTGGGTGTTACAGATCCAGCTGCTGTTGACACCACATTACTACCATTTATGAGAAGTAATTGTATCTATACCTCGGACATTGCTATGCTTCCCTACCGTCCCAATATGTGTCCTAACATAGGCCACTTCAGCCTGGATGATCAGTCCTGCGTTGGTCTCGAGATTGACAGTAGTTGGCCCTCCCAGAGAATCACTTTTGGTTCAAAGCAAGCGTTTCCAACGCCGACGAGTGGTTGAGCTGAAGTTCATTTTGTCGCTTTGTTATTTGTTGTGTGAGAAAAACTTTACTAGAATGTTTTGTTGGAAATGATCTATTATCCAACGTGTATCCTCGTTGTCGTTGTGGGCGATGACTTGTTGTATGTAATCAATGGTGCATTTGCATATGCGTCCACGCCTACTAGAGGTGTCCATATGAACAGTGCTAGTGATTTTAGTTGCAAAAATTAGATAGTGCTAGTGATTTTTAGCTGCATATTTTGACAAATCGCAGTGTTACAAGGTTCACAAATGGCAATGTTACTCGATAAACAAATGCTAATTTTCCAGTTTGACAAATGGCAACATACCCAAAATGACAGATATGCAAATCTTACCCAATTGTTTGTACATGGTTGCACACGGGTCATGCAAAACAACCGTTTGCATTGAAGGTCCTGCTCGGCACATTTTCCCTTGGCTTCCTGGGGAAGCTGTCGATTTGCATCCAGGTGTTCTAAATAAAATGTTTGCGATGAGTGTTTTATATTTAAAAACCATTGGCGTTTTTTAGAAGAAAATCGTTTGATAAGTCTGTACATTAAGAGAGAAAAATGCAAGTTCGTTCAAACCATATCTTTCATTCAGTCACACTGCGAATTTATATTCATATGATCGAGAATTCGAGATACAATATTAAACCCCAAAAAACTATTTCCAGTGGCGGCGGAGGTGGCGTGCCGCGCCGTCGTTGTCGTTGTCATCCTCCGGGATGCCGTTGTTGAAGTCTTCAAGGAAGCACAAAATGTTCTTCACTTGTAAATCAAACATCATGCCATCGCGCGGTCGACGGGCGGGGCGCGGGAGGACGACAACTGGCACCGTTGAGAGGTAGCAGTTGACGGCAGCACATCCCTTGCTGCTGAGGGAGGCGCGCACACGGGCACGGGCACGGGCGGCGGG
Source organism: Triticum dicoccoides (assembly GCF_002162155.2). Lineage (NCBI taxonomy): Eukaryota > Viridiplantae > Streptophyta > Magnoliopsida > Poales > Poaceae > Triticum > Triticum dicoccoides. The sequence goes on from NC_041391.1 coordinate 228,312,158, forward strand.
TGCAGCCAAGCGCACGTGGGTCGACGCCACCGTGGGTGGAGGGGCACGCACGGGCACGGGCGCTGGCATCTACACGAGCTCACGCAGGTCCGCGGAGACCTCGCTGACGCCCGCGGCTTCGAGCTCTGCGATAGTGCTCGACGACCAGCCCGTCAATGCTACGGGGATGGTCGCTGGCGCAGGCGCGGGGATGGGAGCTGGGACGGGAGCGGGGACAGCAATCGCCGTGGCCAGCTCGTTCTAGGCCATGTCCATGAGGCCCCATTCCTCCTTATTTTCTATCTCCTCCGGCTCGGAGTCGACTTCATCAAACTTGAAGAGTAGTGGCAGATGATCATTCTGCGCCATGGCGTTGGTGGAGGTGTTGGGGAACGTTGCAGAAAATAAAAAAATTCTACGCTTCACCAAGATCAATCTATGGAGTCATCTAGCAACGAGAGAGAGGAGTGCATCTACATACCCTTGTAGATCACGCGCGGAAGCGTTGAAGAGAACGGGGTTGAGGGAGTCGTACTCGTCGTGATCCAAATCACCGGAGATCCTAGTGCTGAACGGACGGCACCTCCTCGTTCAACACACGTACGGTTGGGGAAGACATCTCCTCCTTCTTGATCCAGCAAGGGGAAGTGAGAGGTTGATGGAGATCCAGCAGCACGACGGCGTGGTGGTGGAAGTAGCGGCCATCTCGGCAGGGCTTCGCCAAGCTCAGCGAGAGGTTTCACGGAGGGAGAGGGAGGCGCCAGGAGCAGGGGTGCGCAGCCCTCCCTCCCCCTC
>NC_041391.1:228313136-228426487 GCF_002162155.2 Triticum dicoccoides
GGGGCGGCCAAAGGGGGGGACTTGCCCCCCAAGTCAAGTGGGGCGCCCCCACCCCTAGGGTTTCCAACCCTAGGCGCAGGGGAGGCCCAAGGGGGGCGCACCAGCCCACCAGGGGCTGGTTCCCTTCCCCACTTCAGCCCATGGGGCCCTGCGGGATAGGTGGCCCCACCTGGTGGACCCCCGGGACCCTTCCGGTGGTCCCGATATAATACCGATGACCCCCGAAACTTTCGCGATGGCCGAAACTGGACTTCCTATATACAAATCTTCACCTCCGGACCATTCCGGAACTCCTCGTGACGTTCAGGATCTCATCCGGGACTCCGAACAACTTTCAGGTTACCGCATACTTATATCTCTACAACCCTAGCGTCACCGAACCTTAAGTGTGTAGACCCTACGGGTTCGGGAGACATGCAGACATGACCGAGACGTCTCTCCGGTCAATAACCAACAGCGGGATCTGGATACCCATGTTGGCTCCCACATGCTCCTCGATGATCTCATCGGATGAACCATGATGTCGAGGATTCAAGTAATCCTGTATACAATTCCCTTTGTCAATCGGTACGTTACTTGCCCGAGATTCGATCGTCGGTATCCCAATACCTCATTCAATCTCGTTACCAGCAAGTCACTTTACTCGTACCATAATGCATGATCCCGTGACCAACCACTTGGTCACTTTGAGCTCATTATGATGATGCATTACCGATTGGGCCCAGAGATACCTCTCCGTCATACAGAGTGACAAATCCCAGTCTCGATCCGTGTCAACCCAACAGATACTTTCAGGGATACCTGTAGTATACCTTTATAGTCACCCATTTACGTTGTGACGTTTGGTACACCCAAAGCACTCCTACGGCATCCGGGAGTTACACGATCTCATGGTCTAAGGAAATGATACTTGACATTGGAAAAGCTCTAGCAAAACGAACTACATGATCTTGTGCTATGCTTAGGATTGGGTCTTGTCCATCACATCATTCTCCTAATGATGTGATCCCGTTATCAATGACATCCAATGTCCATAGTCAGGAAACCATGACTATCTGTTGATCAACGAGCTAGTTAACTAGAGGCTTACTAGGGACATGTTGTGGTCTATGTATTCACACATGTATTATGATTTCCCGGTAACACAATTATAGCATGAATAATAGACAATTTCATGAACAAGGAAATATAATAATAATCATTTTATTATTGCCTCTAGGGCATATTTCCAACAGTCTCCCACTTGCACTAGAGTCAATAATCTAGTTACATTGTGATGAATCGAACACCCATAGAGTTCTGGTGTTGATCATGTTTTGCTCGCGGAAGAGGTTTAGTCAACGGATCTGCGACATTCAGATCCGTATGCACTTTGCAAATATCTATGTCTCCATCTTGAACATTTTCACGAATGGAGTTGAAGCGATGCTTGATGTGCCTGGTCTTCTTGTGAAACCTGGGCTCCTTGGCAAGGGCAATAGCTCCAGTGTTGTCACAGAAGAGAGTGATTGGCCCCGATGCATTGGGTATGACTCCTAGGTCGGTGATGAACTCCTTCATCCAAATTGCTTCATGCGCTGCCTCTGAGGCTGCCATGTACTCCGCTTCACATGTAGATCCCGCCAAGACACTTTGCTTGCAACTGCACCAGCTTACTGCCCCTCCATTCAAAATATACACGTATCCGGTTTGTGACTTGGAGTCAACCAGATCTGTGTTGAAGCTAGCGTCGACGTAACCCTTTACGACGAGCTCTTCATCACCTCCATAAACGAGAAACATATCCTAGTCCTTTTCAGGTACTTCAGGATATTCTTGACCGCTGTCCAGTGTTCCATGCCGGGATTACTTTGGTACCTTCCTACCAAACTTCCATCAAGGTTTACATCAGGTCTGGTACACAGCATGACATACATGATAGACCCTATGGCCGAGTCATAGGGGACAACACTCATCTTTTCTCTATCTTCTGCCGTGGTCGGACATTGAGTCGAGCTCAATTTCACACCTTGCAACACAGGCAAGAACCCCTTCTTGGACTGATCCATATTGAACTTCTTCAATATCTTATCAAGGTATGTGCTTTGTGAAAGACCTATTAGGCGTCTCGATCTATCTCTATAGATCTTGATGCCTAATATGTAAGCAGCTTCTCCAAGGTCCTTCATTGAAAAACACTTATTCAAGTAGGCCTTAATGTTGTCCAAAAGTTCTATATCATTTCCCATCAGAAGTATGTCATCCACATATAATATGAGAAATGCTACAGAGCTCCCACTCACTTTCTTGTAAACACAGGCTTCTCCATAAGTCTGCAGAAACCCAAACGCTTTGATCATTTCATTAAAGCGAATGTTCCAACTCCGAGATGCTTGCACCACCCCATAGATGGAGCGCTGGAGCTTGCATACCTTGTTAGCATTCTTAGGATCAACAAAACCTTCCGGCTGCATCATATACAGTTCTTCCTTAAGATGGCCATTAAGGAAAGCCGTTTTGACGTCCATTTGCCATATCTCATAATCATAGTATGCGGCAATTGCTAACATGATTTAGACGGACTTCAGCTTCGCTACGGGAGAGAAAGTCTCATCGTGGTCAACCCCTTGAACTTGTCAATAACCCTTAGCTTCAAGTCAAGCTTTATAGATGGTAACATTACCATCCGCATCCATCTTCTTCTTAAAGATCCATTTGTTTTCTATCGCTCGCCGATCATCGGGCAAGTCTGTCAAAGTCCATACTTTGTTTTCATACATGGATCCTATCTCGGATTGCATGGCTTCAAGCCATTTGTTGGAATCTGGGCCCGCCATTACTTCTTCATAGTTTGAAGGTTCACCGTTGTCTAACAACATGATTTCTAGGACAGGGTTGCCATACCACTCTAGTGTGGAACGTGTCCTCATGGACCTACGAAGTTCAGTAGTAACTTGATCGGAAGTACCTTGATCATCATCATTAATTTCCTCTCTATTCGGTGCAGGCACCACAGGAACATCTTCCTGAGCTGCGCTACTTTCCGGTTCAAGAGGTAGTACTTCATCAAGTTCCACTTTCCTCCCACTTACTTCTTTCGAGAGAAACTCTTTCTCCAGAAAGGACCCGTTCTTGGCAACAAAGATCTTGCCTTCGGATCTGAGGTAGAAGGTATACCCAATGGTTTCCTTAGGGTATCCTATGAAGACGCATTTACCAACTTGGGTTCGAGCTTTTCAGGTTGAAGTTTCTTGACATAAGCACCGCATCCCCAAACTTTTAGAAACGATAGCTTAGGTTTCTTCCCAAACCATAATTCATACGGTGTCGTCTCAACGGATTTAGACGGTGCCCTATTTAAAGTGAATGTAGCTGTCTCTAGAGCGTATCCCCAAAATGATAGCGGTAAATCGGTGAGTGACATCATAGATCACACCATATCCAATAGAGTGCGATTACGACGTTCAGACACACCGTTACGCTGAGGTGTTCCAGGCGGCGTGAGTTGTGAAACGATTCCACATTTCATTAAGTGCGTACCAAATTCGTGACTTAAATATTCTCCCCCACGATCTGATCATAAGAACTTAAATATTCTCTACCTCATTCTGAAATTCCTTGAACTTTTCAAAGGTCTCAGACTTGTGTTTCATCAAGTAGACATACCCATATCTACTCAAGTCGTTAGTGAGAGTGAGAACATAACGATAGCCTCCGCGAGCCTCAACGCTCATTGGACCGCACACATCAGTATGTATGATTTCCAATAAGTTGGTTGCTCGCTCCATTGTTCCGGAGAACGGAGTCTTGGTCATTTTGCCCATAAGGCATGGTTCACATGTGTCAAATGATTCGTAATCAAGAGACTCCAAAAGTCCATCTGCATGGAGCTTCTTCATGCGTTTGACACCAATGTGACCAAGGCGGCAGTGCCACAAGTATGTGGGACTATCGTTATCAACTTTACAGCTTTTGGTATCCACACTATGAATATGTGTAACATCATGTTCGAGATTCATTAAGAATAAACCATTGACCAGCAGGGCATGACCATAAAACATATCTCTCATATAAATAGAACAACCATTATTCTCGTATTTAAATGAGTAGCCATCTCGTATTAAACGAGATCCAGATACAATGTTCATGCTCAAAGCTGGCACTAAATAACAATTATTGAGGTTTAAAACTAATCCCGTAGGTAAATGTAGAGGTAGCGTGCCGACGACGATCACATCGACCTTGGAACCATTTCCGACGCGCATCGTCACCTCGTCCTTCGCCAGTCTCCGCTTATTCCACAGCTCCTGCTTTGAGTTACAAATATGAGCAACGGCACCGGTATCAAATACTCAGGAGCTACTACGAGTACTGGTAAGGTACACATCAATTACATGTATATCACATATACCTTTAGTGTTGCCGGCCTTCTTGTCCGCTAAGTATTTGGGGCAGTTCCGCTTCCAGTGTCCCTTTCCCTTGCAATAAAAGCACTCAGTCTCAGGCTTGGGTCCATTCTTTTGCTTCTTCCCGGCAACTGGCTTACCGGGCGTGGCAACTCCCTTGCCGTCCTTCTTGAAGTTCTTCTTACCCTTGCCTTTCTTGAAACTAATGGTTTTATTGACCATCAACACTTGATGCTCCTTTTTGATTTCTACCTCCGCTGATTTCAGCATTGAAAATACTTCAGGAATAGTTATCACCATCCCCTACATATTGTAGTTCATCACAAAGCTCTTGTAGCTAGGTGGGAGCAACTGAAGGATTCTGTCAATGATCGCCTCGTCTGGGAGGTTAATGTCCAGCTGGGACAAGCGGTTGTGCAACCCAGACATCTTGAGTATGTGCTCATTGACAGAACTGTTTTCCTCCATCTTACAACTGTAGAACTTGTCAAAGACTTCATATCTCTCGACCCGGGCATGAGCTTGGAAAACCATTTTCAGCTCTTCGAACATCTCATATGCTCCGTGTTGCTCAAAACGCTTTTGGAGCCCCGGGTCTAAGCTGTAAAGCATGCCGCACTGAACGAGGGAGTAATCATCAGCACGCGATTTCCAAGCGTTCATAACATCTTGGTTCTCTGGGATGGGTGCTTCACCTAGCGGTCCTTCTAGGACATATGCTTTCTTGGCAGCTATGAGGATGATCCTCAGGTTCCGGACCCAATCCTATAGTTTCTGCCATCATCTTTCAGCTTGGTTTTCTCTAGGAACGCGTTGAAGTTGAGGTTGACATGAGCGTTGGCCATTTGATCTACAAGACATTTTGCAAAGGTTTTTAGACTAAGTTCATGATAATTAAGTTCATCTAATCAAATTATTTAATGAACTCCCACTCAGATTAGACATCCCTATAGTCATCTAAGTGATACATGATCCGGCTCAACTAGACCGTGTCCGATCATCACGTGAGACGGACTAGTCATCATCGGTGAACATCTCCATGTTGATCGTATCTTCCATACGACTCATGTTCGACCTTTCGGTCCCTTGTGTTCGGAGGCCATGTCTGTACATGCTAGGCTCATCAAGTCAACCTAAGTGTTTTGCATGTGTAAATCTGTCTTACACCCGTTGTATGTGAACGTGAGAATCTATCACACCCGATCATCACGTGGTGCTTCGAAACAACGAACTTTCGCAACGGCGCACAGTTAGGGGAAACACTCTCTTGAAATTATTATGAGGGATCATCTTATTTACTACCATCGTTCTAAGCAAATAAGATACAAAAACATGATAAACATCACATGCAATCAAATAGTGACATGATAAGGCCAATATCATTTTGCTCCTTTTGATCTCCATCTTCGGGGCGCCATGATCATCATCGTCACCGGCATGACACCATGATCTCCATCATCATGATCTCCATCACCGTGTCTTCATGAAGTTGTCACGCCAACGATTACTTCTACTTCTATGGCTAACGGTTTAGCAATAAAGTAAAGTAATTTACATGGCGTTATTCAATGACACACATGTCATACAAAAAATAAAGACAACTCCTATGGCTCCAGCCGGTTGTCATACTCATCGACATGCAAGTCGTGATTCCTATTAAAAGAACATGATCAATCTCATACATCACATATATTTCATTCATCACATCCTTTTGGCCATATCACATCACAAGGCATATGCTGCAAAAACAAGTTAGACGTCCTCTAATTGTTGTTGCAAGTTTTTACGTGGCTGCAATAGGTTTCTAGCAAGAACGTTTCTTACCTACGTAAAACCACAACGTGATATGCCAATTTCTTTTTACCCTTCATAAGGACCCTTTTCATCGAATCCGATCCGACTAAAGTGGGAGAGACAGACACCCGCTAGCCACCTTATGCAACTAGTGCATGTCAGTCGGTGGAACCTGTCTCACGTAAGCGTACGTCTAAGGGTCGGTCCGGGCCGCTTCATCCCACGATGCCACTGAAACAAGATAAGATTAGTAGTGGCAAGAAAATTGACAACATCTACGCCCACAACAAGATTGTGTTCTACTCGTGCATAGAAACTACGCATAGACCTAGCTCATGATGCCACTGTTGGGGAACATAGCAGAAAATAAAAAATTTCTACGCTTCACCAAGATCAATCTATGGAGTCATCTAGCAACGAGAGAGAGGAGTGCATCTACATACCCTTGTAGATCACGCGCGGAAGCGTTGAAGAGAACGGGGTTGAGGGAGTCGTGCTCGTCGTGATCCAAATCACCGGAGATCCTAGTGCCGAACGGATGACACCTCCGCGTTCAACACACGTACGGTTGGGGAAGACGTCTCCTCCTTCTTGATCCAGCAAGGGAGAGGGATAGGTTGATGGATATCCAGACGACGTGGTGGTGGAAGTAGCAGCGATCTCGGCAGGGCTTCGCCAAGCTCAACGAGAGGGAGAGGTTTCACGGAGGGAGAGGGAGGCGCCAGGAGCAGGGGTGCGCAGCCCTCCCTCCCCCCTCTTTATATAGGGGCCCTGGGGGCGCCGCCCCCCTAGAGATCCCATCTCAAGGGGGGGGGGCAAAGGGGGGGACTTGCCCCCAAGTCAAGTGGGGCGCCCCCACCCCTAGGTTTTCCAACCCTAGGCGCAGGGGAGGCCCAAGGGGGGCACACCAGCCCACCAGGGGCTGGTTCCCTTCCCCACTTCAGCCCATGGGGCCCTCCGGGATAGTTGGCCCCACCCGGTGGACCCCCGGGACCCTTCCGGTGGTCCCGGTACAATACCGGTGACCCCCGAAACTTTCCCGACGTCTGGGATCTCATCCGGGACTCCGAACAACTTTCGGGTTACCGCATACTTATATCTCTACAACCCTAGCGTCACCGAACCTTAAGTGTGTAGACCCTACAGGTTCGGGAGACATGCAGACATGACCGAGACGACTCTCCGGTCAATAACCAACAGTGGGATCTGGATACCCATGTTGGCTCCCACATGCTCCTCGATGATCTCATTGGATGAACCACGATGTCGAGGATTCAAGTAATCCCGTATACAATTCCCTTTGTCAATCGGTACGTTACTTGCCCGAGATTCAATCGTCGGTATCCCAATACCTTGTTCAATCTCGTTACCGGCAAGTCACTTTACTCGTACCGTAATGCATGATCCCGTGACCAACCACTTGGTCACTTTGAGCTCATTATGATGATGCATTACCGAGTGGGCCCAGAGATACCTCTCCGTCATACGGAGTGACAAATCCCAGTCTCGATCCGTGTCAACCCAACAGATACTTTCAAGGATACCTGTAGTATACCTTTATAGTCACCCAGTTACGTTGTGACGTTTGGTACACCCAAAGCACTCCTACGGCATCCGGGAGTTACACGATCTCATGGTCTAAGGAAATAATACTTGACATTGGAAAAGCTCTAGCAAAACGAACTACACGATCTTGTGCTATGCTTAGGATTGGGTCTTGTCCATCACATCATTCTCCTAATGATGTGATCCCGTTATCAATGACATCCAATGTCCATAGTCAGGAAACCATGACTATCTGTTGATCAACGAGCTAGTTAACTAGAGGCTTACTAGGGACATGTTGTGGTCTGTGTATTCACACATGTATTACGATTTCCGGATAACACAATTATAGCATGAATAATAGACAATTATCATGAACAAGGAAATATAATAATCATCATTTTATTATTGCCTCTAGGGCATATTTCCAACAGGAGGTCTGCAGGAGAGAGGGGAATGGGAGGCGAACAGTAAGGCCGCCCGTATTAAACAGCGGCTCGGGCGCCATTAATGGAGAGGAAGGCGGGCGGCCATGGAAGTCAAAGGGCTCGCTTCCCAATGAGCCTGCGTAGCGTACAACTCGCACGCTTCCTGGTGAGCCTGCGCATTGGAGGACAGCTTGCACGCCTCTCGGTCAGCCTGCACACCGGACTGCGCTCGCACGCCTCCCATTTAGTCAAGGTCAAGTAGCTGTCCGCATGGCACCTCCTATAACCATTAAAACCAAGATACGTGGCATCACGTGAATGGTTAACAGAATGCACACGGTTTGAATTCTACAAACGTTTGAGATATTAAAGTGGCAGCTATTTTTTCAAAATGCCTTTTTTGCTGTCATCATTCGAGTGCGCCTTCTCTCAAAACGGACACGAAAAATGCCACAACATGTCGGGTGCCATTCCATGATAGCATGCCAAGTTTCATGAATTTCAGACAAGTTTTGGATTTACTAGAATTTTAAAACCAGGCATCTTGATGCTTTGCCGGCAATCAACGGTGCCCTAGTGTTTGAAATTCATTCCATTTTCTTACATGGGACCTAAGCATGCACCCAAGGACGCAGATTCGATTTTTCAACCAAATTATATGCATTGGAGCATGTGCATGTAGTTCAAATTTGAATTATGCACATAAATGCATTGAAAACTCAGTTAATGCATAAAAATGTCCAAACGAACCCCAAAAAATCCCAAAAATTGACACAACACTCTTGTTGTTCTATCTTGACACAAGAATTTTTTTGAAAGCAATAAGAGGCAATGGATATCATTTCGTCCCCAAAGGTGGGACATTCCCTACCGAAACCATCATGCTTGTTGTGAGAAGCTCTGGTCCGTGAGAATCATATACCCGAACCTGCCCCGAATGGGACAATTTTTTTACCACGGCATGTTGACGCCGCTCCATGATAGCATGCCAATTTTCATGAATTTCAGACGAGTTTTGGATTTACTAGAATTTAAAAACTAGGCATCTAAACATTTTGCCGGCACTCAACACTGCCCTGGTGTTTGAATTTCATTCTCATCTCTTGCATGGGACCTAGAAATTCACCGAAGGACACATATTAGATTTTTCAACCAACTTTAGTGCATTGGAGCATGTGCTTGTAGTTCAAAGTTGAATTATGCATAAAATGGCAAGAAAACCCAGTTAATGCATAAAAATGTCCAAATGAACCCCGAAAAATCACAAAAATTGACACAACACTCCTGTTGTTCTATGTTGACACTAGAATTTTTTTGAAAGGAATAAGAGACAATGCATATCATTTCATCCCCAAAGGTGGGATGTTCCCTATCGAAACCATCATTCTGCTTGTGAGAAGCTTATACCCGAACCTGCCCCAAATGGGACAATTTTTTTACCATAGCATGTTGATGCTGCTCCATGATAGCATGCCAGGTTTCATGAATTTCAGACGAGTTTCGGATTTACTAGAATTTAAAAACCAGGCATCTCAACATTTTACCAACTATCAACAGTGCCCTAGTGTTTGAATTTCATTCCCATCTCTTGCATGGGACCTAGAAATTCACCCAAGGACACACATGTGATTTTTCAACCAACTTTGGTGCATTGGAGCATGTGCTTGTAGTTAAAATTTGAATTATGCACATAAAATGCCTAGAAAACTCAGTTAATGTATAAAAAAGGGCAAACGAACCCCGAAAAATTACAAGATTAAACACAACACTCTTGTTGTTCTATGTTGACACTAGAAATTTTTTGAAAGCAATAAGAGGCAACGGATATCGTCCTGTCCCCAAAGGTGGTACATTCCCTATCGAAACCATCATGTTTGTTGTGAGAAGCTTATGCCCAAACCTGTCCCAAATGGGACAAAATTTTCACCACAACATGTTGAGCCGCTCCATGATAGCATGCCAAGTTTCATGAATTTCAGACGAGTTTTGGATTTACCAAAATTTAAAAACCAGGTACCTCAATGTTTTGCCGGCAATCAACAGTGCCCTGGTGTTTGAAATTCATTCCCATCTCTTGCATGGGACCTAAGCATGCACCCAAGGACACACATGTGATTTTTCAACAAATTTTTATGCACTGGAGCATGTGCACGTAGTTCAAATTTGAATTATGCACATAAAATGCCTAGAAAACTCAGTTAATTCATAAAAATGTCCAAACAAACCCCAAAAAATCCCAAAAATTGACACAACACTCTTGTTGTTCTATGATGACACGAGAATTTTTTTGAAAGCAATAAGACAATGGATATCGTTTCGTCCCCAAAGGTGGGACGTACGTTCCCTACCGGAAGCATCAGGCTTGTTGTGAGAAGCTCTGGTTTGTGAGAAGCATATACCCAAACCTGCCCCAAATGGGACAAATTTTTTACCATGTCATGTTTATGCTGCTCCATGATAGCATGCCAAGTTTCATGAATTTCAGACGAGTTTTGGATTTACTAGAATTTAAAAACCAGGCATCTCAATGTTTTGTCGGTAATCAACGGTGCCCTGGTGTTTGAAATTTATTCCCATTTCTTGCATGGGACCTAAGCATGCACCCAAGGACACAAATTTGACTTTTCAACCAATTTATATGCACTAGATCATGCGCATGTAGTTCAAATTTGAATTATGCACATAAATGCATTGAAAACTCAGATAATGCATAAAAATGTCCAGACGAACCCCAAAATATCCCAAAAATTGACACAACACTCCTGTTGTTCTATGTTGACACGAGAAAAAAAATTGAAAGCAATAAGAGGCAATGGATATCATTTCGTCCCCAAAGGTGGGACGTTCCCTATCGAAACCATCATGCTTGTTGTGAAAAGCTCTGGTTTGTGAGAAGCTTATACTCGATCCTGCCCCAAATGGGATAAATTTTTTACCACGACATGTTGATGCCGCTCCATCATAGCATGCCAAGTTTCATGAATTTCAGACGAGTTTTACATTTACTAGAATTTAAAAACTAGGGACCTCAATGTTTTGCCGGCAATCAACAATGCCCTGGTCTTTGAATTTGATTCCCATCTCTTGCGTGGGGACCTAGAAATTCACCCAAGGACACACATGTGATTTTTCAACCAACTTTAGTGCATTGGAGCATGTGCTTGTAGTTCAAATTTGAATTATGCACATAAAATGCCTAGAAAACCCAGTGAATGTATAAAAAGGCCAAACGAACCCCGAAAAATTCCAAGATTAAACACAACACTCCTGTTGTTCTATGTTGACACTAGAAATTTTTGAAAGCAATAAGAGGCAACGGATATCGTCCCGTCCCCAAAGGTGGTATGTTCCCTATCGAAACCATCATGCTTGTCGTGAGAAATTCTGGTTTGTGAGAAGCTTATACCCAAACCTGCCCCAAATGGGACAAAATTTTCACCGCGGCATGTTGATGCCGCTCCATGATAGCATGCCAAGTTTCATGAATTTCAAACGAGTTTTGGATTTACTAGAATTTAAAAACGAGGTATCTTAACGGTTTTCCGGCAATCAACAGTGCCCTGGTGTTTGAAATTCATTCCCATCTATTGATTGGGACCTAGAAATTCACCCAAGGACATACACATGATTTTTCAACCAACTTTAGTGCATTGGAGCATGTCCTTGTATTTAAAATTTGAATTATGCACATAAAATGCCTAGAAAACTCAGTTAATGTATAAAAAAGGCCAAACGAACCCCGAAAAATTCCAAGATTAGACACAACACTCCTGTTGTTCTATGTTGGCACTAGAAATTTTTTGAAAGCAATAAGAAGCAACGGATATCGTCCCATCCCCAAAGGTGGTACGTTCCCTATCGAAACCATCATGCTTGTTGTGAGAAGCTCTGGTTTGTGAGAAGCTTATACCCAAACCTGCCCCAAACGGGAGAAAATTTTCATCGCTGCATGTTGATGCCGCTCCATGATAGCATGCCAAGTTTCATGAATTTCAGACGAGTTTTGGATTTACTAGAATTTAAAAACTAGGTATCTCAATGTTTTGCCGGCAATCAATAGTGCCCTGGTGTTTGAAATTCATTCCCATCTCTTGCATGGGACCTAGAAATTCACCCAAGGACACACATGTGATTTTTCAACCAACTTTGGTGCATTGGAGCATGTGCTTGTAGTTCAAATTTGAATTATGCACATAAAATGCCTAGAAAAACCTAGTTAATGTATTAAAAATGCTAAATGAACCCCGGGAAATTCATTCCCATTTCTTGCATGGGACCTAAGCATGCACTGAAGGACAGAGATTTGATTTTTCAACCAATTTGTATGCATCGGAGCATGTGCATGTAGTTTAATTTTGAATTGTGCACGTGAAATGGATAGAAAACCAATTTAATGTATAAAATGTCCAAACGAACCTGAATAATTCCAATTCTTTTATGACACACATATAGTTGCATGTTCACTGCAGGTAAAAGGTTTAGCAATTCAAACAGCGTCCATTGCCGCTGCGACCCCATTTTGTAATTCAAATCAAGTAGATCCCACATAGTTTATTATCACCAACCGTGTGAGATGTAGTAAAAAATATCTTGGAGCATCGTCGGTGTATAGTATGCCTGTGGCTTACGCGAGAAGGTGCGTCAGTTACAGTCCACAGCCGGCGTGTCAAGCACACTAGCTCACTCGACAAAATTCCCGCCTCTGCATCCCTCGCAATCTCAAAAATATCTACCGCCTGGAAGGTTATAATGTTTGATAGCACACGATTAGTATGTGCGGACCGTGTGTGATGTCTGTTACTCCCGCTCTGCTTCAGTCCCTTGATTCAAATTTTCAGTAGCCCTAGCATTTTGCTCCCGCCTCTGCATCCCTCGCAATCTCAAAAATATCTGCTCGCCCTTAATCCAAATTTTCAGTACCCCCGCCTTGTTACTCCCGCCTAGTAAAATTTTCAGTTGCCGCAGTATTTACTCAAACACAACCTTGCCCCCCCTCCACACACACCCCAAAACCTCCGCTCACATAGACACACACAACCCTCGAAACCATTGGTAGGTCGCCGCAATTGCCGGCGCCTCCATCCTCAACCTCTGCCCGTGTGCCGGGGAGCTCGAGGAGCCAATGGCCAAAAAAGAGGTTTATCGCGGCCTTTTCGCCTGACACCGACGAGGTGGACGCCGAGGTGTCCCCGTCGTCCTCCGCAGGCCTGATCCACCATCGCCGGTCCCCCGATCCGCCCGCCGCCGCGCCCCTACACCGGTTCGAGGACTTCCCCGTCCTGACTCGGACCCGGCAGCCGACGAAGTCCTACCTCAGGGTCCGACAGTGGCAGTGAGGGATGTGGGTCGCCAAGATTACAGATTGAGAGACCCACACCCGCTGGTGGCTTGGTCGCTTCCACACAGCCAAGCTCGCGGCCATGGAGTACGACCGCTGGCAGGTTCGCTACCACGGCGCAGCGGCTAGGCTCAATTTCCCCTTCGACACACGTCCGGTTGACCTTGTTCTGCCAGAGCCAGGGGTGGTGAGCTCGGCTATGGCGTGGGAGGACCGCGAGGCGTGGGAGCGCCTCGAGTCCTACATGCAAGAGCTCCGCCAGCAGCACCCGGAGCTTGTGGAGGTGGAGCGGGCGATCTTTGCCGGCGCAGAGGGTGGCGAGGTTATCGTGCTCTCCTCCAATGATGAGGTTGAAGGCGGCAAGGATGGCGGCGAGGTTGTCACTCTCTCCTCTGATGACGAGGTCGAAGGCGGCGGTGGCGCGGAGGGCGTTGAGGTGGGCCCCGAGGACGAGGAGATCGACGTCGACGAGTGGAGGAGTGCCTTCCCCGACGACCCCAACAACGGTACTGGCCCATACCCGGTTCACGGCACACCGTACATGACGAGGAAGGATTGGCTCGACCTCTACTTCGACCGAAAGTAGTTTATCTTAGTTTAAATTTATGTTTTATGTTCTTTATGCAAAACTATCTATCTTTATGTTTGAATGCATGCTACTTTTGGTCGAACCTGCTTTGAACTTGATCAAATTGAAGTTTACAACCTTAAGTTTAGGGGTTGACTAGAAAAGGCCAAAAATTGCTGGAGTATATATATATATATATATATATATCCACTAAGGGTTTTAGTCCTTTAACTTTTTAATGATCACGTAGAGATGTCCTTATGATTTGTTTATTTCAGATCTTCACAATGTGATGCTCTATATGTGCAACTATTTGTCGTGTAGTTCAGTTTCATCAATAACAGTTTCAACAATACCATTATGAATTACGATATTTGGTTGCTATTAAGGATATTGCAGTTAACATGCCTTTTCGTTTTTCAATTGTTGTTTAGCAACATGCATTGTACTGAATGACTAAATATGCAATCCTAGGCTACATAGCAACAAGGAAGAGTGTTACCTTAATGTTCTGATGATGTCTAGAAATACATGTAATAAAATCTTATATAATGGGATGGATGGAGTGTTGTACTACATCATTTTACAATTGTTGTTTAGCTTCTAATATTAACTTGGTGCTTTTAGGTACATATATCATTGCCAAAGATCCACACTTCGACCCTTTCTGCATATGGGGCAATGAGATATTCATGAACCAGCATCAAGTGAGGAAACTGATAAAGATTGTTATTAAAATGGGTCAAAAGATGTCAATCGAACTATTTGTTTACACTTTATGCGAGACAACAGTGAACTGCTGGATGGTAAGTAAGAACCCTTTAGCCTTATTTTTACTGCCCGTAATGAGTTGTGTTAGATGACAATATCTGAATCTTTTTTCTTTTGAAGTGGATCCTTAAGCAGTTTACTCAAGATTACCTCTCAAACTACATGATTGGCGGGCAGCCTTCACAAGGGGTTGGACTAGATTCCTGCATGCCTTCTGCATCCAGGAGAGCACAATAGGGCCATTCCGCTTCACCTTGTTCAGCAACTAGAACGTCTGTCGCCTCTTTCTTTACCATCTATAATAGTACAAGTATAGAACCCTGGTACATCATTCTTTATTTGGTGCTTATGTAATTCTTAAATATATGTACATGTGAATTGAATAATGCATTGGTTGTTTGAACCTGATGGATATGAATAAAGCTATAGCCTACTTTCAAGTTTAAATTAGGTACAACTCTAAATAGCAACAATTAAATTAGGGTGAAATTACGTTGTGCAGGTCATTATGATACACACGGTTGGTAAAACACAAACGTTTGCGATATACGCCTAATCCGAGATGGTTCACAGAGAGGAAATGTGTGCAAGCGTGTGTGATGTCAGACACTATCACATACGGTGCGGGAAAACTAAATGTTTGTGATTGTCTACCCATCGTACACGATTTTTAATCATGAACTGTTTGTGATTTTCCAGGCATCGGAAAACTCCCGTGCCTAGAATCTGCCTGGAAAACTCCCATGCCTGGAATCTGCCTGGTTTTAGGAAGAACCACAAAACTCCGACTGCGATGGCAATGTAAGCACAAACGAGTAGCAAGGATGAAGCGTTTGGGTTATTCGAGATATCAGAAATGGTTATATAGGGACAACTGTATGCATCAAGGCTCCCTATCCCCAATGGTTTCTGGGTCGTGTGGGAAGGACCCCCTATCGCCCACACTCACTTGGCGACGGTTCCGAATGCCGTCGCAGAAAGGGGTTAAAAACCGTTTGTTTAGGACCGACGCGTACTAGTGGGGGGCCAATCTCCATCAACATCTTCACCAAAACCATCTCCTCTCAAACCCTACTTCATCTCTTGTATCTGATCTTTGTTGCAAAACCTCAGATTGGTACCTGTGGGTTGCTAGTAGTGTTGATTACTTCTTGTAGTTGATGCTAGTTGGTTTATTCGGTGGAAGATCATATGTTCAGATTCTTAATGATATTTAATGCCCCATATGATTATGAACATGAATATGCTTTGTGAGTAGTTACATTTGTTCCTGAGGACATGGGAGAAGTCTTGTTATAAGTAATCATGTGAATTTGGTATTCGTCCGATATTTTGATAAGATGTATGTTGTCTCTCCTCTAGTGGAGTTATGTGAACATCGACTACATGACACTTCACCATGAATTGGGCTTAGGGGAAGGCATTGGCCAGTAATAAGTAGATGATGGGTTGCTAGAGTGACAGAAGCTTAAACCCTAGTTTATGTGTTGCTTTGTAAGGGGTTGATTTGGATCTATATGTTTCATGCTATGGTTAGATTTATCTTAAGTCTTCTTTCATAGTTATGGATGCTTGCGAGAGGGGTTAATCATAAGTGGGGAGGCTTGTCCAAGTAAGGACACCACCCAAGCACCGGTCCACACACATATCAAATTATCAAAGTAATGAACGCAAATCATATGAGCATGATGAAAACTAACTTGACAGTAATTCACATGTGTCCTCAGGAGCGCTTTGCTTTATATAAGAGTTCGTCCAGGCTTGTCCTTTGCTAAAAAAAGGATTGGTCCACCTTGCTGCACCTTATTTACACTTGCTACTCGTTACCCATTACGAATTGTCTTACCACACAACTATCTGTTACTGATAATTTTAGTGCTTGCAGAGAATACCTTGCTGAAAACTGCTTGTCATTTCCTTCTGCTCCTCGTTTGGTTTGACACTCTTACTTATCAAAAGGACTATGATAGAACCCCTATACTTGTGGGTTATCAAGACTATTTTCTGGTGCTGTTGCCGGGGAGTGAAGCGCCTTTGGTAAGTGGAATTTGGCAAGGAAACATTTATTGTCACTTGTCACTATGGAAAATAATCCTTTGAGGGGATTGTTCGGGGTATCTTCACCCCGACCAATAGAGCAAGAAGTTGCTCCTCAGCCTACTGAACCTATTGAAAATATTTATTATGAAATTCCTTCGAGTATGATAGAGAACCTACTAGCTAATCCTTATGCAGGAGATGGAACATTACATCCTGATATGCATCTAATCTATGTGGATGAAGTTTGTTGATTATTTAAGCTTGCAGGTTTTCCTGAGGATGAAGTCAATAAGAAGGTCTTCCCTTTATCTTTGAAGGAAAAGGTATTGACATGGTACAGGCTATGCGATGATATCGGGACTTGGAATTACAACAGATTGAAATTAGAATTTCATCAGAAGTTTTATCCTATGCATCTGGTTCATTGTGATCAGAATTATATTTATAATTTCTGGCCTCGTGAAGGAAAAAGTATCTCTCAAGCTTGGGGGAGGCTTACGTCAATGTTATATACATGCCCCAAACATGAGCTCTCAAGAGAAATTATTATTCAGGACTTTTATGCTCGACTTTCTCATAATGATCAATCCATGCTCGATACTTCTTGTACCAGTTCTTTTATATAGAAGACTATTGAATTCAAATGGGATTTATTGGAAAGAATTAAATGCAACTCTGAAGATTGGGAACTTGACGAAGGTAGGAGTCAGGTTTAAACCTAGATTTGATTGTGTTAAATCTTTTATGGATACCGATGCTTTTCGTGAATTTAGCACTAAATATGGACTTGACTCTAAAATAGTAGCTTCTTTCTGTGAATCATTTGCTACTCATGTTGATCTCCCTAAGGAGAAGTGGTTTAAATATCATCCTCCCATTGAAGTAAAAGTAGTATAACCTATTAAAGCTGAAGAAGAAACTATTACTTATAATGTTGATCCTGTTATTCCTACTACTTACATTGAGAAGCCACCTTTTCCTGTTAGGATAAAAGATCATGATAAAGCTTCAGCTATGGTTCATAAGAGTTATACTAGAACACCTACACCCCCTGAAAAAATTAAAGTTGAACCTAGTGTTGCTATGGTTAAGGATCTCTTGGTCGATAATATTGATGGGCATGTTATTTATTTTTGTGATGAAGCTGCTAGAATTGCCAAACCCGATGATAAAGATAAACATAGACCTGTTGTTGGCATGCCTGTTGTTTCTGCTAAGATAGGAGATCATTGTTATCATGGCTTATGTGATTTGGGTGCTATGTGAGTGTAATTCCCTTTACCTTATATCAAGAAATTATGAATGATATTGCACCCACTGAGATAGAAGATATTGGTGTTACTATTAAGCTTGCTAATAGAGATACTATATCACCAATTGGGATTGTTAGAGATGTTGAAGTCTTGTGTGGGAAAATAAAATAACCTATGGATTTTCTTGTTCTTGGTTCCTGACAAGATGATTTTTGTCCCATTATATTTGGCAAACCTTTCTTGAACACCGTCAATGCTAAGATAGATTGCAAGAAAGAAGCTGTTAGTGTAAGTTTTGGGGATGTGTCTCATGAGTTTAATTTCTCCAACTTTCGTAGACAACCCATGATAAATAATTTCCTAGTAAATATGAAATTATTGGTCATGCTTCTATTGCCGTGCCTCCTACTGATTCTTTAGAACAATATTTGCTAGACCATGAAAATGATTTTTTTTAATGAAAGAAAGGAATTAGATGAGACTTTCTTTAAACAGATGCCTATTTTGAAACACAATTTGCCTATTGAAACTCTTGGAGATCCTCTACCACCCAAGAGTGATCCTGTGTTCGATCTTAAACAATTACTTGACATGCTGAAGTATGCTTATCTTGATGAAAAGAAGATATATCCTGTTATTATTAGTGCTAATCTTTCAAAGCATGAAGAAAAGAAATTTTTGAAAACTCTAAAGAAGCACCGTGCCGCTATTGGATATACTCTTGATGATCTTAAGGGCATTAGTCCCACTCTATGTCAGCATAAAATTAATATGGAGCCTGATGCTAAACCAGTTGTTGATCATCAATGGAGGTTAAATCCTAAGATGAAAGAAGTGGTAAGGAATGAAATATTAAAGCTTCTAGAAGCAGGTATAATTTATCCTATTGCTGATAGTAGATGGGTAAGTCTTGTTCATTGTCACCCTAAGAAGGGAGGTATTACAGTTTTTCCCAATGATAAGAATGAATTGATCCCACAAAGAAATGTCACAGGTTATAGAATGGTAATTGATTTTAGAAAATTAAATAAAGCTACTAGGAAAGATCATTACCCTCTACCTTGTATTTATCAAATGCTAGAAAGATTATCCAAACATACACACTTTTGCTTTCTAGATGATTATTCTGATTTTTCTCAAATACATGTGTCGCAAGAGGATCAAGAAAAAACTACATTTACTTGCCCTTTTGGTACCTTTGCTTATAGACGTATGCCTTTTGGTTTATGCAATGCACCTGCTACCTTTCAAAGATGTATGACTGCTATATTTTCTGACTTTTATGAAAAGATTGTTGAGGTTTTCATGGATGACTTATCCGTTTACGAAACTTCTTTTGATGATTGCCTAAGCAACCTTGATCGAGTTTTGCAGAGATGTGAAGAAACTAATCTTGAATTGGGAGAAGTGCCACTTATGGTTAATGAAGTTATTATCTTGGGGCATAAAATTTCGGAAAGAGGTATTGAAGTTGATAAAGCTAAATTAGATGCTATTGAAAAAATGTCGTGTCCTAAAGATATCAAAGGTATAAGAAGTTTCCTTGGTCATGCTGGTTTCTAGAGGAGATTTATTAAAGAATTCTCTAATATTTCTAGGCCTCTCAGTAAGCTCCTGCAAAAAGATTTTCCATTTTTTAATGATGATTGTGTAGAAGCATTTGAAATACTTAAGAAAGCCTTAATTTCTGCACCTATTGTTCAACCACCTGATTGGAACCTTGATACGTCTCCAAAGTATCTACTTTTTCTCACGCTTTTCCTCTTGTTTTAGACTCTAATTTGCATGATTTGAATGAAACTAACCCCGGACTGACGCTGTTTTCAGCAGAACTACCATGGTGTTATTTTTGTGCAGAAATAAAAGTTCTCGGAATGGAACGAAACTTTGCGAGGATTTTTTATATCAACAATAAGAATTTCTGGAGCCAAGACCTGCCGGAGAGGGGCACCTGGGTGGGCACAACCCAGCAGGGTGCGCCCCCCTCTCCTGGCATGCCCAGGTGGGTTGTACCCACCTGGTGGCCCCGCTGACGACCCCCCTGATACAATAAAATCACATATTTCCAGGAAAAAAATCAGAGAGAAAGAATTATCTCGATCCACGAGGGAGCCGCCGCCAAGCCCTGTTCTTCCTTGGAAGGGCAGATCTAGAGTCCGTTTGGGGCTCCGAAGACGGGGATCTTCGTTCTTCGTCATCACCAACCCGTCTCCATCGCTAATTCCATGTTGCTCCCCACCGGGAGTGAGTAATTCCTTCATAGAGTCGCTGGTCAGTGAGGAGTTGGATGAGATTCATCATGTAATCGAGTTAGTTTTGTTAGGGCCCGATCCCTAGTATCCACTATGTTCTTAGATTGATGTTGCTATGACTTTGCTATGCTTAATGCTTGTCACTTTGGGCCCAGGTGCCATGAACTCAGATCTGAACCGTTTATGAATTCATCATTATATCCATGTTTTAGATCCGATCTTGCAAGTTATAGTCACCTACTACGGTTATGATCCGACAACCTCGGAGTGACAACAACTAGGCCCACTCTTGATGATGACCGTAGTTTGAGGAGTTCATGTATTCCCTATGTGTTAATGCTTTGTTCCGGTTCTCTATTAAAAGGAGGACTTAATATCCCTTAGTTTCCAATATGGACCCCGCTGCCACGGGAGGGTAGGACAAAAGATGTCATGCAAGTTCTTTTAATAAAGCACATATGACTATTTACAGAATACATGCCTACATTATATCGATGAACTGGAGCTAGTGTCGTATCGCCCTAGGTTATAACTGTCACATGATGAATATCATCCAACAAGTCACCGATCCAATGCCTACGAGTTTATCCTTATTGATCTTGCTGCGTTAGTATTGCTATCATCACTGTTACACTTGCTAGAAATAACTGCTATCACTGTTACTATTACTATTGCCGCTGTCACTACTATCAAAACTATCAAAGTACTTTGCTACTGATCACTTTGCTGCAAATAATTAATCTCCAGGTGTGGTTGAATTGACAAGTCTACTGCTAATACCCTCAAATATTCTTTGGCTCCCCTTGTGTCAAATCTATAAATTTGGGTTAAATACTTTACCCTCGAAAACTGTTGCGATTTGTTGGGGAGCATAGCTATATTTGTGGGTTATCAAGACCTTTTTCTGGCGCTGTTGCTGGGGAGCATAGCTATATTTGTTGAGTCACTTGGGATTATTGTCATATGATCACTATGAAGAATCTGAAGGATCCTAAGCCTAAGATATTTCCCTCAAGTACGAGGGGAGGTAAGAAACTGCCATCCAGTTCTACTTTAGATTCACCTTTTGTTATGACTAAACTTGCAACACCACCACATGCTATGAATTCCAATATGTCGCAAGTTATTGATGATGCTAATTCTACTATGGAAATGCTTATGATGATGCTAGTACCTTGCTTGATAATGATGATGTGCCACTTGGTGATTTTCTTGATAAACAAATTGCTAGAGTAATACAACATGATGTTGTTAATTTGATGATGAGCTTCAAACTGAATCTCCTGAAATACCTGCTAGAACTAGCCTTCCTAGATATGAATTGCCTAAGGTACCGGAAGGTTATGTTATGAGTGAAGAAACAACTAGAGATATTCTTGCTTGCAATGATAGAGATGATCTAGAGAAATTATTACACAAGTATAAAGAAAAATCTCTGAATGCCAGAATGAAATGTGATCCTAAATTTGCTACCTCACCTATCTTTATTGATGATAAGGATTATGAATTCTCTGTCGACACAGAGTTAATTACTTTGGTTGAATCTGATCCTTTCCATGGTTATGAAACTGAAACTGTTGTGGCACATCTTACTAAGTTGAATGATATAGCCACCCTTTTTACTCATGATGAGAAAACTCGCTACTACTTTATTCTCAAATTATTTACTTTCTCATTAAAGGGTGATGCTAAACCTTGGTACGATACTCTTACTCTTGGTTGTGTGCGTAGTCCCCAGGATATGATTTATTACTTCTCTGAAAAATATTTTTTCCTGCTCATAAGAAATAAGATGCCTTACAGGAAATATTTAACTTTGTGCAAACTAAAGAAGAGAGTCTCCCACAAGCTTGGGGGAGGCTTTTCCAATTACTTAATGCTTTGCCTGATCACCCTCTTAAGAAAAATGAAATACTTGATATCTTCTATAATGGACAAACCGATGCTTCTAGGGATTTCCTAGATAGTTGTGTTGGTTGTGTTTTCAGGGAATGAACTATTGCTCAAGCTGAAGAATTATTGAATAACATATTGAAAATGTTGTACCAAGGAGAAGACCACGATGAAAATGTTGAGTGGCTCTCACATGAATAACTGTCAAACTAATAAAGAGCCCATTTTACCTTGTCTTGTCCTGTTGAATAAAATGTTTTGCAGATTCCAGCTCAGTCCACGTCACTCTTGCACTATTTTTTTTCATATCATTTGGTCATGCAAGTGAAAGGCAATAATGACGACATTTGATGAACTGGCCGTGGCAAAGAGAAACTGGTATGAACTCGACTTGTTCTGTTTGTGTAAATATGTTTAACCTAGTATCTAGGCTTCAGCCCATTATGATTAAACATGTTTGCAACGACAATTAGAGATTATAGTTTCTCATGCCATGCGTAAGTAGCTGGGAGTTGATAATGATTTATCTTGGATATCAACATAGAGTTAAGATGATTGTGATGTAGTATGATGATATGGTATCCTCCTCCGAATGTTTGAGTGGCTTGACTTGGTACATGTTCATGCATGTAGTTGAATCAAAACCAACATAGCCTCTATAATGTTTATGTTCATGATGTTCATATCCTACTCATGCTAGTGTCCAATGTTACTTATGCATAATGCCTGGTCATGATCGTTGTTGCTCTCTAGCTGGCTGCTTCCCAATCTTAATTGCTAGCCTTCACCCGTACTAAGTGGGAATTCTGCTTGTACATCAAAAACCTTGAACCCAAAATTATTCCAGATGAGTCCACCATACCTACCTATATGCGGTATTACCCTGCCTTCCTAAGTAAATTTGCATGTACCACCTCTAAAAACTTGTAAAAATTATCCTTTTTGTGTGCCTGGATCGTTCATGGAATGATAGGAGGTGGTCGATATCTTCCTTGCTAAGCGGGTTATCCTCAGGTCGAGTGTTTATTCACTAGCCATCGCACGAGGAAATGGGCAGTAATAGGGATGGCCAGTACCAAACTGCAAACATGAAAAATAGTTCATCTCTTGAATAATCAAACAAAAACTCCCAATGGAGTCAAAACTTTTACTTTCCACTTGGGAACCGCTACTAGCGTGCTTAGCATGGAAGACGTTGATAACTGATGGTCGTGAAGTGAATGAGAAGGGTGCATGTCTCAAAATTATCATTTATCTCTGTTTTAAAAATTGAGCTATGGCACCTTTGCAAATCACTGCTTCCCTCTGTGAAGGGACTTCCTATTTACTTTTATGTTGTGTCATCACCTTCTAAAATAAGCGCCAGAAACTGAGTAGAGCACAACTGTCATGATTTATGCATTGTGTGTAGCTAATGTTGGGTGCATCATGACTGGATCTTTTCTACCATGAATTACAATGTTTAGTCGCTGCTTGAAGTGGAGGTGCTCTGCATTTATGTTTTGCGGTCTCAGAAAGGGCTAGCGAGATACCACTATTGCCATATTATATCATGGTTGTTTTGACAACGTGTTGCTGTTTGAGATATCTTATTATTGCTCGCTAGCTGATTATGTCAATGATATGAATCATTATAATCTTTAAGTGTTATTGTTGACATGGTTAGTTATAATGTTGGCTGAAAATCTGGGTGCTGTTTAAGCTTATTTATGCAAACAAGAGCAAAAGAGTTCGTAAATTTTTTTCTTTCTCACTTTCAGTTTATCAACTGAATTGCTTGAGGACAAGCAAAGGGTTTAAGCTTGGGGGAGTTGATACGTCTCCAAAGTATCTACTTTTTCTCACGCTTTTCCTCTTGTTTTGGACTCTAATTTGCATGATTTGAATGAAACTAACCCTGGACTGATGCTATTTTCAGGAGAACTACCATGGTGTTGTTTTTGTGTAGAAATAAAAGTTTTCGGAATGGAACGAAACTTTGCAAGGATTTTTTATATCAACAATAAGAATTTCTGGAGACAAGACCTGCCGGAGAGGGGCACCTGGGTGGGCACAACCCAGCAGGGCGCCCCCCTCTCCTGGCACGCCCAGGTGGATTGTACCCACCTGGTGGCCCCGCTGACGACCCCCCTGATACTATGAAATCACAAAAATCAGGGAGAAAGAATTATCATGATCCACGAGATGGAGCCGCCGCTGAGCCCCGTTCTTCCTCAGGAGGGCAGATCTGGAGTCCGTTTGGGGCTCCGGAGAGGGGGATCTTCATTCTTCGTCATCACCAACCCTTCTCCATCGCCAATTCCATGATGCTCCCCACCGGGAGTGAGTATTTCCTTTGTAGGCTCGCTGGTCGGTGAGGAGTTGGATGAGATTCATCATGTAATCGAGTTAGTTTTGTTAGGACCCGATCCCTAGTATCCAGTATGTTCTTAGATTGATGTTGCTATGACTTTGGTATGCTTAATGCTTGTCACTTTGGGCCCGGGTGCCATGAACTCAGATCTGAACCGTTTATGAATTCATCATTATATCCATGTTTTAGATCCGATCTTGCAAGTTATTGTCACCTACTACGGTTATGATCCGACAACCCCGGAGTGACAACAACCGGGCCCACTCTCGGTGATGACCGTAGTTTGAGGAGTTCATGTATTCACTATGTGTTAATGCTTTGTTCTAGTTCTCTATTAAAAGGAGGCCTTAATATCCCTTAGTTTCCAATATGGACCCTGCTCCCATGGGAGGGTAGGACAAAAGATGTCATGCAAGTTCTTTTAATAAAGCACATATGACTATTTACGGAATACATTCCTACATTATATCGATGAACTGGAGCTAGTGTCGTATCGCCCTAGGTTATAACTGTCACATGATGAATATCATCCAACAAGTCACCGATCCAATGCCTACGAATTTATCCTTATTGATCTTGCTGCGTTACTATTGCTATCATCGCTGTTACACTTGCTACAAATCACTGCTGTCACTGTTACTATTACTATTGCTGTTGTAACTACTATCAAAACTATCAAACTACTTTGCTACTGATCACTTTGATGCAGATAATTAATCTCCAGGTGTGGTTGAATTGACAACTCAACTACTAATACCTTCAAATATTCTTTGGCTCCCCTTGTGTTGAATCTATAAATTTGGGTTAAACAATTTACCCTCGAAAACTGTTGCGATCCCTATACTTGTGGGTTATCAAACCTACCCTTTGAAATTATGTGTGATGCAAGTGATTATGCTATTGGTGCTGTTCTAGGACAAAGAGTTGATAAGAAATTGAATGTCATTCGTTATGCTAGTAAAACTCTAAATAGTTCTCAAAGAAATTATGCTACCACTGAAAAACAATATCTAGCAGTTGTATTTGCTTGTGATAAGTTCAGACCTTATATTGTTGATTCCAAAGTAACTGTTCACACTGATCATGCTGCTATTAAATACCGTATGGAAAATAAAGATGCTAAACCTAGACTTATAAGATGGGTTCTCTGGCTACAAGAATTTGATTTGCATATTATTGATAGAAGGGGAGCTGAGAACCCCGTAGCAGACAAGTTGTCTAGGTTAGAAGTATTCTTCATGACCCACTACCTACTGATGATAGATTTCCTGATGAACAACTAGCTATTGTAAATGCTTCTCATAGTTCTCCATGGTATGCTAATTATGCTAATTACATTGTTGCTAAATTTATACCACCTAGTTTCACATACCATCAAAAGAAAAAAATCTATGATTTAAGACATTACTTTTGGGATGACCCACACCTTTAATAAGGAGTAGATGGTGTTATGAGACGTTGTGTACCTGAACATGAACAGGAACAGATCCTACACAAGTGTCACTTCGAGGCCTACGGAGGACACCATGCTGGAGATAGAACTGCACAGAAGGTATTACAATCTGGTTTTTATTGGCCTACTCTTTTCAAGGATGCTCGTAAGTTTGTCTTGTCTTGTGATGAATGCCAAAGAATTGGTAATATTAGTAGACGTCAGGAAATGCCTATGAATTATTCACTTGTTATTGAACCGGTTGATGTCTAGGGCTTTGATTTTATGGGACCTTTGCCTTCCTTCAATGGGTATACACATATTTTAGTTGATGTTGATTACATTACTAAGTGGGTAGAAGCTATTCCAACTAGTAGTGCTGGTCATAGCACTTCTATTAAATTGCTTAAAGAAGTTATTTTCCCGAGGTTTGGAGTCCCTAGATATTTAATGACTGATGATGGTTCACACTTTATTCATGGTTTTTTCCATAAATTGCTTGATAAATATGATGTCAACCATAGAATTGCATCTCCTTATCATCCTCAGTCTAGTGGTCAAGTAGAATTGAGCAATAGATAAATTAAATTGATCCTGCAAAAGACTGTCAATAGATCTAGAAAGAATTGGTCTAAGAAACTTGATGATGCATTATGGGCTTATAGAACTGCTTATAAAAACCCTATGGGCATGTCTCCGTATAAAATGGTTTATGGAAAAGCATGTCACTTACCTCTAGAACTAGAACATAAAGCTTATTGGGCAATTAAAGAGCTCAACTATGATTTCAAACTTGCCGGTGAGAAGAGGCTATTTGAAATTAGCTCACTTGATGAATGGAGAACCCAAGCCTATGAAAATGCCAAGTTGTTTAAAGAAAATGTTAAAAGATGGCATGACAAAAGGATACAAAAGCATGAATTCAATGTAGGTGACCATGTCTTGCTATACAATTCTTGTTTAATATTTTTTGCAGGAAAACTTCTCTCTAAATGGGAAGGGCCTTACATTGTCGAGGAAGTTTATCGCTCCGGTGCCATCAAGATCAACAACTCCGAAGGCACCAACCCGAAGGTGGTAAATGGGCAAAGAATCAAACATTATAACTCAGGTAATCCCATAAATGCTGAAACTAATATTATTAATACCATAACACCAGAGGAGTACATAAGGGAGATCTACCAGAACATTTCAGACTTCGAAAAGGAATAGGTATGTTGTACGGTAAGTAAAACGACTCCAAAACCTTTCCAATGGAAATTTTACTCCGTTGGGAATATTTAAAAAATTAGGAAAATTAAAAGTAGTTCGAAAAGTACACGAGGAGGCGACAAGCCCTGGGGGCGTGCCCTACCCCCTGGGCGCACCTCCCTGGTTTGTGGTCACCTCGAGTGCCCTCCGGACTCTGTTTTCCTGTAGTACACTCCTTTTGGTCGGTAAAAATTCATTATATAATCTCCCAAAGGTTTTGACCACCGTATCATGGCAATATCCCTTGTTTTCGTTTTGAGCTGTTTTGTGCCAGAGTTTTCAAGGCCAGGCATCATGTTGCCCCCCTCCTCCAACAATGTGGATGACGATGCTTGGTTGATGCAAATGGAACCTAGGAGGGAGAATGGCGAGGGAGTCACGATGGAGGAGGATGAAGGAGATTCGTTTGAGGATCAGCCTCCGGCTTCGGGAAGAGGTACTCTGGAGGGCATCTCCACCATTCCAAATCCCCATCAAGCAATAGGGACTACAAGGAACCATGAAGGCCAAGAGGTTCGAGAAGGGCTTCCCCATAGGAGGCCCTTACATAGGTTACATTGGAACAACTTCCATAATTTGGTCATAATTACGGATTGGAGAACACCCCTCGTGCACATATACCCTCCAATTGGGACATATCCCGTCGAAGTGAGAGCAATGTAGGAAAGGGTTATTGGTGGTCTGAAAATAAGCGTCTTTTGGAGGATCCAGAAGAATGCAAATATGCTCCAACATGCGCTCCAAGAACTGCAAGTCCTGAGAGGTGCCTTAATAAAGCTGACGGATATGACTACAACACCATCATTGCCACCTCCAAGGAAAAATATCTAAATACATGGGTATGGGCACTCCCTTTGGCAACTGCCAAGCTTGGGGGAGGTGCCCCGGTATCGTATCACGATCACATCTTTACCTTTATCGTCTTTATTTGTTCGATCCTTTTGGTTATATCTCGATTTAGTAGAATAAAGTTTTAGTATAATCTAGTCTTTGAGCTTTGCTTTATGTTCCCTCTATGTAACCGAGTCTGAGAGTTATATAATAAAGATTAGTTTTGAGTTGAGGGCTTTGCTTTCTTGCTATGACCTTGGGAAAAACAAAAAGAATAAAAGAAGTAAAAATATTGTATAATGATCTTATGGAGAGTGATGACTTCACACATAAGAAGTATGATGAATAAAATTTGTTGGGAGTTGGCAAACATAGTTTTGGTCATTTTTGCAATTAATAGGAAGTAATAAAGAAAGAGAGGTTTCACATATAAATATACTATCTTGGACATCTTTTGTGATTGTGAGCACTCATTAAAATATTATATGCTAAATGGTTGATGTTGGACAAGGAAGACAACATAATGGGTTATTGCCGGGGTATACAAACAGGGTCGTATGTTTGCCCTTGACTTGTGCACGGACAGTAAGCCGCCGACCCGGCAAGATTACAACACCCAAGACTAGACCAAGCACAAGAGACCAGCTCTTTGAGAGATCAAAGTGCAGATCCAGAAGGCCAAGTTAAGCTAAAGGAGCAAGACACCACTAAGGGAAAACCTCCCTTGCCGGGCAGGTGAGCCTCGCGAGGTCAGGGTTACTCCAGAAGCAAGCCTCAAGACCGCCCCGGCAGGCCTGCTGGGACCTGTGAAGGCAAGCTACCCCGCTAGGCCTCCACCACAGCACCTCACAACAATGCAAGTCATCGATCGGTGTGGTGTCAAGCCCCCAAGTGACTAATTGTCTATCTCTTGCAACATGGTAACCACTTTCTATGGAAATGACCTCTAGATGACACCTGTTCAGCGATGTGTCATGCAGACATGAGAAAAGGCGGCCAAGCAGCCCGGCAAGGATTGCCGGGAAGGCCATGATGTGACACTAAGTGGCGCATTTAATGCACTCTGCCCTGTCCGCAGAGTTAGGTATGATAGCACTGTTTGCTATCTAATCGATGCACAATGACTGATTTGCCACTGTGGTAGCCCCTTGATCCATAAAAGGAGGCCCATGTCAACCATAGAAAGGGTCCGGACCCTTGTACGCTCATACACGTGTAGCTGCTCTCGCCCCAAGGCAATCCTGCTGGGCCAGAGCGCTGCGTTTCCACCGCAATCCACCATCAATCCACCAAAGCAGGAGTAGGGTTTTATGCCTCGCAGCGGCCCGAACCTGGGTAAAATCGCTCGTGTGATCTCTGCCGTGTTGCACGACGCTCTCCGCTCTTTGTCAAATGTGCTCATCCCCCCTACCGAACCACAAGGGGCTCATGGCCCCAAAGGTGGTCATGGTTTTCGATGACATCTTTGGCGCGCCAGGTAGGGGGAAGCTCTTGCGTGAACCCAAGAAGCATACATAGCACATCATCTTCATCAACGGCTTCATCGTCCGTGACGCCCGTGAAAAGGCGGGAGGCGATGGGAATGGAGAGGGGAATCGATGTCGCTTCCCCCACACCCCATTCAATCTCCATCGCTTCCCACCATCATAGGTGCGGCGGCAGCAAGGATTAATAATTCCAGCAGCAAACTAATCCCTGCAGTTCAGGCAGCATTATCACCATGCAAACTCATTGAGGGGAAAGGGACGAAGCCCATTGGTACAAGGTTTCTCTCTTTCCACCACTCTCACTTATCAACAATTGAGCTACTCTGGGTTTTAGGATCATCAGTGTCAATGTGTACCACGCAAAACTCAGTTTAGTATTTACCCTACTTAGGGAAATCCTGGGTGGAGCGTTGGTGCGAATCCGTTGATCGACGCCCCGGCAAGGCCGTCTGCATTAGCGTGACTTCTATGCCAGCTGCCACCAGATTGTTTGAAAGGTATGGAGTGGGGGAGGGAGAAACTGGTCGTACCTTACACCACGTCCTGCCACCGCAAGATACACATGATTTTTCTTATCAGCCCCTGCCGAGAGCCTGCCAACTATGGACACGACATCCGTCCTTCCCAAAGCATGCAAACGCGGCAAATGATCGCAACTGAAGGAGATGGGAGGAAGCAAGGACAAAAGCTAAGTCCATGCAGCCATTGCTCTCTTATGAGTTTAATATTTCGCATTCGTTTATCCCTAGGGCATTGGGGTGTTCGTATGAGGAAATCCTTTGTGTAATGGCACCTTGCTAGTTTCTCTGTCTGCACCCTCGTTCTATTTCGAGCTTGCTCGCAGAATGAGTGGCTGCGTCGAGAATTACCAAAGGAAAAACCCGCCGGGACGCATCCACGCTAAGATGAATATTAAGGGCCTGCCCCTTACGACAATCGCAACAAATATGATACCGGCAGGCAACCAAAACATGCATACACTACAAAAAAAGACACATCCGTGACATTTTGGGCCGAGCGAATTTTTTTCTGTCATGCTTATGACACTTCTATGATGATAATTGTGACAAAACCCGGCATCATCATAGATGTGGTGGGCTCCTACTTATATGACAAAAAGGCATGACAGAAAATGGGCTTTTCATCCTGGGCGGGCCAGAGACGCAGCTCATGACATTCTTTGGGCGTCCATGACGGAAAAACCGTGGTAGAAGCGAGGGCGAGGAAAATATCGGGGAGTTTCCGGTTACGGTGGGTGGTCGGTGCCGAGCGATGCAGGGAGGGATTGCACGTTTCTCTCGTACATGTACGCATGTGCGTGCAAAGCATTGGGCTCTAACTGAACCTGAGCGAGGCGTTCGCCTACTGAACCCGAGCGATTGCACTAGCTACGCATTATTGAACCCGAGCGATCGGTCGATCCCTGGCTGTTAACTGAACTAATCGAGCGATTCCTTCGCTACTGCTGCTAACTGAAGCCGGTCGAACCTGCTGCCCCTTGAGGAACAGTGAGCGTTGTTGGGGGTTGGATGAACAGTTCCTTGTGGGGGTTGGATGAACAGGACCCCATGGTAGTAGAGGCCTTTGCCGCTGGATGAACAAGACCCTGATCGAGCCGGTTGGGGTGGATGAACAGGACCTCGTGGAGGACTGGTTAAACAGTAGCCGGTGGAGGGCTGGATGAACAGTAGCCCGTGGAGGGATGGTTGAACGGACCCCGTGGAGAGGGCTGGTTGAATAGTAGTCGGTGGAGGCTGAATGAGCAGGAGCCCCATGGTGAACAGTAGCTTGTGGAGGCAGGAGGGAGACGCCGTGGATGAACAGTCCCAGGTGGAGGCCAGAGGAGGTCGACGGTGGATGGACAGTAGCCTGTGGAGGCTGGAGCGAGGCAGTAGAGGGTGGATGAATAGTAGCCCGGGAGTCCCATTTTGCGGTACGCCACACCCCTCCCGATGAACAGGAACCCCATTTCGACCATAGGAGGTCAAAGAGAAGTCTGTTTCCTCCGTTTTGCAGTATGCCACACCCCTCCCGATGAACAGGACCCCCATTTCGACCGTAGGAGGTCAAAGAGAAGTCTGTTTCCTCCATTTTGCGGTACGCCACACCCCTCCCGATCAACAGGACACTGTTTCGATCATAGGAGGTCGAAACGAAGTCCGTTTCCTCCATTTTGCGGTATGCCAGACCCCTCCTGGTGAACAGGACCCCGTTTCGACCGTAGGCGGTCGAACAGAAGGTTGTTTCCTCCGTTCTGCAGTACGCCAGGCCTCGTTTTGGCTGTTCTGTCCAAGCAGATAGGCTCCCGATGAACAAGATGCATTCCGTTGTCTCCCGATGAACACGATGCAGTTTCTCCGTTCCAACCCAGCTGGTTGGTTGCCGATGAACAGGACGCCATCGCTGCTCACCGCTGCATCTCCATGTACACGAGCCCTGGCTGTATGTTTGCGTGAGTAGGCATTCGAGACCCCGCCCGTATGTATGTACATAGCCGTATTTACTTTCTTACACCCTGGCTGTACGTGCGTGTACACGATATTGACGGGACTGCGTGACATGCTACATCCGCGCCTCTACTATGACACGTGCCCTTCCTTACTCGGCCACGGTTCATCGCTGCAGCGTGCAGACAGACCAATCGACCAGTATGTACGTACACGTTCACGACCAGACAGACAACCCTACGTACAGTTCGATGGGTCCCGGCTGTCAGGGAGGTAAGGAGGCACTTCCTTGCATGCGAACATATAGCTGGTGGGTCCCAGCTATCAGGGGGAATCAAATTTTTTTCCTCGTAATATGGACGCACTTCCTTGCATGCGAAGATGTAGCTGGTGGGTCCCAGCAGTCTGGGGGGAAACATTTTTTCGTGAAATATGGTGGCCCGTCCGGTGGGTCCCTGCTGTCAGGTGGAGGAATCATTATTTTGCACGTAATAAGGAGGCACTTCATTGCTGCGGCCGTGGACCCAACTGTCAGCCTCTCCATTTACAGTACTCTTCCGATGGAAGTCGTTCCTTGACCACATTGACCACGCCGCGCTTGAGCACCAAGACGGTGGACGACTGCGAGGCCTAGGAAGGGGATGACACGAAGTCGAGGAAGACACAACAGTGAATGCCCACGCAGAAAGGAGTACGAGGGTTGACTTGTTCAGCTGCGGTGTGAGGCTGCCGTCACTGCAGAATAACAGGGGTTATGGGTGAGTAGAGGGATGGCCAGGCCAGAGGTTGGAGTAGGGTGGGGCGGTCAGGCCTGCATAGCAGCAGAGCCGGCCACGGGAGGCAGGAGCAGGCGGTATGACCGACGCTGGTTAGGGCGGCTGGAGCAAGGAGACCAGAGGTTGAAGAAGCACTACGGCCGTTGGATGGACATCGTACGGTCACTGGAGCTAGAATCATTCATATTGACTAAGTTGACAAAGCCCTCCATCCGCCTCAACTTAGTAGGCCCACAAGTCAGCCTCCCACTATAGTGGGTCCCAGCTAGCAGGGGGAGTATTCATTTTTTTGTGCGTAATAAGGAGGCACTTCCTTGCGTGCCAAGATATAACTGGTGGGTCCAAGCTGTCAGCGGGAGGAGCATTTTTTTCATGAAATACAGAGGCCCTTCCGGTGGGTCCCAGCTGTCAGGTGGAGGAATCATTATTTTGCGCGTAATAAGGAGGCACTTCCTTACGTGCAACCGTGGACCCAGCTGTCAGCCTCTCTATGTACAGTCCTCTTCTGATGGATGTCATTCGTTGACCACATTAACCATGCCGCCGAGAGCACTAGGGCGGTGTACGACGGCGAGGCCCCAGACTGTAACGACCCGGAGAAGCCCCACTATTTTCGTGTAATAAGGAGGCACTTGCTTGTGTGGGTCCCTACTGTCAGCCTCTCCACTTACATCCCTCTTTCGATGGCTATTGTTTGTTTACCATGTTGACCACACCATGCGAGAGCACAAACGTGGTGGACGAGGGCGGGACCCAGGAAGGGAACGACCCGAAGCAGGCGAAGCCACATCAGCAGATGCCCATGATGAGGGGAGTATGAGGGTTGACTGGTCGGCGCGGGGTGAGGCTGACTTCGCCGGAAAATAACAGGATGTGCGGGTGGGTAGAGGGATGGCGTCGCGGCAGCACAACCAGCCAAGGGAGGGGGGAGCAGGCAGTCCCGCCAGCGCTGGTTTGGGCGGTTGGAGCAGGAAGATCAGAGATTGAAGAAGCACGACGGCCATTGGATGGACATCCAACAGTCACCGCTCTGTGTTGACTAAGTTGACAAAGCCTTGCGTACGCGTCAAAATTTATTTAGGACAACGTCATCCTCAACCTATTAGGCCCAGAAGTCAGCCTCCAAATCTGTGGAAAAAAACATACAACCCATTAGCCATTATTTTCAATAATTTACATCCCATTTGCTAATTCTTAAGGATATTTTGAAGCCCGTATTCTTTTTATTAGCATTACAGACCATATTCTGGGCACTGCTAAAAAATTCAACGAAATTTTGCATATTTCGGTGGGGTCCGAACTCTTTTAATCACGAAATTTTGAGTCACGTTAAAAATAATTTTTTAAAAATTATATCAAAATAAAATTCAACAAAAAATCTCGGCAAAAAAATGAATGAAATTTAAAATCTTGACTAGCAAGATGCCCGTGCGTTGCACGGAACATCAAGATGCATTTGTATGAGTAGTTTATCCTGTGGGAGAAAAGGATGAACAAGGGAAGGCCTTATCTGCAAATGTGGAGATGAGTGCAGGTAAATTGTCATAGTTTCCTTCCTATCCGTTAGATATAGATCAGACGGCCTATATTGCAAGATGGCAGGCATATCATCATCACCAACTCTGCTTTTATAGGAGTAGAGAAATCCAGAAAAAACGATATTTGATTGTAATTGCCGCTTGGCTTTGGTTTAAAAAATTACAGCCCATTTCTTACTACTTATAGCCCATTTACTGGGAAGCCCATTTCTTACTACTTACTCCCTCCTCAGTTGGGTATTCCAAAAAAACTGGGCTAGCCATTTTCAGAAACAAAAAAGATATCAACTGGGCTCGTCATGTGCTTAAATAGAAGCGTAAGCATGGGCTAGACGGGCCACAACCCCCGCACAACACGCAGTTGAGCTCCATCTTTAAAACTGATGATCAAGGCAAATTTTGCGAACGGTTTGGTCCAGATCCGAATGAAATCCAAGCCTTCTGTGACGAACAAGTTTCAACTCCTTGTTGATATCATCATAGGATTCTTCAAGTTGTCTGATGACAAACTTGGACTTTGTAGCATTCATGCGGTTGTCAAGCTCCTTGAGTTGACTAATGAGGTCATTCATCTCAACTAAATCATTTCTCATATCTTCGAGTAGAACAAAAGCTTGAGAGATAAATTCAGACGGAATTGGCAAAGACGTCACTTCTCCATCGAATAAATTTTCAACAAAACGGTCTAGTTGATCCATGATGAACTGATGATCAAAAGAATGTGGTGCAGCAGTGTCTTTTTCAACCTGACCAGTCGATGGAGTAGAGGGAGCAGTCTGAGCCATATTTTGTTCGATCGGAGGCATAGAAGCCAGAGGTTGAGTCACTTTCGAGGCAAATTTTGTGTAGCTTTTTCTTTCACAACATCAGACTTGGGAACTTCCTGCTTGGCATAAGTTCGTTTGATTTGCTTCAATTTGTCTTTCGGAAGCTTTTCTCCTGGCTTTGCAGTGCGAATAGGTGCTTTGACCACCAAGTCTTGCAAGTTAATTGGCATCAGGATGAGGTTCGGTGTTCACCTTGTCAACAATGGTAACGGTGGTTGGTGGGGTCTTCCGCTTCATGGTGTTCTTCTTCGGGGGGTATGACTGGAACAACATCCACACAAAGATCTGGTAGAACGGTGGATGTGGTGACATTCACTTGTTCGGAGAGAGTTGCATCGATTTCCTCTTGGGTGAGCGGTGGATCATCTGGATCAGAGGAATCATATTCAGGTTCTATTGCCTTCGCAGGCCTTTTCCTTGGGGCACTCTTTTTCTTCAGAGCAGCAGATTTTGGATCATGCTTATTCTTTGTTCTGTGCTCATCTTTTCCTTCAGCCTTTCTCTTCTCGACGTCTGACTTGATGAGACAACGATTTTCTTCTTCCTTTGCTTGATCTTTGGCGGCCTTCTTGGCACGCTTTTCAGCATTCTTGAGGTGCTTGGCCTTTTCTTTGGGATAGGAATCTGGAGTCTTGATGGAAGTTTCGTGAGCATCAGGAGGTGGTGGAGGTCTTTGCTGCGGTCCACTAACTCAAATGAGCCCAATCTTGTGACTGTCACCCCATGGGGGATGGAAGGCAAAGTTCTTGGTGTACCGAGGGTGAACCATCTTGTAGTTAAACCATTTCTTGACCCAATGGCACCAAATCTTTTGCACACGGCCTCTACTCTGATTTGTATATTCTCCTGGAATGGTGTTATATTCATCTTGAGAAACAAGCTCAGCTGTGTTTTGATTGGTTGTCCGCCACCTCTTCTTTTCTTTGGGGCATGTGCTTCTTGCTCATTCATATTTTGTTCGACCCGTTTTCTTTTACTCATTGATGGGCCTACCATTGGGCCCTTTGGCTCTTTTGACTCATCAGCAGTTCCCATGAAAGATTCTTCATCATCAACCATCCTGTGAATCTTGGCAGAATCATCAAGTGACTACATTGACCTGTGAAGGAGAATAGATACGAGGGAAAAAATGGGGACAGAGTCACAAATGCTCGTAGCAAAGATTTTCTCAAACAAAACATTTTGAGGAAGAATCAGACGCAGAATTTGAGAATTCTTTCGATAGAATGAAATATATAGATCGAGCTAGTAAGTCCGAATAAAAATACTAGACAACAAGCTAGGCATTTCATTCGAGCGAAGCATAATCACAAACCCTAGATCTGACAGATTCAGATGCGAGGAAAAACTACAAACCACATCCGCACTAGAGAAGTAAAAACCTAGATCTAAGATAAGCGGTAAAATCAGTGAAAATTAACCGCAGACGAACTCGAATTGGAAGGAAGGAAGTTCGAGCACGAACTACACGTACCCTAGCTTGGTGACGTGCAGCAGCTATGGTGGTGTGAGGGAGAAGATATCCCTTGGCAGCATGGAATGACTCCGGTGACCTATTTCCGCACCTAAGTAGCAAAGGGGTCGTTGGCGTCGAGCTCAAGGAGGAGCAATGTGGCGAGGGTTTCAGTGGAGAGAGGGAGCGAGGAGAAAGAAGGAAGGAGGATGAATGGGGTGGTGCGTTTTATATATAGGCAAGGAAAATAACCGCACACTGAGGTTAAGATCGAATGGTTTCTATACAGGGACGATTGCAATTCAACGGATAGGATGGACTGGCAGTTGATGTGCAAAACGTGTCAACCATCACAGAACGTGGTCCTGACTTGGGCGGGAAAGCCCAAACTTTGGACGGCTTTCGCCAGAACAGATTAAGGTTTGGTCTGAAACAAAATCATGGTCAAGGACACCAGATGAGTTTCGTTCCAGATAGAATTGAGCATTTGTAACGGAACAGCATAGACTTGAAGAGATAGATTAGAGGGAAAACAGGGTCCTAGGTATTTCACTCAGAAGAGAACAAAGGAAACCAAGCAAATAGCAATGAGAGAAATGCATTAGTGTCAGATTTAGGGTTCCGGCAAAACCCTTGAGGTTTGAACTCTGGGGTGCGCACGAAGATTTCCCCCTACCGAATCACGTCCTCAGCCTCGCCGTGATCTCTAAGCTTAGTTCGATGAACTCACAACACAAGAGACATGGGGTTTATACTGGTTCGGGCCACCGTTGTGGTGTAATACCCTACTCCAGTGTGGTGGTGGTGGATTGCCTCTTGGGCTGATGATGAACAGTACAAGGGAAGAACAGCCTCCTGAGGAGAGGTGTTCTTGTGCTTGGTGAACTTGTGTGTGGTTGAGGATGATCTGGATCAGTCCCCTTTTCCCATGCCTCCTATGGTGGTAGCTAGTCCTATTTATAAAGGCCCTGATCCTCTCCCCAAATATTGAGCGGGAAGGGATCCAACAACGACCAATTTGAAAGGGGACAGCTAGTACAATCTATCCTGACTAAAGGTGGTCTTCGCCTACCAAAGGCGCTGGTGGTGACACCGTCTCGGGTTCCACGATGAGCTCCGTCCTGCCGTCCCGCTGGTCTTGGTCTTGTTGCACCGATATGGAAACCTTAGCCTGATGCCTCGGTAGTTCGCCTGTGCTTGCCCCCTTAGCACCAAAGAGGAAACGAGGACACTGCGCGTGCTGGCGCCCGCCCGGCCTTGGTCGTCATGGCTTGCATCACGGGAACCTCATGAGGTACCCCTTGCCTTGATCTCTCCGCCCCCCTCGCGAGCCTACTTGGTGAAGGCGCTCCTGAGGAGGCCTTGTGTCGTCCGCCTCGTGAGGATTGGTCCCTCGCGAGGGTCTTGAGTGTTGGCTGGTGAAGTCCGGCCATACTGTGCCGCTGGTAGAGCCACGTCGTGGGCCGCAGGCAGGCAAGTCTGGGGACCCCCGTTCCCAGAACACCGACAGTAGCCCCCGGGCCCAAGGCGCGCTCGGGCTTGGCTTAGCGGCAAAGCCAAAGGGCAAGTGCAGAGCGCCACGGGCCCCAACAGCCTGCGGCCTTGGTCGACGCGTGGCGACTGATTGGACGTGGGCGTCTCCGCTTCCCCACGCTGCCTCG
Source organism: Triticum dicoccoides (assembly GCF_002162155.2). NCBI lineage: Eukaryota > Viridiplantae > Streptophyta > Magnoliopsida > Poales > Poaceae > Triticum > Triticum dicoccoides. The sequence continues at coordinate 228,351,460 of NC_041391.1, forward strand.
TCAACTGCCCAACTTGACGAGTCCCTGCTACATGCAAAAAGGGTCATCATTACTTGCGATTGTGGAGGTCGATGGTTGGCCTCCCTTGAGCTATAAATGAGAATGGGCGAGAGCCCCCGTCGCCTATCTCTTCCCATCCCGCTCGCTTCTCCTTCCTCGCTCTGTTGCTTGCAATGTCCCCCATGGTGCCTGCGAGTAGGTTTTCGACCGCGGAGAAGGGGAAGGCTCGCCAGGAAGGGAATGGCTCTCCTCTGCCCAAGCACGGACGCGGTTGCCCTCGCAAGCACTCCAGGACCCCCGCTGTGGCTCCCTGCGGCCGCGGTGGTGGCCCTTCATGTGGTGGGGGCCGCCCATGTCGAGGCAGCCCAGTTGGTGGAGGAAGGCGTGCTGTGGCCGCACGGCCTCCCCTGCCGCCCTTCCACTAGGCGGAGGCGCTGCGGAATTCGTGGTGTGGTGGGAAAACCCGGCCGGCAACTGGCTTCAGCTCTCGCGCTTCTTCGTTGGTGACCTGCCGGCCGCTGGCCCAGGCGGGCTCAGGTTGCAGGCGGACGGCTGCTGCAGCAGGGCCTCCTGGGCCGTGGTGGAGGTCTCCGTTGCCGGCAACGCAACATTGGCCCGAGGCTGCAGACGTTTGCCCGCGTGTGCGGTCTGGGCAGGTGGTGCACCCTCCACTTCAAGTATGATGGTGACGCGACCCTCTACGTGAGGGTGTTCGGAGAGGATGCCCGTCGTGTTGGGTGCTGCAATGAAGACAACGACGCAGACGAGGTGCTCGGTCTTGGCGACGATCGTGATGAGGGTGAAGGTGAACTCGCTCCCAGCGGCGACCGAGGCTCATCGAGCTACGACGATTCTTCCTCCAGCGATAGCTCCTCTAGCGGCGGCTATGATCAACCGCCGCGCCACCGTGCCCGCCTCGAGGGCGGCGGCGGGTCGTCCCGTCGCCATGCTTCGGTGAAGCGTGATGTGGGGTCCGGCTGAGCTCAGGAGGTTGCCGTAGATCCCTCCTCGCGAGCTGCTACAAGGCGCGTGCTGCTTTTGTTTTGTCTTCCTTTGTTCCTGCACTGAGAGAGACAAGTATGGGGCCCCGTGGGGGCATGCAACAAACTATGATTTCCTAGTTAACATGTTGCATCTATTGTTCCTGTGCTGTGTCATGGCATCGTTGTTGTACGTCAGCGTGTAGGAACAACTTAGCTTGGCACGTTTGAAGTAGTTTCCGCCTCGCGAGGTGCCCTCTTTAGGCCTTGCCAGGCGCCTTAGGAGCTGCAAGAAACTCGTTAAGAGACTGTCATTTTCTGAACCCTGGTAGCAAGGGTTGTCGGCCATGGCCCGACGCTTCGTGTCATGGTACCCGAGGGGCACGGACTGAGAGGGGTGCTCCTGCTGCGAATTCGAACGAGAGTGACTCGCGAAAATCAGAAGAAAGAGGCTCACGAGGTCGCCCGTACAGCCCCCTCGCAAGGTATGCGAGAGAGAGCATGATACGTCTCCAACGTATCTATAATTTTTGATTGTTCCATGCTATTATATTACCCCTTTTGGATGTTTATGGGCTTTATTTTACACATTTATATCATTTTTGGGACTAACCTATTAACTGGATGCCCAACCCATATTGTTGTTTTATTGCCTGTTTCAGTATTTCGAAGAAAAGGAATATCAAACGGAGTCCAAACGGAATGAAACCTTCAGCAGCATGATTTTTGGGAAGAATATGATCGGGGAGACTTGGAGTGCAAGCCAGGGGATCATCGAGGGAGCCACGAGACAGGGGGCGCGCCCACCCCCTGGGCATGCCCTACCCTCTCGTGAGCCCCTTGAGGCTCCCCCGACCGACTTCTTTCGCCTATATAAGCATACGTACCCTAAAAACATCGAATATGAAGATAGATCGGGAGTTCCACCGCTGCAAGCCTCTGTAGCCACCAAAAACCTCTCGGGAGCCTGTTCCGGCACCCTGCCGGAGGGGGAACCCATCACCGGTGGCCATCTTCATCATCCCGGTGCTCTCCATGACGAGGAGGGAGTAGTTCACCCTCGGGGCCGAGGGTATGTACTAGTAGCTATGTCTTTGATCTCTCTCTCTCTCTCTCTCTCTCTCGTGTTCTCTCTATGGCACGATCTTGATGTATTGCGAGCTTTGTTATTATAGTTGGATCTTACGATGTTTCTCCCCCTTTACTCTCTTGTGATGAATTGAGTTTCCCTCTTGAAGTTATCTTATCGGATTGAGTCTTTGATTTGAGAACACTTGATGTATGTCTTGTCGTGTTTATCTATGGTGACAATGGGATATCACGTGCCACTTGATGTATGTTATGGTGACCAACTTGCGGGTTCCGCCCATGAACCTATGCATAGGGGTTGGCACACGTTTTCTTGACTCTCCGGTAGAAACTTTGGGGCACTCTTTGAAGTACATTGTGTTGGTTGGATGAATCTGAGATTGTGTGATGCATATCGTATAATCATGCCCACGGATACTTGAGGTGACAATGGAGTATCTAGGTGACATTAGGGTTTTGGTTGATTTGTGTCTTAAGGTGTTATTCTAGTACGAACTCTTGAATAGATTGATCCGAAAGAATAACTTTGAGGTGGTTTCGTACCCTACAATAATCTCTTCGTTTGTTCTCCACTATTAGTGGCTTTGGAGTGACTCTTTGTTGCATGTTGAGGGATTGTTATATGATCTATCTATGTTATTATTGTTGAGAGAACTTGCACTAGTGAAAGTATGAACCCTATGCCTTGTTTCCTATCATTGCAATACCGTTTACGCTCACTTTTATCATTAGTTACCTTGCTGTTTTTATATTTTCAGATTACAAAAACCTATATCTACCATCCATATTGCACTTGTATCACCATCTCTTCGCCGAACTAGTGCACCTATACAATTTGCCATTGTATTGGGTGTGTTGGGGACACAAGAGACTCTTTGTTATTTGGTTGCAGGGTTGTTTGAGAGAGACCATCTTCATCCTACGCCTCCCACGGATTGATAAACCTTAGGTCATCCACTTGAGAGAAATTTGCTACTGTCCTACAAACCTGTGCACTTGCAGGCCCAACAACGTCTACAAGAAGAAGGTTGTGTAGTAGACATCAAGCTCTTTTCTGGCGTCGTTGCCGGGGAGGCGAGTGCTTGAAGGTATATCTTTAGATCTTGCAATCGAATCTTTTTGTTTCTTGTTTTATCACTAGTTTAGTTTATAAAAGAAAAAGTACAAAAAAATGGAGTTAAGCTTGTCTCATACGCTTCATCTTTTTAATATCTTTTGTGAGAATGATGGAAAGGAAAATTGTGCTCAAGTGCTAGAAGAAGAATGCATTAAAATGCTTGGTACTAAATCTTTGAATGATGAGCATGATTGCAATGTTGTTAGTATGAACTCCTTGAATATCCATAGTACTAATGATGATTGCTCTAGTCATGATGAAAATATCTCTTATAAGCATGTCAACTTTTGTGGAGTGCATGTTTGCATGAACACACCAAATAGAGAAGATATATATTGCAAGAGGCATAAGCATTTAGAAACTAAATTTTTGCAAGAAAAGTTAAATGGGAGTGCTGAAAATTTACACTTCCTTTGCCATACTTGTGAACTATGCAATGAATGTGGTCATCTACATCTCCTATGAAACTTATTTCATGATCGAATCGTGTCCAAAAGTTGTGATGATTTGATTTCCCTTGCACATTACAATGAACTTAGTTTACTTTTGGGTTATGAAGAATTGAAACGTTTAATTAAGGACCTTCCAGAATTTGCCCATAAGAAATTCCTTGATATTGATCTAGAGAAGATTTATTTGTATTATGCGGTGAATTGCATTGAAAATCCTTATATTGCCAATTACCTAAAGAAAAGAAAGCAAATATAAGACGATGAGAATACTAATGAAAGGGAAGAGACTTCCCAATATCCTCCTATTATTTCTTATGATGAATCAGGTAACGAGGAGGAGCTTTCTATTTAACCAATCTCGTCAATAAGGAGCTCAAAGAGGAAGGTTGAACCCACACATAATGTGAAAATGAAAGTGCAACTATCCCTAGGTGGTTTTGGTAATTCATAACAACATATAGCTCATTGGGCTAATGCTATTCCAAGACTATTATTTCAGGAAAGATCAATGAATGGCATGGCATGGATGATGAAAGTGGATCCCTCAAAATACTAATGACAAAGGATTGGCTCAAGCTCAAAAGCTCAAGACTCTTCATTTTACATTTTAGTGATCCAAGATCACATTGAGTCTATAGGAAAAGTCAATACTATCAAGGAGGGATGAGGTGTTGCTTAATGAGCCTCTTGCTTCATGTGCTTGGTGATATGCTCCAAAAACCCTCAGCTACTTTCTCACATCCACAAATGACCTAAACCTAAAGCCAAAATCGGTCACACCGATTCTTTCTATCTGGCGCCACCTAGTTCTAATGTCATAGCCACTGCCACAAACCCTAGGCAAATCGGTCCTACCGATAGGGATCTCAGTCTCACCGAGATGGGATTGTAATCTCTCTATTTCCCTTCGTAACGTTTTGGTCTAACCGAAGTGAGCGCTCGGTCCCACCGAGATTGCAATGTAAACTCTCTGTTTCCCTTTTGTAACATTTTGGTCTCACCGAAAAGAGCAAATCGGTCCCACCGAGTTTACCTGACCAACTCTCTGGAAAGCTTGTTACCAAAATCGGTCTCACCGAGTTTCTGTAATTGGTCTTACCGAGATTACGTTATGCCCTAATCCTAACCAAATCGGTCTTACCGAGTTGCATGTCAGTCCCGCCGAAAATCCTAACGGTCACTAGGTTTACTAAATCGGTCCGACCGAGTCTGTTGAATTGGTCCCACCGAGTTTGGTAAATTGTGTATAACCGTTAGATTTTGTGTGGAGGCTATATATACCCCTCCACCTCCTCTTCATTCATGGAGAGAGCCATCAAAACAAACCTACACTTCCAACTTACCATTTCTGAGAGAGAACCACCTACTCATGTGTTGAGGCCAAGATATTCCATTCCGACCATATGAATCTTGATCTCTAGCCTTCCCCAAGTTGCTTTCCACTCAAATCTTCTTTCCACCAGATCCAAAACCTATGAGAGAGAGTTGAGTGTTGGGGAGACTATCATTTGAAGCACAAGAGCAAGGAGTTCATCATCAACGCACCATTTGTTACTTCTTGGAGAGTGGTGTCTCCTAGATTGGCTAGGTGTCACTTGGGAGCCTCAGACAAGATTGTGGAGTTGAACCAAGGAGTTTGTAAGGGCAAGGAGATTGCCTACTTCGTGAAGATCTACCGCTAGTGAGGCAAGTCCTTCGTGGGCGACGGCCATGGTGGGATAGACAAGGTTGCTTCTTCATGGACCCTTCGTGGGTGGAGCCCTCCGTGGACTCGCGCAACCGTTACCCTTCGTGGGTTGAAGTCTCCATCAACGTGGATGTACGATAGCACCACCTATCGGAACCACGCCAAAAACGTCCGTGTCTCCAATTGCGTTTGAATCCTCCAAACCCTTCCCTTTACTTTCTTGCAAGTTGCATGCTTTAATTTCCGCTGCCTATATACTCTTTGCATGCTTGCTTGAATTGTGTGATGATTGCTTGACTTGTCCTAAGATAGCTAAAATCTACCAAACTCTAAAATTGGGAAAAGGTTAAGTTTTTAATTGGTCAAGTAGTCTAATCACCCCCCCTCTAGACATACTTCAAGGTCCTACAAGTGGTATCAGAGACTTGTTCTCCATTTGCTTTGATTTCCATAGCTTTTGGTGGTCATAGCCTTGGTTTCACAACCTAGGAGAGTATGGCGTCTAGTGAGGGAAATTATCACCGTAGAGGTCCTTACTTTGATGGTACTAATTTTGCTAGTTGGAAGCATAAGATGAAAATGCATATTCTCGGACATAACCCCACCGTTTGGGCAATTATTTGTATTGTCTTGCAAGGTGAATTCTTTGATGGGAGAGAGCTGAACCATGAAGCAAATGCGGAAGAATTGAAGATGCTGCAATACAACGCTCAAGCTTGTGATATCATCTTCGACGGATTGTGCCCCGAAGAATTCAACAAAATCAGCCGTCTTGAGAATGCAAAGGAAATTTGGGATACTTTGATTGATATGCATGAAGGTACCGACTCCGTCAAGGAATCCAAGTTGGATGTGCTCCAAAGTCAGCTTGACAAGTTCAAAATGAAGGATGGTGAAGGTGTCGCTGAAATGTACTCTAGGCTTGCACTTATCACAAATGAGATTGCCGGCTTCGGGAGTGAAGAGACGACCGACAGATTCATCATCAAGAAGATCCTAAGAGCATTGGATGGAAAGTATGATACCGTGTGCACATTGATCCAAATGATGCCAAACTATAAAGATCTCAAGCCAACAGAAGTCATTGGAAGAATTGTTGCTCATGAGATGTCACTCAAGGATAAGGAGGAACTTCACAATAAGTCAAGTGGTGCTTACAAAGCCTCAAGTGAAGCCCCCACATCATCAAGTGAGAAACAAACCTTCAATGAAGGATTGAGCTTAATGGTGAAGAACTTCAACAAATTCTACAAGAGTAGAAGCAAAGAAAGAAGGTCCAAGTCAAGGTCTTACAATGACAAAAGATCTTCTAGCCGAGAGCGAAATTGCTACAATTGTGGGAGACCCGGACACTATTCAAATGAGTGTACGACACCCTACAAAAGAAGAGAAGATTCTCCAAAAAGAAGAAGCAAAAGAGAAGAATCACCACCAAGAGAGAGAAGGAGTAGAGATGATCGTCATGAATGAAGACCCTCACGGAGAAGCAAAGATTCGGAAAGGAAGGACAAGTCATCAAGGAGCTACACAAAACAAGACATCAAGCTCATGTTGGTGAATGGATATCCGGTTCCGACTCCAACAATCACTCCGAGAGAAGCTATCACTCCGACTCCGAATATACTCAAGATGAAGGTGTTGCCAGTCTAGCACTTATGTCAACCAACTCCTACGACATATTTGATTCACCAAATGAAGGAATTGGAAGATGCTTCATGGCCAAAGGTCCAAAGGTAACTCATCCTGAGTATGTTGATTTCAATAGTGATGAAGATGACTTACTTGTGGATGATGATTTACTTGTTGAGAACTCTAGTGATGAATACTATGATGAAACGTCAATTAATCATGCTAATCAAGATAAAATGAATGACAATGATAAGGAGAAGATTGAGCTTCTAACTAAAGAACTAAACACTCTTATGTTAGCTCATGAAACTATCTTCGAAGATCATCGAGGACTTTTAAGGGCTCATGAGAAGTTACGCTTTGAAAAGCTCAATCTTGAGCAAGAGCATGAGTTCTTAAAAGCAATCAATGATGATCTCCGTAAGAAAAGTTCTTCTTACATTGCCAAGCGTTTACTCTTATCTACTTACATGCCTCAAGTCAAGTCTAGTAACAAGTACAAGAAAGATCCTTCCTCTAGTAGTAACAATAATAATGTCAAATACAATATTGTTGCTTCTAGTAGTTCTCTTGATTCCACTAATATTTCTCTTAGCCAAGTTACACTTGAGCAAGAAAATAGCTTATTGAAGGGAATTATAGAGAAAGGTGTTTACAAGAGCCTTGCCGGGAGTAAGCAATTCGAGGAAATTGTACGCAAGCAAGGAAGGCACCAGAAGAATCAAGGTGTTGGTTTTGAACGAAAGTTCAATGCCAATGGAGTTGAGTGGGAAGAAGATCAATACCCCAAAACGAAGTTTGTTCCTCAACAAGAGAAGTATGATCCTACTTCCTTCAAAGGAACACAAGCACAAGATGATATTCCACCACAAGACCACAAGACCACAAGAACAAAGGCAAGGACAAGCTTCGAGAAGAGATTGATGCATTTGAAGAAGCACCTAAGGCCTCGTTCAAGTGGGTTCCCAAGACTACGTCAAGTTCTACTTCATCAAGTACAACTACAACTCCAAGGATTCCCATCAAGATGATGTGGATCCCGAAGAAGAAGAACTAGAGAGTTCTTGAGGGTGACTCTGCCAACATTCTTCACTCATATCATTATGGAAACAAGTGCAATCAACTTCCACATCTTGCACTAGTTCAAGGAGTCACAAACCCTCATGTTGGTAAGGCAAGGGACAAGGTAACCTAATGATTTCATGGACATCATCTTGTGTGTGCATCACTCTATGTCTATGGATATCCTTGTTTGTTCCTTGAGGGACTAACCCATGTAGGTAAGTTGAAAGTGCAACTCACTCCAAAGGATTGATCCAAATGATCTACATCAACATTGAGCATCCACATCTTCAACACCTACATGAAGTCATCATCGACAAAACACAAGGTTAGTTCATCCCTCTAAAAGGGGATCTCACATCTAGGGGGAGCTTAACTCTAAGAATTGAGTCAAAGCAACTCTAATGGTGTGAACACATCAATGCATTATGTAAAAGTGGTAACCCCACTTGAGCTTAAACGATGAGTATGACCTATGATCAAATGTTTTCATTTGACTCCTAAGTCAATATACTCATATATAGATGACCTAGTCATCGCCAATTGTTTGATAGATGCTAGAATTGGTTGTGCATGTTTTGCCACATATTTCATTTGCCATCTTATTGTGTGAGCATGCTGGCGCATATTTTACTCATTCAAGGACATCCACTTGTAGTTTTGAGTGACTGGCTTCTTTTTCTTTTTGCAAAGTGGATGGACAAGAATGCCTAAGAACCTTCTCTAGCTATCTATGCTTTTCTTGTCTCAAACTCTATTCATGCTACATCACAAAATTTTATCAAGTCAGATTCGAACCACTCTGTGTGAGGAGCACTCGGAGTCCCTGATTTGTCATAGACTTAAACTTCCAAAACTTCTTTGTGATTCTCGGTCTGACCGATTCCTCCATTTCGGTCCTACCGAGATCACTAAGTCGATCTAGTTTTTCAATCTCGGTGCAACCAATTTGAACTTTTCGGTCACATCGATTTGCTGTAACTATACATAGTTATGCATCTCGGTGACACCGAGTTGTTCCACTCGGTCACACCGACAGGGTCGGGCTATATATAGTCACGGGCAAAAATTTGGAAATTTCTCCGAACCTCTTCGCCCGCGCAATAGCTCGCTCTGCCTCCAGGGTCTCCGGATCGTCTCCTCGTCGCCAGCCGCCTCCTGTCGCTGGTCTTCGCCGCTGTCAACGGATTTCACCCCCGCCGTTGCCGCCGTAGCAAGTTCATCACCAAGCTAGGGTATGGACTCGATCACAGTGCTATCCTCATCCGATTCCTAGCACATTGTGTTCTTAATGATTCTTGCCACGATTGAAACACTCCTATCCAGTCAATGCAATCCTTAGATTAGGTTGGATTTGAAAATTTAGGGTTAGGTTTCCGCCGAAACCATCTCGGACCCACCGAGTTGAAAAACTCGGTCCCACCGATTTTGCTAACGCCATTGCACTAGTAACTCTCGGTCTGACCGAGAATTGCTAATCGGTGAGACCGATTTTAGGATTTTGTGAAACCCTAGCAGTCTCGGTGCCACCGAACTGTGACTCGGTCCAACCGAGTTCATCAGTTTAGGTTCCAATACTGCTTCGGTATCACCGAGGTTGAAAATCGGTTGATCCGAAATGCTTTCTGTGGCAAACTAAAACTGAATTTTTGAATCATTCTTTTGCAAAAATCTCTGCATTTTGTGATGCTCATCCACTCTATCTCATCTATAACTCTTCACAGGGTCAGCAGTCAGTGATTTGCAGCATGTCAGACCAAAGTGATAGTCAGAACAGGTCAGAAGAGCACAATCACATGAGTGAGGGCACTAGTCCCTCTAGCACTTCAGATGAAGGCAGCAGGAGCACCCCAAGCAATCTGCCTAAAGCTGCCACCAGGACAAGGAAGAAGAGAACCTCAGATTCTGAGGATGAGGATTATAGAGCAGAAGAGGATGAGGCTACCTCCAAGAAGGTAGTGCTCAAAAAGGAGTATGCCTCAGCACAGAACACTAAACCTGGACTAAATAGGAAGTTCCTGCCAAGAGAACACCTATGCTGAAGGTCAGAGAATCTACTCAAGTGCCTGAAAAGTCTGAACCCAAAGAGGCACCTGCAAAGAGAGTCACAACTTCCAAACCCAAGAAAGTTCCCACTGGAGAAACCATGAAGTTTACCATTGAATAAGAAGATGAAGCTGCTGCTCAGGATAAGAAGAAGAAGAGAGCCAGAACCACTACTGCCCAGGTTCTTGGAAATCCCTCAATGAGAAGAGACTTTGAAGAGGAAGAAGAGGTTGCTACACCAGCACCCAAGGCACAAAAGCTTATGGGTGATGCAATTAAGTTAGGGTTGCAACATCAAAGCCCAAGGAAGCACCCAAAGCTGCCCCCAAGCCCAAGCTTGCACCAAAGAGGAATACCAGGAGTATTCCAGCTGCTGAGAAGAACAAGGCCCCAGTGCCTGAAGTTGTTAATGAGGAAGATGAAGAAGGACAAGTCCTGAGGAAGCTCAAGCCCAAGATACCAGACCACAATGATGCCCATCCTGTGGCTGAGGACATGAACATCAGAAGAGACTCAGGGTTGAGGCTATGGAGGATGACAGATCCATATGCCACAAGGAGAAGGACTGCTGTTGATTACATGTTCCATACCAAGGAACAACAGGACTTCTATGAGACAATCTTGTTGGACAAGAAGCCCATAGTGTGTGATATGAGGTGGGTCGACTGGACCTACATGAAAGACAATGAAGAACACTATCCTGGAGTGCAAGACAGTTTTGTTGCTTGTGGAGTTGCAGATTTTGTTGGGCAAAAGCTCACCAACTGGAATGATGAACTCATTATGCAATTCTACTCCACAGCACACTTCTATCCAGATGGGATGATAGTTTGGATGTCTGTAGGTACAAGGTACCAGTCAACCCTTGAGGAGTGGGCAAAAATGATCAATGCCCCAAAGGAGAGTGAAGATGACTTGGATGTCTATGCCAAGAAGAAGATGGACCACAATTCCATGGCACACATGTACAAGAAGATCCCAGACAAAGCTATAGAGACACATAAGTTTGGGTCAGTCCACTTTCTTCTGTCAGGGCTGCCAACAATCAACTGGATCCTAAGGCACACTCTGTTGCCTAAGTCTGGTGACCACAACATGATTAGAGGGCATGCAATCAACATGTTGCATTTGTTTGATGTGCCACAGAAATTCAAGGTCATGAGCCTTATGGTTGAGACCATTAAGAGGACTGCAGCAGACCAAAAGAGAAGTTGTGGATATGCCCCTCAGATTCAGGAGTTGATTAACTCAAAGATGGGCACAGGAAAATATCTATTGGATAAGGAACATTTTCCTCTCTATCCAGACTTTGAGTACAATCAGGTTGTTATGAATGAGAATGAACCATCATCAGTACAAGCTCAAGAGAAGAAGGAGAAGGCAAGGAAAAAGAAGGCTGCCAAGATGCCAACTCAAGAGGAGGCATCTGAGTACTTTTTGAAGAACAAGAAGGAGCAGCTTGGTTACTTGATAGCATCAACACTGAGGATTGATAAGAGATTGGCCACCCTCACTCAGAATCAGGAGAGCTTGGAAAGAATCATGTAACAAAAATTCTATGATCTAGATGTCAAAGTAACTGAGATTCAGTAAGTTGTGGAGCAGCTACAGGATGACATGCAGGAGAGGAAGGGCAAGACTACCACTAATGTATTTGCCAGAGTGCCTAGAGCTCAGAGGTCAGCTGCAGTGCCTGTGACAGACACCAGAGCCACATCATCTGCACCAGCTAAAACTCCTACAGCTCCAGTGCAACCAGCTCCAGCACCAACTCCTCCAGCTCCATCCACTTCAACTGAAGCCTTCATTCTTGGAGTTATCTGGACACCACCACCTGAAGATCAAGCCTGAGAGTCGATCCAGCACTATGCATTTTCTATGAACTTTTTGGTAACTTGTTGCCAAAGGGGGAGAAAAATGTATAGATCATAGGCTTCGAGAGAGAGAGAGTGTGTGTTGCTTTTGTTCTCTCTTGCTTTGGTGGTTAAACTTTGTTTGCTTTTGATTGCTTGAGATACTATGCTGTTTTTGTGAGACATTGATGATCATGTGTTTGATCATAAGCTACACTTATGCATGTTTGATGATATTATCTTACCTATCCTTATATGATCATTCACTTTGCTTGGTGATGAGTGCATGTATTCAATCTTTATCATTTTGAGCGCTCCACCAAGATGTATGTGACATGAAAGAGTAACTGTCGGTGTCAAAACCGGCGGATCTCGGGTTGGGGGTCCCGAACTGTGCGTCTAGGCGGATGGTAACAGGAGACAAGGGACACGATGTTTTTACCCAGGTTCGGGCCCTCTCGATGGAGGTAAAACCCTACTCCTGCTTGATTGATATTGATGATATGGGTAGTACAAGAGTAGATCTACCACGAGATCAAGGAGGCTAAACCCTAGAAGCTAGCCTATGGTATGATTGTTGTAATGGTTGTTCGTCCTATGGACTAAAACCCTCCGGTTTATATAGACAACGGAGAGGGCTAGGGTTACACAGAGTTGGTTACAATGGTAGGAGATCTACATATCCGTATTGCCAAGCTTGCCTTCCACGCCAAGGAAAGTCCCATCCAGACACGGGACGAAGTCTTCAATCTTGTATCTTCATAGTCTTGGAGTTCGGCCGATGATGATAGTCCGGCTATCCGGACACCCCCTACTCCAAGACTCCCTCAGTAGCCCCTGAACTAGGCTTCAATGATGACGAGTCCGGCGCGCATATTGTCTTCGGCATTGCAAGGCGGGTTCCTCTTCCAAATAATTCATAGAAGATTGCGAACACCAGGATAGTGTCCGGCTCCGCAAAATAAATTCCACATACCATCGTAGAGAGAATAATGTGCACACAAGTTCAATCTACTGAAGTATTTTTTGGCGTGACGTCACACCACTACCAAGCCTTTACTTGAATCGTTTTTATTATACCACCTCAGCGCGTTTAGCGAAGCGGTTTCCTTGGCACGTCTTGTTGAAGCAGAGATCGTGTTCCCCTTATTCCGGGATTCCCATCAATACGGACGTGGGTAACCCAACCGCGCCTGTTGCCACGCCTCCTCCATCAAAGGTGAGTTCCAAACGGTCACGGGGACGGCTCTTGGTATTCTCCCTCTTTATAATGAGACCAAGGCTCGTTTCTTTTCTTCAATCCTCGATCGAATCTGCCCCTCGCCCCGAGTTCCAACACCCAGAGCTCCAGATTCGAGCGCCTCGGACCTTCAACAATGTCCGGCTCCGACCTACAGGGCCGGTGGATGCCCTCCTCCGTCACGGAAGAGGACGTGCTAAAGCTGAGAGAAGCCAGGTACCTGACCTATGAGATTTCGCATAGGTTGCCTACCAAAGGGCAAGTCATTCCTACTCCCGAGCCCGGCGAGAGCGTCGTGTTCGTGTCCCACCTCCGTCGGGGTTTAGGCTTCCCGATGGATCCTTTTGTGAGAGGGCTCATGTTTTACTACGGGCTGGAATTCCATGACTTGGCTCCGGAGTCCATCCTCCATATCTCATCGTTTATTGTCGTCTGCGAGGCCTTCCTCCGCACTACCCCTCACTTCGGTTTGTGGCTCAAAACCTTCAACGTGGAGCCGAAGATGATTGAGGGGTGTCAAGTAGAGTGCGGCGGGGCGGTCATAAGCAAGAGGGCCGATGCTCCATGGCCCGAGGGCTCTTTTCAGGAGGAGCTCGGCTTGTGGCAGCAGGAGTGGTTCTATATCACCGCTCCCAGGGGCAGCAGGCAGAGGCCGCCGCCCGTCTTTCGCCCGGGTCCTCCACAGCGGCTGACGTCATGGGTCAGCAAAGGGCTTGACTGGGGGCCGTCCAAGGACGTACCCCTATTGCAGGGCCGGATTCGAGACCTCCAAGAGAGGGAGATCAATCTGGTCGTGGTGACGCAGGTTATGCTGATCAGGTGCCTTCTGCCCTGCAAACGTCGCCCTCTCCGCCTGTGGGAATTCAATCCGGAGGGACCACGAGCTCTCCAACACTTCATGGGTACGACACCCATGGAGATGTACAAATTGTTCTTCGGATCACAAGAGGTGTGTCCGGAATTGACCGAGGACGCCAGCCTAAGATGCAATCGCCCAGATACTCAAGTAAGTAGCTCTTTGTCCGGACATACCATTCGTTTGCATATCTCAGATTTGCCTTTTAACTAATCGTCCTTTGAACAGGAGTGGATAGCGCAAGCGAAACTGATACGGTGTCCGGCCCCCCTCCCAGAGACCGCGCCGGATCCCGTGTTGGTCAAGATGCTGGAGGTTGCGCCTTCAGAGGAAGGCGAAGGGGAAAACAGAGAAACTACCGCCTCTACCAAGGAGGCTTTCAAGAAAGGGGGGATCGAGAATCCCTCCTTCCAGGGGGAGAAGAGGACCGCCTCCGAAGACCCGGAGGCCAAGGCCTCAAAGCGGGGGAAGAGATCTTCACCAGAGGGTCCTGTGCCTGGGGAAGCCCCGGCCGCACTATCTCCCCTAAGGAATCAGCCCTCCAGCGAGCCATAAGTAGAAAAAGGGGAGTTTTGTAATAAGGGACATCCCTATTTTGCTTCTGAGGATAACCGAAGTTTTTACCTTGTAGTTCGGATCTTCGTCCTTCTCAGCTGAGCTCATCTTCGGGGGACCTTCGTCCGGAGATGATGGAGAGCGAGACGCCTCCATCTGCCGCACCGTCAGGCGGGGCGGATGACCCTGAGGTGTCGTCGCGGAGGGTATCCCCGAGTCCGGCGGGGCCGGAGAATCCGGCACCAACTGGCGTACGGCCGGGGGAGCTGAAGGATTTGCTCGAGAGGGCGTCTATCTCAGAAGGTCACCGTACATTGATGAGTAAGGTGATTGAAAGAATTTCATCCGCCGAGGGTGGGTTGCATGATGCCGTTAGAAGTTTGCTGGCGGGGTTTGAGGTACATAAAAATGACATACCTTTTGACAGTTTTGCACATAAAGCACGCCCTGTATAGATAGTAGCCCCTGAGACTCGGTATGTTGTCGAAAGCGACAGCGTGCCGAGGATCATAATCTCAGGTATTAATTCTCGCCTTTCCTACACAGGTGGCGGATAGTCCGGTGGCCAGCTGGACTGATGGAGTTGCCGAACTAAAGCGGCAACTCGACGTTGCGGATGCGGACATCGCGCTGGTCAATAAACGACTTGACGAGTCACAAGGTAGGTTGTTTCTCTGTGGTCACCTAGTAAGGGAGTTGATGCCCATTCCTTACAACATGTATGCTTAATGCAGATGGTGCCGCTGCTGTGGAGGACCTTCGGGCAGAGCTTGCTCGAGCCAAGGAGCAGGCCAGAAGGAGTGATGCGGCTGCCTCGAAGGCAGCCGAAGAGCTAGAAGCCGAAAGGGCTGCTCACTGCCGAAGCAGGGAGGAGACGGCCGGAATGGCCGTGAAGCTGAAGGATGTTACGGACCGCTATGAGGTTCTTAAAAAAGAACGCCGAGCGGAGCAAGAAGACCTGAAGAAGGCCACCGCCGAAGCCAAGGATGCCCGTTCTGCAATGAGGGCTATAAAGGAGGAGCTGCGTCAGGCGGGAGACATTGCGGCTGGCAATCCCTTTGTGCTGCGCAGGAAGTTCACAGATTAGAAGTATGCTTAGCTTGGCCAGCTGTGGGGTCCAGAGGATCCTTATATGGATTTGGCGGCGAGTGCGGCGGATGTGGTTGTGCACTTCCGAAGCCAAAAGGATCACGAGACAGAAGAGCTTTTTTGGTCTCAGTTCCACAGTCCGGAGCGTTCACTTCTGTTGACCGATCGGTTGGCTGAGTGGGCTGAGCTGAATAGATTGTCCAGATTGGTGATGACGGATGTAGTGACTCATCTATGGCCGGATAATCCCAAGCCGAAGAGTTATTTCGGCTTATTGCAGCAATTCCTTGGGGCGGTGCCGCATATCAAGGCGGTGAAGCGGTCGGCATGCATAGAGGGTGCACGGATGGCCCTCGCCCGTGTGAAGACATGTTGGACGGAGATGGATGCCACCGCTGTTGCAACCCGGGGTTCGGACGAGAGCCGGTTACCCGCCGAGCACTATTTTGGGGAAGTCCTGCAGGGTGCTCATGTAATAGAGTCGCAGTGCTCAAAAAATGTCATGTTCAAATGATCTTTATGGTTTGTAAAACGATATTCATAATATAAGTGCTTTTTATACTTGTGTGTTCAAGTATTGAAATATCTCCTGTGCGGCCGTTAATGTATAATTATGTATAACCTGAAAGATGGCAGTCTTCGGCTTCAGCCCCCACGCACATGGTGCGGGGGTGTTTGCAAAATAGCGCATTTTCACACTTAATCCAACGTCTTGGTCCTGTGAAGGAGGTGGTAGCGTAGCAAACGAGGCAACCGGACTATAATGCTTTATCACTTTCACTTAGCCATAGGAGTTCGAAAGTGGGGCTACGACATAGCCCCTAGGGGCATCGCGCTCTTCGCATTCGGGGCGTGTATGTGCCTGATCAGGAAACGATCCTTCGTCAAAGCGGAAGAATTCTAGACATTCCGATAGTCAATCGAGTGGTTGACTAGTCTCTCGCTGTATCATGACAGTCAGTTTTCGGCTTTCTCTACTGAGGTGCTCGCCCGGCCGAACCGGGGCACAATCGCAGTAGTTCTCCTGGTGCCGCGTTAGCCGATGATATGGAACGTAAGGCAGCAAAACATAGGAGCCGGGCAAACCCAACATTTGACCAAGGTCATGATTCGGAGCTGATGCATATAAGGCCTAACTCGAGACGCCGAACACTCCCTAAGGTATTCGGTCTTTATGATAACAGGCAGAACAATGCCCTAAGCCCCTAGTGTCCAGGTACGGGCAAAAATTTCTGACGCGGCCGATGCCAAAACGCCAGCCTCCTCCTCGGTTATAAAAAAATCAGGGGATGTGTATCAACAAGAGACAGTAAGAAAGGTTTACGCAGGGTCTTAATCTGAAGAGAATCCTTGCAACGGGTCCCTGCTGCACGTCTGCGCCTGTGTCTCCGTTGTGCTGTATCCTGGAGGGTGTAGCATGCTGTTCATAGCCCCTTGCGAAGGGGTATGCGGCTAGGAAGCCCCTAGTTTGTTTGTGCCGGACTCGCCTAGCCGTGTCTGGGGTCTTGAGCGACCTTGTAAGGAGATGATGTCGCGTGGACCGGGCATTTTGATTGTAAGAGACACATAGTGCGGTATTGCGTTAAAGCGGGCGAAAGCTTCACGTCCCAATAGTGCTTGATGGCTACTTTGAAATGGGGCGACATGGTAGAGTAGCTTTTCGCGACGGAAGTTGTCGGGTGGACCGAACACAACTTCTAGTAGTAAGGAGCCCATGGACTTGGCGTAAGGGCCTGGCGTCACTCCTTTGAAGGAAGTGCGGCTATGGCGAATTTTAGTAGGGTCTATCCCCAACTTGCGGATTGTGTCCGGGTATAGCAGGTTTAAATCACTGCCGCCATCCATCAAGACTTGTGTGAATTGTAGTCCGTCGATTATAGGATCCAATATCAGAGCAGTCCATCCTGCATTTTGAATACTTCTGGAGTAATCCAGGTGGCCCAAAGTAATTGGTTTTGACATCCAATCTCGGGATTCCGCTGGGGTGGACCGTGCGACGCGTACTTTAGCGGGTGCCGCACTATTGTTCCGTATTATCACATGAAGTGAGTTTACTGTTTTGACTTCTTGTGGGAAAGTCTTTTGTTTTCCGGCACTCTGCTGGTGGGGTTCGTCATCGTCCTCGCTTGGCGTGTCGAGCCCCTTGTGTTCAGCGTTGAGTCGGCCGGACTGCTTGAAGAACCAACAATCTCGGTGGGTGTGGTTTGCAGGCTTCCCGGGGGTACTGTGGATTTGACATATCTGTCGGTGTACTAAAGTAGGGGTACCTTAGTACCCCGAACTTGTGCACGGGCAGTTGCAGCGCCCCGCGGCAAGGCTTGCCGGACATCCGCCAAGATCCTCCGTAGCTCTCATTGGTGCCATTCAAGAACAAAGTGTTTTAACTGAGAAGACAAGACTCCGGCAAGAGGAGCTTGCCGAGAAGGACAAGGCCCCGGCAAGAGGAGCTTGCCGGGAAGGCCTACCAAGGCATTTCAAGAAACTCGCCGTGACGCGCCGCGCGTCCCGGCAAGACCCGGTGAGCGACAAGCTTCCGGGCGCGACAAGACTACGACCGCGGCAAGGCGCTTGCCGCGGCGAAGCCACCACTCTGTGCCTACGCTCCAGCACATCCGTCGATGTGTCGCCGCAGGACCATTCCAGGCGCACGTGGCGGGAAGCTGTGCAGCCAAGCGGTGCGAGGTGCCAAGTGGAGATGACGAGAAGGCCATCGTGGCAAGCGGTGGCACCCCAAACGGTCGTTTTCTGCACTGTTTGGGCGACCGGATGGGCATTGAATGCCCTTGTCCCCTGCCGTCAGAGTTAGGTAGGATACGCTGTAGCAGAAGTTGTACCAACCACCCTTTTTACATTTTTACCCCTGACTGTGTTGCCACCTGTCGGTGACCCCTTTAGCCTATAAAAGGAGGCCCATGCGCAACGTAGAAGGGGTTCGACTCCTTCGAAACCACAGAATGCTCACGCTCTTGAGCAAGAACATAATACCACCACAAAGCAGCAGTAGGAGTTTGATCTCTCCGGAGAGCTCCGAAGCTGGGTAAAATCCCTCGCGTGCCTCGCCTCGATCTGCTCTTCGTGCGCCCTCCGCTCCCTGCCGGACCGAGAAGGGGCCCTGCCCCATAGGTGTTCGTTTCCCACGACATCTTTGGCGCGCCAGGTAGGGGGCGTCGAGGTTGTGCGAACCTGATCCGGAGTTCGCGCGCACTACATCAACATCTTCATCGACATGCCACCGAAGAGGAAGGCTTCGGAGGTGGCCGCTCCGTCCGCGTCGATCCCACCGCCACCGGAGCAAACGGGCGGTGGGGTAGACGCCGGCGAAAGAACAGGCGCCGATGGGGGAGCTCACGTTGTCACCAGATCCAAGGACATGGCCCCGCAAACTTCGGCGTCCGTACATGCGCCGCACCCCTCTCAGGAGGCGTGGGATCGACAATGCCATGGTGCTCCTAGCACCGTACTCGCGTTGGAACAAGGCCAAGCTGGTGGATCGCGGGACGCTCAAGGCCAACATGCGCGTCAACATGTTGGCACGAGCGCGGCATGGTCGCCTGGACGAGATGTTGCTCCTTCTAACACTGTTAGAAGTTTGAGCATATCCCGCTCCTCGCGTCGTTCGCCCCCGCCGCCGAAAACCCCAGAAGAAGCGTTGGCTCGAGCCCAACTGCTCCTAGACTACCCTCCAGCGCCAGACAAGATCGACGATTGGAGGATCACCATTCAGAGCCTCATCGACTTCGCCAACGGCGACACTCCCCGGCAACCAAGCACGTCGAAGCCGTGGCAAGACCCCCAGGCGCAAGCCGGTGGCGACAAGACCGCTGGGGGTGCCACCACCGTGCACTCCCCGCCCCGAAGGCCAAGATCGCCGACTCGCCGGGTCAATCTCGACACCGGCTCCACGGCGTCGTCAGATCCACGAGTTCGTCGTGATCAGCGCCAAGTTCTCCAAGAACGACGACAAGAGGACGCTCGTACTCGAATCGAGCGTCGAAGAGAAGCGCGGCGTCAATCAGAGCAGCGCGTTGGGCCCACTATCAACACGCATGCGCCAGGGGAACCAGGCGACTTGCCGTACGCGGTAGGTTGCCCTGCATTCACTCGTGAGCTGCGGCAAGTCCAGTGGCCCAGTACCAAGAACTTCAAGCCAGATGTACCCGAGAAGTATGATGGCAGGATACATCCGTCGGAGTTCCTCAGCGTCTACACCATCGCGGTGCAGGCGGCCGGGGGACGCGACGAGAAGATCCTTGCCAACTACTTCCCGCTGGTGCTCAAGCCCAACGTCAGATCGTGGCTCATGCACTTGCCAGACGACTCCATCTCCTCATGGGCGGATCTGTGCCATCAGTTTGTCGGCACCTTCACAGGCGGCCACAAGCCCCATGGCCAGGAAATCGATCTTCATCTGCTCGCCCAGAAGGAAGGAGAACCCTTGCGCAAGTACATACAGAGATTCAGCCAAGTGCAGCGCAATATCCCAGACGTCCACCCTGCCGCAGTCATCAGCGCGTTCCATCAGAACGTGCGAAACCGCAGGATGAGGGAGGAGATGGCGATGTGCAAGATTAGGGACGTCAGTGAGCTATATGCCCTGGCCGACAAGTGTGCACGTGCTGAAGAGGGGAGGAAACTCCCCGGAGAGAATGCAGGAGCAGAAGGGTCTGACAGTGAGGATGCCGCCCCGGCAAAGAAAAACCGGCGGCAGAACAATAGAAAGAGGAAAGAAAAAGACGTGCTAGTCGTCGAGCAGTCCGACAACGGAGGCGGCGCCGATAAGGCCAAAGCAGGTAACTCCGGCGAGGCCGTGGTGGCCGCCGACAAGCAGGACGGCTCCGGCAAGCAGTACTGCAAGATCCACCGCACCAAGGGCCATGATCTCCAGACCTGCAAGAAAGTTGACTAGCTTGTGGAACTGCAGAAAGCTGAGTACGAGCGACGCGACAAGGAGAAGGCCCAGGAAGGTGGCGGAGGATCCGGCAAGAAGCGTCCCGGCCGGGGAGGGCGCCGCGGCAAGGCCAAGCAGCGGCAAGGAGACAGGCCTCCCCGCGGCCGCGACAAGGACGAAGATGAATACGAAGACGAAGAGATGGATGAGGATGAGGCCGACGAGCAGGAGTTTCAGAAGGCAACAGAGGTTTTGTGCGTTGACGGCGGTGCTTCTCTGCATACTTCGCACCGCCAGCTCAAAAAGTGGGTGCGTGAAGTTAATGCAGGAGAACCATTAGTTGAGTCGCGCAAGCCTCTGAAGTGGTCCAACACGCCCATCATCTTTGATGTTGAGGATCACCCTGATCGCATAACTGCGGTCGGGTGCTTGCCGATGTTGGTTTCGCCAACTATCCACAACCTCAAGGTCACAAAGATGCTGGTTGACGGCGGGGCCGGCCTGAATCTGATCTCCTCCGCGGTACTCAAGAAGCTCCAGATCCCCGACAGCGAGCTCGAAGAGACCGGCACTTTCCAAGGAATCAACCCGGGAAGGAGCAAGCCGAAGGGGAAGATCACACTGCTAGTGACATTTGGTAGCGAGCTGAACTTCAGGACAGAGAAAGTCACCTTTGACGGCCGTCCAGTGCTCGCCAAGTTCATGGCAGCCTCTCACTACGCCTACAACGTGCTCAAGATGCCCGGTCCGATAAGTGTCATTTCTGTCCCTGGCGACAAGAAAGATGCCCTTATCTATACCGACAAGATCTACCGGGAAGCAGCAGCCGCAGCAGAACGCAAACCACTTGCCGCTGAAGCTCCCGGGGGGAAGAAGAAGACCAAGTCCGGCAAGAACAGCTCTGATGCCCACTCCGGCAAGCGCACCTCTTCAAAGTGCTGCGCTACCGTCGAGGACACACCATCGAGCTCCACCGGCAAGTGCAAGAAGGCAAAGACAGCTTCACCAGAGACCAAGAAAGTGGCCGCCAAGGAGGATGGCACTGGTGGTACCTTCACCATCAGTGCCACGCTTGACCCTAAATAGGAAAGCGCGCTCGTTGCTTTCCTACGGGCGAATGTCGATGTGTTTGCATGGCAACCGTCTGACATCCCCGGTGTTCCCAGGAAAGTAATCGAGCACCACCTTGCCATCTGCCCTCATGCGCGGCCCGTCAAGCAGAGAGTCAGGAAACAAGCAGTGGAGCGTCAAGAATTCATCGCAGAAGAGATCAAGAAGTTGGAAGCGGTAGGCCTTGTCAGAGGAGTACTCCATCCCACGTGGCTAGCCAATCCTGTGGTCATGCGCAAGGCGAATGGGAAGTGGAGGCTTTGTATTAACTTCACTGATGTTAATAGAGCTTGTCCCAAAGATCCATTTCCCTTGCCGCGCATTGACCAGATTGTCGACTCCACGGCAGGATGTGATTTGCTTTCATTTCTTGATGCGTACTCAGGATATCATCAGATCTTCATGGCAGAAGAGGATGAAGAGAAGACCGCATTCATTACTCCATGTGGCACGTACTGCTTTGTACGGATGCCTTTTGAACTAAAGAATGCCGGTTCAACATTTGCAAGGGTAGTCCACGAAGCTTTTGAGCCGCAGTTGCACAGGAATGTAGAAGCTTACATGGATGACATAGTAGTCAAGAGCAAGGACAAAGCAACTTTGATCCAGGATTTGGACGAAACCTTTGCAAATCTGCGCAAGATCAATCTCAAGTTAAACTCCGAGAAGTGCGTGTTTGGAGTCCCCTCCAGCAAGCTTCTCGGGTTCTTTGTATCTCAGCGGGGGATTGAAGCCAATCCCGACAAGATCAAGGCCCTTGAGCAAATCGAAGCACCGAAGCGCGTCAAGGATGTGCGAAGGCTTGCCGGTTGCGTTGCTGCTCTCAGCAGGTTCATCTCTAAGTCTGCTGAGCGCGCCCTGCCATTTTTCAAAATTTTGAAAAAGGCAGGTCCAATGAAATGGACTCCAGAAGCGGAGGCTGCGCTGCAGGATTTGAAGAGATACCTGTCCTCCACTCCAATACTTGTCGCACCTAAGCCACAAGAGAAGTTGCTGTTGTATCTAGCGGCGACCAATCAAGTGGTTAGTGTTGCGTTAGTAATGGAAAGGGAGGTAGACGATGAGCCAGCGGCCACGGCAAGCGAATCCAGCGACAAGCAGGGGGCTTCCCCGTCAAGCTCTGGTCCCGACAAGGATAGATCTGTGCAGCCAGAGGAAGAGAAACAAAAGAAGATGGTGCAGCGCCCAGTTTATTTTGTCAGTTCCCTGCTGCAGGGGGCTAGGTCAAGGTACTCTGGTGTGCAGAAGTTGCTTTTCGGCCTTCTCATGGACTCGAGGAAGCTGCGCCATTACTTTCAAGCACACGAGATCACAGTTGTCACTCGCTTTCCGTTGAAGAGGATATTGCAGAATTCGGAAGCAACAGGCACGATCGTCGAGTGGGCACTGGAATTGTCAAGCTTTGGCCTCAAGTTTGAGAGTACCTCAACTATTCAGAGCCGAGCATTGGCAGAATTTATAGAGGAATGGACGCCAACACCTGATGAAGAAATTCCGGAGACGAGCATCCCCGTCAGGGAGACAAGCAAAGAATGGATCATGTACTTTGATGGTGCCTTCTCGCTGCAAGGCGCCGGTGCGGGAGTATTACTTGTCGCACCCACCGGAGAGCACCTCAAGTACGTGGTCCAGATGCTCTTTCCCAAGGAGCAAGCAACAAACAATACTGCAGAGTATGAAGGCTTGCTTGCCGGACTCAGGATCGCTGCAGACCTTGGGATCAAGAAGCTCATTGTCAGGGGTGACTCGCAACTTGTCGTCTGCCAAGTGAACAAAGATTATCAGAGTCCGTTGATGGAAGCTTACATTGACGAAGTGAGAAAGTTGGAAGAGCATTTTGATGGCCTACAGATGGAACACGTTCCGAGAGCTCAGAACGACATTGCAGACGGCCTGTCAAAGTGCGCCGCACTCAAGTTACCTGTGGAACCAGGAATTTTTGTGCTCAAGCTGACTCAACCATCTGTAACACCATCAACTGGACAGAGCAAGAAGAGGAAGTTGATTTCTGGTGACTATTTTCCGGCAGAGCTCCCCGAAGCCGCCGCCAAAAGGTCCCCAAAATCAACACAAAGAGTGTTGAGGGGCAGTCTGCTCCGACAAGCCCTAGGGTTTGTTTCGTTGAAGCAGACGCCCCCGACAAGTTTTGCTCCGGCAACCTTGCCGGGGAACATCACGCTCCGGCTGAACCATAGGTTCTTGCCGTGGAAGCAGATGTTCCCGCAGCATCATTTGCGCCTTTAGTCCTTGTTGTCGAGCCGCAGGCTCCGGCATGGGCGCAGCAGATTGTCCGTTTCATTCAGACAGGAGAACTCCCCGAAGAACAAGAACAAGCGGAGAGAGTAGCCCGGCAATCAAGTATGTATCAGTTTGTCGACGACATACTGTACAGAAGAAGATTCAACGGTGTGAAATTGAAGTGTATTCCCCGGGAGGAAGGACAGGAGTTGTTGGCGGAGATACATGGAGGCATATGTGGTCACCACATTGGCGCGAGAACACTTGCCGGCAAAGCCTTCCGGCAAGGTTTCTTTTGGCCGACAGCCCTCCAGGATGCAACTGCACAAGTAACCAAGTGTGAAGCGTGCCAGTTCCACTCCAAGCAGATACATCAACCAGCTCAAGCTCTCTAGACGATCCCTTTATCCTGGCCATTTTCGGTCTGGGGGCTCGACATCCTCGGCCCCTTTCCCCGAGCTGTCGGGGGCTTTGAGTACTTGTACGTTGCAATCGACAAGTTCACAAAGTGGCCGGAAGTGGAAGCAGTGAGGAAGGTGAAAGCACAGTCAGCAGTCAAGTTCTTCAAGTCGATTGTTTGCCATTTCGGAGTCCCTAACAGGATCATCACCGACAATAGCACACAATTCACGAGCCGCACCTTCATGCAATACGTCCAAGATCTTGGCGCCAAGATCTGCTTCGCTTCCGTTGCTCACCCGAGAAGCAACGGTCAAGCGGAGAGGGCGAACGCTGAAGTGCTGCGTGGGCTCAAGACCAGAACTTTCGACAGGCTGCACAAGTGTGGAAGGAACTGGATCGAGGAGCTGTCGGTGGTTCTTTGGTCGATCAGGACAACGCCAAATCGAGCCACTGGCCAGACACCTTTGGTCTCATCTACGGAGCAGAGACAGTTCTCCCCACGGAACTCGTATACGGATCGCCTCGAGTGCTCGCTTATGACGAGCTTGAGCAAGAGCAGCTGCGGCAAGATGACACGCTGCTCCTTGAGGAAGATCGTCTTCAGGCTGCTGTACGAGCTGCTCGATACCAGCAAGCTTTGCGCCGCTACCATAGCCGCAAAGTCAAGGCCAGAAGTCTCGAGGAAGGCGACCTTGTTCTTCGGCGCGTTCAATCCGCCAAGAATTCCAACAAGTTGACGCCGAAGTGGGAAGGCCCTTATCGGGTGAAGCGAGTCACTAGGCCTGGCGCTGTCCGCCTTGAGACCGAAGATGGCTTTCCGGTGAGCAACTCCTGGAACATAGAGCATCTTCGTAAGTTTTACCCATAAGGCGCGGTTGCCAGGACCTGCTGTCCCGACAACCACCTTTTGTACAAGCCTTGCCGTTGTTGCATGTAACCTTAGTACAAAGCCGGGCGCAGATCCCGCGCATAAATAAAGATCATATGCTCTGCAAATGTTGTCATATTTCATGCTTTATTTCTTTTGCATGTATTATCTGACACTTTGTGCAGCTCTTGCCCCCGGTAAGCAATAACGAGCCTTAAGGCTCCATATCTTTATTTTCTCTTCTTTATTTTTCTCAAAAAGAAGGTTCCTTCGCCCACAAGTTCACCGGGGGGGGAAGGAGAGGATAACGGTGTGGACCAGGCGTCGTTCAAAGAAGTATAGCCTTGCCAGGACGCAGACGACGGAAAAGCTAAGTTGCCAAAGTTTGAACACAATCAGTTTTAAATTTTTTAAGTTATCTTCCTTGAACGACCATGCTTTGTATGGAAAACCAGTGCGCGGAGGAACCAACTCGTAGCTAGTTGCGCCCTTACCTTGTTTCGAGTCCGCTCAACAACATAAGTGTGCTGCGACTAGTTCCGACAAGGTTTCTTGCTGGAGGCAACACCGCCAACAGGCTGCTGATGTTCCGCACTCAGCGCTCGCGGCAAGGGTGCCTGCGCCGGCAAGTTCCCTAAAAGCGTAGGGTAAAAACATGCAAAGGAGGGAATCAAGTAAAGGAAATAACATAGCAAATACTACCCAGAATAAAGTTATATTACAATAATAACTTGTCGCGCTCTAATGGGTTGTTCCCGTAACATGTCTAGCAGCGGCAAGAAAAAGGAGAGAACACGCGGCCTAATCTACGCGGTCGCCGTCAACCCTCTTGACTTCATTCACCTTGTCCACAATGGGTGCGACAAGGGCCTTGAGTTCTTCAAGATCAGCGCCCGCCGGCAGCTTCTTGAGGACGTTGGTGAGGTTGAGACCCGGATTGCGGAAGAGCACCTTCACCAACACCTTCTCCAAGACTCTGGCGCAGATTGCGCGTGACTCATCAGCCAGCTGCTTTGGGATCCTTTCCCGGAGCTGCTGGAGAGCCATCACCACGCCCTTGAAGAACAGAGTAAGCTTGGCGCTGGGCTGGAGGTTCTCGTCGGAGGAGTACCCGAAGCCCGCTAAGTCTAGTTGCGTCAGCTCCTCGTTGATGGTTGCAGCAATGTTGGCGAGGCCCTCCGTCCAGAGCTCCACCGTAGCCCTGAAGGTGTTTTGAGTCTCGGTGGCCCTCGTTAGCAGCTCCTCGTTCGCCTTGATCTCTTTCTTCAAGTCATCTTCTCGCTTCTTGGCACCGTCCAGCGTCTCAGTCAGCGTGACCAGCTTCAGCTCCAGATCAGCATTTGAGTCCTTGACGGCGTTCAGTTCCTTGACCTTATCGGCGAGTTGAACTTGCAGATCGCCATGAGCGAGGGCATCCTTCTCGCGTTCGCGCTGGAGCGCGGCAAGCTCCTCATCCTTCCCTTTCAAGTCAGCCTCCAGCTGCGTCATCTTCACCTCCAATTCCTTCTTGGCGGCCTCGGCAGCTGCGGCAGCATCCTTCGCCTCCTTGAGCGCCCCGCCAAGTGATTGATCGCGTGCGGCGAGCTCCTCCTCGTAGCTGTCCAGATTGACTTTCCGCTGTGTCAGTTCACCTTCCCGGGTGGACATCTCTTCAGCGGCAAGCCTCTGTTGCTCCTCAGCTTCTGCCTTCTCGAGGAGGAAGGCCTTCTGCGCCTCGACAAGCTGCGCCCTCTCCTCCGCAATGGACCGGAGGGCCTCTTGGTTGCGGCTCTGGAGCTCCTCCGCATGCTTCTCTATGTCAACTCCCGCCTGCGGGACAAGCGCTTCCCGGGACTCCAGTTTCGCTTGTCGGGCGCGGTAGAGTGACACCAACTTTTGGAGCAGCTACTCCTCTTCAGATTCGCCGCTGCTGCTGCTTGGCGCGTCAACCACTGTCAGCCCAGCAGAGGCGAGCACCTCTCCGTCAAAAGCCTCTCCCTCGATCGGCGCCCTGGAACTCGACGCCCAGGGAAGCTTGATGAAGACACCCTCGGCGGCCTTTAAGTAGGCGCCGGGCTGGGGCTCCTCGGGGCCCGGTGCTGCATCAGCGGCGGAGGGGTCGGCGGTCGGTGTAGCGCCTTGTGCTCCTGCGCCCTCGGGGTCGTCAGTGCGATCGCCGGACCCCTCGCCAGCTCCTGCGCCAGCAGCCTTGGCGGCCTCTTCGCCGGCGGGATCGTCAGTGTCGGCCTCTTCCTCGGTGGCGGCGGCATCATCAGTGTTGCCGCGTACATCCTCCTCGCCGGTCGCCTCAGTCTCCATCGGATCTGTGGGAGGGGGATCTGAAGACAGGAAGAGGAAGAAAAAGTCAAGCAAATATCCAAAAAGAAGATCAGAAGAAGAAAAACCCAAGGGAAAATTTCCGACAAGGAGGGTTACCTGTGCTAGGCTCTGTGATCATGGGCTCCACCACCGAAGGATCGCTGGTCCCGTCCCTTGCCGGGGAACTGCCCCTGGCCGGGGACCGCTCCCTTGCCGGAGAGCGCTCCCTTGTCGGAGAATCGCCCCTTGGCGGCGTAGTTGAAGCAGATAGCACCTCTGGAGCGGCTTCTGGTTGCTCCTGATGGGCCTGCTCTGCTCCTACACAAGCAAGTCAACAATCAAGATATTAGCAAAGAAAGAGCACCCATGCGCGCCCCACAACGGGAAGTGAACAAATACTTACGCTGGGGGCTGCGCTGGGGGCTGCTTCGAGGAGAGGTTGTCGGGTCCGTCAAGGTGGTCTCGGACGCGTCCTCTACCATCACAGCAGGATCGTCCTCGACGACAACCACGGGGACCTTGGCCCTCTTCGCCGCTCTCTCGGCCAGAGTCCTGAAATGGAACGAGGTTCAGAGGGAAGCAGATCAGATACAAGACAAGAAACAGCAAAAATCAAAGAAATATAAGTACAACAAGGAGAAAGTCTTACTCCTCCTCCTCCTCTTCTTCCTCCTCGTCGGAGTTGAGCGCGGAAAGGTCGAAGTCTGGTGGCGGAGGAGTAGGTTCCCTTGGACACTTGGTGGGAGCTGCGGCAGGATCAGGAGCAGCGGCTCGAGAAGACCCTGCTCCAGTTGCCGGCGCGGCGTGAGATGCTCCCGCGGCAACGGTGCTTGTCGCGGTGGAGCGTGTCCTGCGGCGTTGCGGCTGTTGGCCTGCCTGCCGCCCTGCTATGTCTCCGGTCCTACGGATGCGCCTTCTTTGTTGGGCTGGGGGCTGCGCTGGGGGCTCCGCCCGCGGCAAGCTGCTCGAAGACGGCTGGCCGCTTGCGCCCTCGGCGGGCTCGCTCG
Source organism: Triticum dicoccoides (assembly GCF_002162155.2). Taxonomy (NCBI): domain Eukaryota; kingdom Viridiplantae; phylum Streptophyta; class Magnoliopsida; order Poales; family Poaceae; genus Triticum; species Triticum dicoccoides. The sequence continues at coordinate 228,379,926 of NC_041391.1, forward strand.
CTTCGGCCTCGGGCTCTCCTTCGCCAGCGACCTCCCCGACAAGGTCCTCTCAGTCGGCAAGGCTTGCCGCCTCGGCCGCCTCTGCCTCTTCCAACGAGAAACCAAACTCGCCCGCGGCGGCGGCTGCCGCCGCCTCTTCAGCCCTGGTGGCGATGTACCACATCTCGTCATTGGTGGTATCGCGCGTGAGGAGCCTCTGCTCGTCGGCAGGGACTGCTACCTCCACCAAGCCGTCGAAGAATTGCCGCACGATGTCGTCGGAGGGCTCCCGCCAAGTTGGGATAATCCCGTGCGAGTCGCACTCCGGCATCATTGCGCGGATGCGATCAAGCTGGGAGTTGTTGCACAGCGGGACGACGCCCTGCGGCAGCCTGAACCACTCCGGATGGTTGGGGTCGTGCTTGAACAGCTCCTTGAGCATCCCATCCAACTCCAAAACAGTGAAGTTAAAATTGAGGCCTGGGCGCAGCCTCATGATATCCGCCGGGCCCCCGAACAGCCAGGCGGGCCTCCCCCTCTCCTGCAGAGGGGCGATGCGGCGGCAAAGAAAGTCCGCGCCAATAGCCCCCACAGTGAGCCCGGCAAGCCTGAGCCGCAGAATCCGGGTGGTGGTGATCTTCAGCTTAGCATCGTCCGCCGCCAAGGCGCTCCAGTGGCCGCCGCGCACTACTCGGGTTTGGCGCAAATTGGTGAATGGCTGCAGATCTGCGTCAACAATCCAACACCATTCGGCCCTCCACTCATCCCATTTGCTACGGAGCTCCCCCTCCAGATAGACCTCCTTCTTGACGACCCTCGAGATCCAGGCAATCCCGCCAGACAAGGGCTCTCCTTTCTCGACCCGGGGCATGAAATAGTGGCGGAAAAGGGCAACATTGGGGTGGATTCCGACGAAGTTCTTGCAAAGATGCGCGAAAACCGCCATGGTCAGAACGGCGTTGGGGGTGAAATCAAGGAGATGGAGCCCGTATGTGTTCATGATGTCGCAGAAGAAATCGGAAAAGGGCGGGCAGAGCCTGCAATATAAGAACAATGGGAAGAAGTAGTACCCTTTTGGGCACCGCTTCGAAGTAGAAGCTTCGGCGGAGAGTGCCTGCGTGCGCGGATGCGCCCGCGTCTCCGTCGACCAGAAGAGATAGAACTCCTCCCGCAGCGCCTTCGCGATGAGCTCGGGGGGGAAAGTGCTCGCTCCTTGCGCAGTGCCTCAAGCCGCAGCGCCTCGGCCGACTTCGCACTCTTTCCGGTCTTCGGAGCCATGGCGGAAGCGGTGGAGGAGAGCGGCGGCGACAGGCGGCGGAGCGCTGCTCTCTTTCGGTTTGGGAAGCGGAGGGGAGCGGCGGAGCTTTCTGAGGAAGGAGCAGCAAGTGGTGAAGGTGGGGGAACGGCCCCTGTTTCCCCTGCTTATAAAGAGGAGAAGCGAATGTTACGCCTTTTTCGATTAAAGAATCACCCACGATCTCTCCCACGACGCCGCATTCGACGCGTGCCGTTACGGGAGGGCGCGGTGGATACGGAGTTAGATTTGGTGTAGACCCAGGCCGCGTGTGCCCGTGCCCTGTTTTGGGCCAGGCCCAACAGCGCTCCGTGTGTGGCCCAGGCCCGGGGGCTCCTGTCGGTGTACTAAAGTAGGGGTACCTTAGTACCCCGAACTTGTGCACGGGCAGTCGCAGCGCCCCGCGGCAAGACTTGCCGGACGTCCGCCAAGATCCTCCGTAGCTCTCACTGGTGCCATTCAAGAACAAAGTGTTTTAACTGAGAAGACAAGACTCCGGCAAGAGGAGCTTGCCGAGAAGGACAAGGCCCCGGCAAGAGGAGCTTGCCGGGAAGGCCTACCAAGGCATTTCAAGAAACTCGCCGCGACGCGCCGCGCGTCCCGGCAAGACCCGGCGAGCGACAAGCTTCTGGGCGCGACAAGACTACGACCGCGGCAAGGCGCTTGCCGCGGCGAAGCCACCACTCTGTGCCTACGCTCCAGCACATCCGTCGACGTGTCGCCGCAGGACCGTTCCAGGCGCACGTGGCGGGAAGCTGTGCAGCCAAGCGGTGCGAGGTGCCAAGTGGAGATGACGAGAAGGCCATCGTGGCAAGCGGTAGCGCCCCAAACGGTCGTTTTCTGCACTGTTTGGGCGACCGGACGGGCATTGAATGCCCTTGTCCCCTGCCGTCAGAGTTAGGTAGGATACGTTGTAGCAGCAGTTGTACCAACCACCCTTTTTACATTTTTACCCCTGACTGTGTTGCCACCTGTCGGTGACCCCTTTAGCCTATAAAAGGAGGCCCATGCGCAACGTAGAAGGTGTTCAACTCCTTCGAAACCACAGAACGCTCACGCTCTTGAGCAAGAACATAATACCACCACAAAGCAGCAGTAGGAGTTTGATCTCTCCGGAGAGCTCCGAAGCTGGGTAAAATCCCTCGTGTGCCTCGCCTCGATCTGCTCTTCGTGCGCCCTCCGCTCCCTGCCGGACCGAGAAGGGGCCCTGCCCCATAGGTGTTCGTTTCCCACGACAATATCCGATCCAAAATTTTGTTTAGGTTGGATAGCTCGTCACTGTTGTCCTTAAGAGGCAGTGTTTTGTTGTTCGGCCGCGAGCTTTTGAATCCGGCGTTGACCACCGTGTTCTTTGGGTCATTTCCTTTATTTTAGCGCTGATCCTTTCTGCGCTGTGATTTTCCATTTCCATCTCTGATCTCGGATGTACTCGGGTCGCTGGTGCTGCATCTTGCCAGCCAGCTATCTTCCCCCGCGCAAAAGCAGGTCATGAGGCTTGTTAGCGCGGCCATTGTTCTTGGCTTTTCCTGGCCGAGGTGTCTGGCAAGCCATTCGTCTCGGACGTTATGTTTAAAAGTTGCTAAGGCTTCAGCGTCCGGACAGTCGACTATTTGGTTCTTTTTGGTGAGGAACCTGTTCCAGAATTTGCACGCTGACTCTCTGGGCTGTTGAGTTATGTGACTTAAATCGTCTGCATCCGGAGGGCGGACATAAGTCCCCTGAAAATTTGCTCTAAACGTGTCCTCGAGCTCTTCCCAACTTCCAATGGTATTTTCTGGGAGGCTTTTGAGCCAATGCCAAGCTGGCCCTTTGATCTTGAGGGGTAGATATTTTATGGCGTGGAGATCGTCTCCTCTAGCCATATGTATATGTAGGATGTAATCCTCAATCCACACTCCGGGGTCTGTTGTTCCGTCGTATGCCTCTATGTTTACGGGCTTGAATCCCGCTGGAAATTCATGATCTAGCACCTCATCGGTGAAACATAGTGGGTGTGCGGCGCCCCTGTATTTAGGTGTGCCGTTATCTTCGAACACTCGGCGTGTTGTGTTGCTTCCTGGGGCCCTCTTCTTTGGCCCATAAATGGACCTGACCGGGCCATCCTTTTTGCGAGGATCTTTATGTGTGTCATGTGCCGGCTTGTGTGCGGCGCCGCTTGCCGCTCTTGGCCTGTCATCTGGTCGTCTATCCGGCCAGGCGGCCTCTTTGCTTTTTGATTGTGGGGGCTCTACGGCCTCCTCGTCGAATTCGGGCAGCAGCTTGCGCTTCGGGTAGCTCTTTGCTTGGTGGCTATTGCCGTATTTGTCCGCGGTCTTGAGTACTTTGCTCCACCTCATTCTGAGTATGTCTTCCGCTGTTTTGAGCTTCCGTTTCTGCTTCTTCAAACTTCTTGTGGTGGCGACAAGCCTTTTGTGAAGGTTCATATGCTCCGGTGGTGTGTCCGGCTTGAGATCGTCTGGACTGTTGTTTTCGCCGAGGATGGGTTGATTATCCGATTCATCCTGTTCGGATGTTTGCTTGGTTGCATGTTTGTCGTCCACTGGTTTGCCCTGCTCTACGGCTGGGTCATTATGGGTGCTGTTGTTATCGAGGCGGGACTTGGGGCGGCGCTTGCGTCGCTGTTTTGGTTGTTTTTCAGGGGAATTATCCTTCGCCGCGTCCCGTTATTCCTTGTTATCGCTCCCTTTTGGGGTGTCCACCATATATATATCATGAGTTGAGGTGGCTTTCCAGTGCCCGGCAGGCGCTGGTTCTTGGTCGTCTCTGGCGTCGTCGTTCATTCTGTCGATGTCTTCGGAGTCGAAGTCTAGCATGTCGGTTAGATCGTCGACAGTTGCTATGAAGTGGGTGGTGGGTGGGCTTTGAATTTCTTCGTTGTCCGCATCCCAACCGTCCTGACTGCGGTCCGGCCAGGGCTCTCCTGATAACGAGAGATACTTTAGCGAATTTAGGATGTCGCCAAAGGGTGAGTGCTAAAAGATGTCCGTGGCGGTGAACTCCATGATCGGCGCCCAATCGGATTCGATTGGTAGGGGCGCAGGAGGTTCGGAGTCCGGCGAGGAGTCCGGCACCTCGGAGTCACGGGCTTTACAAGGGATAAGGTCAGTAGTCGGCTCCATCGCCGTAGAAGTTGCAGCCCCCGAGGCGGTGTCTAGCCACCCATCCTCGATCTGCGCGGTCGGCTCCGAACTAAGGGTCGGAGCGGACTCATGTGCGTCCTCCAGGGCACTGTTCGGTAGCAGAGTTAAATCATGCCCATCGTGACAGTGCGACGCGCTCGGCTGTGGCTCGAATCCGTCGAAGATCAAGTCTCCGCGGATGTCAGCCGTGAAGTTTAGGCTTCCAAATCTGACCTGATGGCCAGGGGCATAGCTTTCAATCTGCTCCCGATGGCCAAGCGAATTGGCCTGCAGTGCAAAGCCGCCGAACACAAAGATCTGTCCGGGGAGAAAAGTCTCACCCTGGACTGCGTCGTTGTTGATGATTGAAGGAGCCATCAAGCCTATCGGTGACGACACAGAGGAACTCTCAATGAAAGCACCAATGTCGGTGTCAAAACCGGCGGATCTCGGGTAGGGGGTCTCGAACTGTGCGTCTAGGCGGATGGTAACAGGAGACAAGGGACACGATGTTTTTACCCAGGTTCGGGCCCTCTCGATGGAGGTAAAACCCTACTCCTGCTTGATTGATATTGATGATATGGGTAGTACAAGAGTAGATCTACCACGAGATCAAGGAGGCTAAACCCTAGAAGCTAGCCTATGGTATGATTGTTGTAATGGTTGTTCGTCCTATGGACTAAACCCTCCGGTTTATATAGACACCGGAGAGGGCTAGGGTTACACAGAGTCGGTTACAATGGTAGGAGATCTACATATCCGTATTGCCAAGCTTGCCTTCCACGCCAAGGAAAGTCCCATCCAGACACGGGACGAAGTCTTCAATCTTGTATCTTCATAGTCTTGGAGTCCGGTCGATGATGATAGTCCGGCTATCCGGACACCCCCTAGTCCAGGACTCCCTCAGTAACCCATGAGCCTAATTCCTTGTGCATTTGCAGTCCAAAGCAAATCTTAAACTATGCACAAATTTAGGGGGAGCTCTTGCTTACAAAATACTTCTCAAAGCGACGATGTTGTTCAATCTTATTATCATTTGTCGAAGCTTTGATCTATATGTTGTCATCAATTACCAAAAAGGGGGATCTTGAAAGTGCAACTATCCCTAGGTGGTTTTGGTAATTCATAACAACGTATAGCTCATTGGGCTAATGCTATTCCAAGACTATTATTTCAGGAAAGCTCAATGAAGGGCATGGCATGGATGATGAAAGTGGATCCCTCAAAATACTAATGACAAAGGATTGGCTCAAGCTCAAAAGCTCAAGACTCTTCATTTTACATTTTAGTGATCCAAGATCACATTGAGTCTATAGGAAAAGCCAATACTATCAAGGAGGGATGAGGTGTTGCTTAATGAGCCTCTTGCTTCATGTGCTTGGTGATATGCTCCAAAAACCCTCAGCTACTTTCTCACATCCACAAATGACCTAAACCTAAAGCCAAAATCGGTCACACCGATTCTTTCTATCTGGCGCCACCGAGTTCTAATGTCATAGCCACTGCCACAAACCCTAGGCAAATCGGTCCTACCGATAGGGATCTCGGTCTCACCGAGATGGGATTGTAATCACTCTGTTTCCCTTCGTAACATTTCGGTCTAACCGAAGTGAGCGATCGGTCCCACCGAGATTGCAATGTAAACTCTCTGTTTCCCTTTTGTAACATTTCGGTCTCACCGAAAAGAGCAAATCGGTCCCAGTGAGTTTACCTGAACAACTCTCTAAAAAGCTTGTTACCAAAATCGGTCTCACCGAGTTTGTGTAATCGGTCTTACCGAGATTACGTTATGCCCTAACCCTAACCAAATCGGTCTTACCGAGTTGCATGTCAGTCCCACCAAAAATCCTAACGGTCACTAGGTTTACTAAATCAGTCCGATCGAGTCTGTTGAATCGGTCCCACCGAGTTTGGTAAATTGTGTGTAACGGTTAGATTTTGTGTGGAGGCTATATATACCCCTCCACCTCCTCTTCATTCGTGGAGAGAGCCATCAGAACAAACCTACACTTCCAACTTACCATTTCTGAGAGAGAACCACCTAATCATGTGTTGAGGCCAAGATATTCCATTCCTACCATATGAATCTTGATCTCTAGCCTTCCCCAAGTTGCTTTCCACTCAAATCTTCATTTGAAGCACAAGAGAAAGGAGTTCATCATCAACGCACCATTTGTTACTTCTTGGAGAGTGGTGTCTCCTAGATTGGCTAGGTGTCACTTGGGAGCCTCCGACAAGATTGTGGAGTTGAACCAAGGAGTTTGTAAGGGCAAGGAGATCGCCTACTTCGTGAAGATCTACCGCTAGTGAGGCAAGTCCTTCGTGGGCGACGGCCATGGTGGGATAGACAAGGTTGCTTCTTCGTGGACCCTTCGTGGGTGGAGCCCTCCGTGGACTCGCACAACCGTTACCCTTCGTGGGTTGAAGTCTCCATCAACGTGGATGTACGATAGCACCACCTATCGGAACCACGCCAAAAACATCCGTGTCTCCAATTGCGTTTGAATCCTCCAAACCCTTCCCTTTACTTTCTTGCAAGTTGCATGCTTTAATTTCCACTGCCTATATACACTTTGCATGCTTGGTTGAATTGTGTGATGATTGCTTGACTTGTCCTAATATAGCTAAAATCTGCCAAACTCTAAAATTGGGAAAAGGTTAAGTTTTTAATTGGTCAAGTAGTATAATCACCCCCCTCTAGACATACTTCAAGGTCCTACAGAAAAAGAAAAGGAAAAGAAGGGGCAACAAAGGTAAAAAGGTATCCCTCCCAAATGATGTTGCTCCTACTACTCATTGTGATGATGATAATTGCTATACTATTGGTGATATCCATACTATTAATGATGAGAGTGATTATGCTTATGATATGAAAAGGCCCAAGCTTGGGGAAGCTATGTTCGATGAGGATGAAATATTTGAGAATATATTTGCTGAAATTAATGTTTGTCCCAAGCTTGGGGATGCTATGTTTAATGAAGATCATATTTTTAGCATCCCAAGTTTTGATATGCAAAGTTGTTATGATGATAGCATGCCTCTTACCTATGATGATTATATTGATGAAAGTGGGTTTGGAAGAGTGTAAACTTTAGGAAGTAGTGACCCCACCATTTTGGAGGATGTTGAATTTTATTGTGATCAATATGAAAGTGGATTTGGAAGAGTGTCAACTTTAATTAGTGATTCCACTATCTTGGGAGAGGTTTCAATCGATTATGATGAGAACGAAGTTGCTACTTATGATGATTACTGGGATGAAACTTATGCTATGAAAAGTAGTGATGATTATATTTATAATACTTGTCATGATTATGATTACCCTTTTTCTGAACATTACTCTTTTAATGTGGAAACAATTTTTAGTGTTCAAGTCTCTTATGATATTCCCACTATTCTGAATGAGAAGAATTTTGCTTATGAGGAGAGTAGTAAAAATTCTATGCTTGTATATCATGAAAGGAATGCTTTAGGTGCTGGTTATATTGTGAATTCATTCATGATGCTACTGAAAAATACTATGAGTGAGGAACATATGCTTGTAGGAATTGCAATAATGTCAAGTTTCCTCTCTATGTGCTTCAAGTTTTGAAGTTATGCTTGTTTTGCCTTCCTATGCTAGTTGATTATTTTTCCCATAAGTTGTTTGCTCACAAAATCCCTATGAATAGGAAGTGGATTAGACTTAAATGTGCTAGTCATGTGCTTCATGATGCTCCCGTTACGTTTCAATTCTTATCTTTTATGTGAGCATCATTGTCATCATCATGCCTAGCTAGAAAGGCATTAAAGAAAAGCGCTTGTTGGGAGACAACCCAATATTTATCCTTACTGTTTTTGTGTTTTCACATGATTATGATACTGTAGTAATCATGTTTTATAGCTTTTGTTTCAATAAAGTGCCAAGTAAGACCTTTAGGATGGCTTACGGTGATAGTTGTGTTGATCCTGCTGAAAATCAGAAACTTTTGCACCCAGTAAATTAGTTTTGATAATTCACAGAAACGTGCTTATGATCTGATTCTTTTTGCTTTGAATTTTCACACAAATTTCTTAGGACTTCCTAATTTGGTAGGATTTTTGGAGTTCTAGAAGTATACGTTTGATACAGATTACTACAGACTGTTCTGTTTTTGATAGATTCTGTTTTCTATGTGTTGTTTGCTTATTTTGATGAATCTATGAGTAGTATTGGAGGGTATGAACCATAGATAAGTTGAAGTACAGTAGATATTACACCAATATGAATTTATAATGAGTTCATTACAGTACCTAAGTGGTGGTTTTATTTTCTTATACTAACGGAGCTTACAAGTTTTCTGTTGAGTTTTGTGTTGTGGAGTTTTCAAGTTTTGGGTAAAGATTCGATGGACTATGGAATAAGGAGTGGCAAGAGCCTAAGCTTGGGGATGCCCAATGCACCCCAAGGTAATATTCAAGGACAACCAAGAGCCTAAGCTTGGGGATGCCCCGGAAGGCATCCCCTCTTTCGTCTTCGTTCATCGGTAACTTTACTCGGAGCTATATTTTTATTCACCACATGATATGTGTTTGGCTTGGAGCATCATTTTATTTTGTTAGTTTTTGCTTGCTGTTATTTGTAATAATTTTTTGCATCTTTATTTTCAATAAAAATGTCAAGGATAGCCTTTACCATGCTTATTTTGCTAGTATACATGTTGCTGTTTGAAAACAGAAAGTTTACCGCTGTTGCAAAAATTCCCTAGAAAATTCAGAGAATGGTATAATGTTGAAACTTTTTGCATATTGAGCTCTGATAAATTTATTACAGTTGGAATTTTCTTTCATAATTTCTGGAGTTAGGTAAGTATTGATACTCTTGCATTCTTTACAGACTGTACTGTTTTGGCAGATTGCTGTTATGGTTGCATTGTTTGCATATGTTTGCTTGTTTAATGATTCTATTTGAGGATAGGAGTATTAAATATGCTGAGTCATTTAGTATGAAATGTTTAATAATAATTTTAGTGATTTGTTACAGTAGAAAATAATAAGGTTTTGCATTGGTTTATACTAACCTATCTCACGAGTTCTTGTTGAGTTTGGTGTGGATGAAGCTTTTGATAAAAAGAGAAACCATGATATGAGAGGAATTAAGGAGACACAAAAGTTCAAGATTGGGGATGCCCAAGGCAACCCAAGATAATATTTCAAGAAGTCTCAAGCATCTAAGCTTGGAGATGCCCCATTAGGCATCCCAGCTTTCTTCTTCAACAACTATCGGTTAGTATCGGTTGAGCCTAAGTTTTTGCTTCTTCACATGAGTTGTGCTATCCTTGCAATGTCATTTTATTTTGTTTTTCTTGCTGTTTGAATACAATACCAAGATATGAATTTCTTTAATGAGAGAGAGTCTTCTCATAGTTACATAATTATTTAGCTACTCATTGATCTTCACTTATATCTTTCGGAGTAGTTTGTCATTTGCTCTAGTGCATCACTTATATCTTTTAGAGCACGGCGGTGGTTATATTTTGTAGAAATTGCTAGTCTCTCATGCTTCACTTATATTATTTTGAGAGTCTTTTAGAACAACATGGTATTTGCTATTGTTACAAAGTTGGTCCTAGAATGATGAGCATCCAAGTTGGGTATAATAAAAACTATCATAGAAAGTGAATTGGATGCCATGATCAATTTGATACTTGATAATTGTTTTGAGATATGGAGGTAGTGATATTAAAGTCATGCTAGTTGTGGTGATTATGAAAAATGCTTGTGTTGAGGTTTTTGATTCCCGTAGCATGCACGTATGGTGAACCGCTTTGTGATGAAGTTGGAGCACAATTTTATATATTGATTGTCTTCCTTATGAGTGGTAGTCGGGGACGAGCGATGGTCTTTTCCTACCAATCTATCCCCCTAGGAGCATGTGCATAGTGCTTGGTTTTTTGATGACTTCTAGATTTTTGCAATAAGTATATGAGTTCTTTTGACTAATGTTGAGTCCATGGATTATATGCACCCTCACCCTTCCACCATTGCTAGCCTCTCTTGCGCCGCACAACTTTCGCCGGTACCATACACCCACCATATACCTTCCTCAAAACAGCCACCATACCTACCTATTATTGGATTTCCATAGCCATTCCGAGATATATTGCCATGCAACTTTCCACCGTTCCGTTCATATGACACGCACTACTTTTGTCATATTGCTCTTTGCATGATCATATAGTTGACATCGTATTTGTGGCAAGGCCACCTTCATAATCTTCATACATGTCGCTCTTGATTCATTGCATATCCCGGTACACCACCCGAGGCATTCATATAGAGTCATACCTGCTTTGAGTTGTAATTCTTGAGTTGTAAATCCATAAAAGTGTGATGATCTTCATTATTAGAGCATTGTCCCAGTGAGGAAAGGATGATGGAGACTATGATTCCCCCACAAGTCGGGATGAGACTTCAGACTTTAAAAGAAAAAAAAAGAAAGGCCAAAAATAAAAAAAGAGGCCAAAGAAAAAAAAGAAAAAGAAAAAGAAAAAGAAAAAAAAGAAGAAAAAGAAAAAAAAGGAAAAAAAATAAAATGAGAGAAAAAGAGAGAAGGGACAATGCTACTATCTCTTTTTCCACACTTGTCCTTCAAAGTAGCACCATGATCTTCATGATAGAGAGTCTCCTACGTTTTCACTTTCATATACTAGTGGGAATTTTTCATTATAGAACTTGGCTTGTATATTCCAATGACGGGCTTCCTCAAAATGACCTAGGTCTTCGTGAGCAAGCAAGTTGGATGCACACCCACTTAGTTTCTTTTGTTGAGCTTTCATATATTTATAGCTCTAGTGCATCCGTTGCATGGCAATCCCTACTCACTCACATTGATATCTATTAATGGGCATCTCCATAGCCCGTTGATACGCCTAGTTGATGTGAGACTATCTTCTCCTTTTTGTCTTCTCCACAACCACCATTCTATTCCACATATAGTGCTATGTCCATGGCTCACGCTCATGTATTACGTGAAAGTTGAAAGAGTTTGAGATTATTAAAGTATGAAACAATTGCTTGGCTTGTCATCGGGGTTGTGCATGATTAAATACTTTGTGTGATGAAGATAGAGCAACAACCAGACTATATGATTTTGTAGGGATAACTTTCTTTGGCCATGTTATTTTGAGAAGACATGATTACTTTGATTAGTATGCTTGAAGTATCACCATTTTCATGTTAATATGAACTTTTATTTTGTATCATTTGGATCTTAACATTCATGCCCCAATAAAGAAAATTACATTGAGAATTATGCTAGGTAGCATTCCACATCAAAAATTCTGTTTTTATCATTTACCCACTCGAGGACGAGCAGGAATTAAGCTTGGGGATGCTTGATACGTCTCCAACGTATCTATAATTTCTGAATGTTCCATGCTATTATTTTACCCCTTTTGGATGTTTATGGGCTTTATTTTACACATTTATATCATTTTTGGGACTAACCTATTAACGGGAGGCCCAACCCATATTTATTGCCTGTTTCAGTATTTCGAAGAAAAGGAATATCAAACGGAGTCCAAACGGAATGAAACATTCGGCAGCGTGATTTTTAGGAAGAATATGATCGGGGAGACTTGGAATGCAAGCCAGGGGATCATCGAGGGAGCCACGAGACAGGGGGCGCGCCCTACCCTCTCATGGGCCCCTTGAGGCTCCCCCGACCGACTTCTTTCGCCTATATAAGCCTACGTACCCTAAAAACATCGAATATCAAGATAGATCGGGAGTTCTGCCGCCGCAAGCCTCTGTAGCCACCAAAAACCTCTCGGGAGCCCGTTCCGGCACCCTGCCGGAGGGGGAACCCATCACCGGTGGCCATCTTCATCATCCCGGTGCTCTTCATGACGAGGAGGGAGTAGTTCACCCTCAGGGCTAAGGGTATGTACCAGTAGCTATGTGTTTGATCTCTCTCTCTCTCTCTCTCGTGTTCTCTCTATGGCACGATCTTGATGTATCGCGAGCTTTATTATTATAGTTGGATCTTATGATGTTTCTCCCCCTCTACTCTCTTGTGATGAATTGAGTTTCCCTCTTGAAGTTATCTTATCGGATTGAGTATTCGATCTGAGAACACTTGATGTATGTCTTGCCGTGTTTATCTGTGGTGACAATGGGATATCACGTGCCACTTGATGTATGTTATGGTGACCAACTTGCGGGTTCCGCCCATGAACCTATGCATAGAGGTTGGCACATGTTTTCTTGACTCTCCGGTAGAAACTTTGGGGCACTCTTTGAAGTACTTTGTGTTGGTTGGATGAATCTGAGATTGTGTGATGCATATCGTATAATCATGTCCACAGATACTTGAGGTGACAATGGAGTATATAGGTGACATTAGGGTTTTGGTTGATTTGTGTCTTAAGGTGTTATTCTAGTACGAACTCTTGAATAGATTGATCCGAAAGAATAACTTTGAGGTGGTTTCGTACCCTACAATAATCTCTTCGTTTGTTCTCCGCTATTAGTGGCTTTGGAGTGACTCTTTGTTGCATGTTGAGGGATTTTTATATGATCTATCTATGTTATTATTGTTGAGAGAACTTGCACTAGTGAAAGTATGAATCCTATGCCTTGTTTCCTATCATTGCAATACCGTTTACGCTCACTTTTATCATTAGTTACCTTGCTGTTTTTATATTTTCAGATTATAAAAACCTATATCTACCATCCATATTGCACTTGTATCACCATCTCTTCGCCGAACTAGTGCACCTATACAATTTGCCATTGTATTGGGTGTGTTGGGGACACAAGAGACTCTTTGTTATTTGGTTGCAGGGTTGTTTGAGAGAGACCATCTTCATCCTACGCCTCCCACGGATTGATAAACCTTAGGTCATCCACTTGAGGGAAATTTGCTACTGTCCTACAAACCTGTGCACTTGCAGGCCCAACAACGTCTACAAGAAGAAGGTTGTGTAGTAGAATCAGAGCACGTCAGACAAAGAGCTACAGACAGAAAACAAAGGCAGAAGGCGATGGAACAGAACCGGCAAGAACAACAGAAGCAACTTTAATCAAGGTTCAATCAAGGAAAAGCGAGCCAACTGCAGAAAGCAAATGAAAAGCCGCGTCCGGCACCTAGTCTAGTCTTCAAGTCTTCTCACCAGCGCGGAGCTAAGTGCTGCCACTGGGCATGGGAGGGAGCCCCTGAGACCCAAGGGCGGCACTCCTGAGACTCCGGGGCGTGTACATCCCCACTCATTATTACGTGAGAGTGTCATGGGCGGCGAGCTTCATAGGCACTGGGCCTTCTTCACAGGCATCAGGCCTTTCTTCAGGGGTAGAACTTCCGGAGGTGCTGGATGTTCCAGGCGTTGGGGATGGGTATCCCGTCCTGGGTCTCCAGGCGCGCAGCGCCAGGCCTGGAGACATGGACGACCTTGAAAAGGCCCTCCCACATGGGTGAGAGCTTATGCAGCCCTTCCCTGGAGAGCACTCGCCTCAGGACGAGGTCACCCACCTTGAGCGTCCTGGGGCGGACGCTGCGACAGTGATACCGCCGCAGTGCCTGCTGGTATCTTGCCGCCCGTAGCGTGGCTTCACGGCAGCGTTCCTCCCCCAACATGAGGTACATCCCCCGCATGGCGTCCTGCTGCGCCTCATCAAACGCTAGGACCCGCGTGGAGCGACGCCTTACCTCGTGAGGGAGAACCGCTTTTGCTCTGTAGACGAGGAAGAATGGGGTCTCGCCCGTTGGCCTTGTGGCGGTGGTGCGGATGGACCACAACACAGACTGGATCTCATCATGCCAGCCCCTGCTGCAGGCCTCCAGCTTCTTCTTGAAGGTCCTGGTCTTGAGGCCCCTCAGGACCCCCGCGTTAGCGCGTTCGGCCTGGCCGTTGCTCCGGGGGTGCGCTGCCAAAGCGTAGCAGATCTACGTTCCAAGGTTAGCACAATACGTCTTGAAGAGATTGCTAGTGAACTGCGAACCGTTGTCAGTGATGATGCGGTTAGGGACCCCAAACCGGCTCATGAGGCCTTTGATGAACTTGATCGTGGAACCGGCTGGGATGGTGTGGACGGCTTCTACCTCCGCCCACTTGGTGAACTTGTCGATGGCGATGTAGAGGTAGCGGTAGCCCCCAGGAGCTCGAGGGAATGGGCCCAAGATATCTAGCCCACAGACCGCGAATGGCCACGAGAGCGGGATGGTCTATAGGCCCTGAGCTTGCTGATGGATCTGCTTGGCGTGGAATTGGCAGGCCTCATAGGACTTCACCAGCTCAGCCGCGTCATTGTGTGCCGTAGGCCAATAGAATCTGCTGCGAAATGCCTTGCCGACGAGGGTCCATGACGACAAGTGGTGTCCGCAATCTCCGCCGTGTATGTCAGCCAGCAGCTCTTTCCCGTGTTCCCTGGAGATGCAACATAGGGAAATGTCATTCGGCCGCTTCCGGTATAGCTCATCGTCTTGGATGCAGTAGGCCGTGGCCTGCCGGGCCACGCGCTCCGCGTCCTCTTCTTTCTCCGGCAGCGTCCCTTGTGTCAGGTATTCCTTGAATTCCTTGGTCCAGCATCCCTCTTGAGGCTCCAACGCCAAGAGTAGGCGTGCTCCCCACAGGTCGGGGCTTCTGTGGCAGGTGGCTGAGGGAGTTCTTCCCGAGGTTGTGTCGTTCTTGAAAGTGGTGGTGCCGCCGATGGCTTGAAGAGTCATTCCTCGAAAATGCTAGGCTCCTGGGGCAGCCATTTGGATGCCCTCCTGGCGATGTCGTAATCCTCTTTGTTGATGCCGCAGGGCACATGCTACAACTCCAGCCCCCAGAACTGCTTCTCCATCTTGCATACTTCCGCGAGGTATGCTTCCATGTGCTCGCCCTTCGGCTCGTACACCTTGTTGGAGAAGTTGACAAGGAGTTGTGAGTCGCCCTTGATGACGAGGCGCTTCACTCCCAGCGCTGCTGCAGCTTTCCGGCCTTCTATGAGGCCCTCGTATTCTGCTATGTTGTTGGAGACCGTCTTGCCCTGCTGGAAACAGAGATGTACGGTGTAGTAGAGCTTGCCCCTAGTGGGTGATATAAGCACTGCACCAGCCCCCGCGCCCTGTCGCGAGAAGGCACCATCGAAATACATGACCCAGCCATCTGGTTCCTCACTTCCTGGGGAGAGAGACCGATCCTTGCCCACCTTGAGCTCTGGTGCGTCCATCCATTCAGCCACGAAATCAGCAAGTGCGGCTGCCTTGATGACCCTGGTTGTGCTGAACTCCAACTAAAACACCTGCAGCTCGATGTTCCATTCGGCGACCCTCCCAACGGAGTTGGGGCTCCTGAGTACCCTTTCCAATGGGTAGGCCGAGATGACCTTGATGGGGTGACCTTGAAAGTAGTGCCGCAACTTACGCGAGGCCACCAAGAGCGTGAGTAAGAGCTTATGAGGCATGGGGTACCGTGCTCTTGCATCCCGCAATACCGTGCTGACGAAGTACACCGGGTGCTCGACGAGGGTTGGTGCGCTGACATGGCCTGCGTCTTTTGGAGGGTGCGGCGCCTCCTGAGGTAATGGAGCCCCCAGCGCCTGATCGCTTGGTGGGACCTCTTCAGCCCCGGGGGCATTGTCCTGATGAACTTGGTCCCTTGCTGCCGTTGTCATGGTCCCTGCGAGGCTTTCCTGGTCTGGTGCCGCCCCAGTTGAGGCCATGGCTGGGCAGGACGCGGCCTTAGCCTGGCGCTCCTCCTGAACCGCCACCATGGCTGCACTGGTGGAGTAGGGAGTGGCGGCGAGGTAGAGCACCAGGGGCTCGAGAGGGCGCGGCGCACCATCACGGGAGGGCTGGTCAGGTATTTCTTAAGGTCTTGAAATGCTTGGTCGGCCTCCTGTGTCCACTCAAATGGGCCCTTTTTCTTCATCAGCTTGAAGAATGGTAGGGCACGCTCCCCCAGCTTGGAGATGAAGCATCCTAACGCGGTCACGCGACCGGTGAGCTTCTGCATTTCTCTGAGGGTTTGCGGCGAACTCATGTCTTCGATTGCCTTGACCTTCTCCGGGTTGGCCTTGATCCCCTTGTGGGACACGAGGAAGCCCAACAGCTTGCCGGAAGAGACGCCGAACACACACTTCTCCGGTTGAGTCGCAGGTCTACCTGGCGGAGGCTTGCGAAGGTCTCCTCCAAGTCCTGGATCAAGGTCCTTGCCTCCTGAGATTTCACCACAATGTCGTCGACGTAAGCTTCAACGTTTCTCCCGAGCTGCTGGCCCAAGGCAATGTGCATCAGCCGTTGGAAGGTCGCGCCTGCGTTGCGCAACCCGAACGGCATGCAAGTGTAGCAGTAAACCCCACATGGGGTCAGAAAGGCCGTCTTCTCCACGTCTTCTACCGCCATCTTGATCTGGTGATAACCCGAAAACGCATCCAGGAAACACAGCAGGTCGCACTCGGCGGTGGAGTCGATGATCTGGTCGATGCGGGGAAGCGGAAACGGATCTTGGGGCAGGCCTTGTTGAGGTTGGTGAAGTCGACGCACATGCGCTGCTTTCCCCCCTTTTTTGGCACGACAACGGGCTTCGCCAGCCATTCGGGGTAGCGAACCTCACGAATAACACCTGCTGCCTCCAGCTTGTGGGTTTCTTGGATGATGAAGGGCTGCTTCTCCGTGGACTGCCGCCTCACCTTCTGCTTCACAGGGTGTACATTGGGGCACACTTTCAGGTGATGCTCAATCACCTCCCTTGGGACCCCCACTAGCTGCTTGGGTCCCCATGCGAACACCTCCTTGTTCGAGCGCAAGAACTTCACCAACGCCTTCTCTTGGTCGGGGTCGAGGTCGGCACCTATGGTGAAGGTGGCTCCCGAGGACCCGTCTTCCTCAACTGGCACCTGCTTGGTCTCCGCCTTATCCTGGCTGAACAACTGCTTCTTCTTGGTCGGTGCAGCTTTCTTGGCCTTGGAGGCATCCGCGTCGACGGGCTGCGCCGCCGCGGCGGTGATACGTCTCCAACGTATCTATAATTTTTGATTGCTCCATGCTATATTATCTACTGTTTCGCGCAATATTGGGCTTTATTATCCACTTTTATATTATTTCTGGGACTAACTTATTAACCAGAGGCCCAGCCCAGATTTGCTATTTTATGCCTATTTCAGTGTTTCGAGGAAAAGGAATATCAGATGGAGTCAAAACGGAACGAAATCAACTGGAGAAGTTATTTTCGGAAGGAAAGCAACCCGTGGAACTTGGAGTGCACGTCAGGGGAGATACAGGCTGCCCACAAGGGTGGGGGTGCGCCCACCCACCCCGGGCGCGCCCCCTACCTCGTGGGGCCCCCGTAGCTCCTCCGACGTACCCCTTCACCCATATATACCTACGTACCCTAAAACTTCCAGAACAGAGATTGGATCAGGAGTTCCGCCGCCGCATGCCTCTGTAGCCATGAAAAACCAATCGGGGCCCTCTCCGGCAGGGTGCCGGAGGGGGCCATCATCATCGGTGGCCATGGAGGAGTATCCCGGAGGGGTCTTCATCACCATGAGGGCCAAGGACCAGAGGGGGAAAGCCATGGAGGAGGAAGCACAAGGGGGAGAACCTCTCCTCCTCTCTTCCGGTGGCGCCGGAGTGCCATCGGGAGGGGAATCATCGCCACGGTGATCGTCTTCATCAACATCACCATCATCATCACCATCCTCATCTCTTTTACACGGTCCACTCTCCCGCACCCCGCTGTAATCCCTACTTGAACATGGTGCTTTATGCCACATATTATGATCCAATGATGTGTTGCCATCCTATGATGTTTTGAGTAGATATCTTTTGTCTTTGGGTTGATTGACGATCTAGATTGGTATGAGTTGTATGTTTTACTTTGGTGCTGTCCTATGGTACCCTCCGTGTCGCGCAAGCGTGAGGGATTCCCGCTGTAGGGTGTGGCAATGCGTTCATGATTCGCTTATAGTGGGTTGGTGAGTGACTGAAACACAAACCCGAGTAAGAGGGATTGTTGCGTATGGGAATAAAGAGGACTTGATGCTTTAATGCTATGGTTGGGTTTTACCTTAATGATCTTTAGTAGTTGCGGATGCTTGCTAGAGTTCCAATCATAAGTGCATATGATCCAAGTAGAGAAAGTATGTTAGCGTATGCCTCTCCCTCATATGAAACTGCAATAGTGATTACCGGTCTTGTTAACAATTGCCTAGGACAATTCCGCACACCGATCCACCATTATTCCACACTCGCTATTTATATTATTTAGTAATATATTCTAACTTTATGATAACAGCACCTACTTTTATGTATTAGCTCTCCGATATCATGCAAAGTTATCCTCTTCATACCCACAACGTAGTTTTGTTTCTCGTTTCTAGTTGGAAGTAAACGTTCGCTGCACGTAGAGTCGTATCGGTGGCAGATAGGGCTTGAGAGAATATTGGTCTTACCTTTAGCTCCTTGTGGGTTCGACACTCCATACTTATCACTTCCATCTTTGGAAAGTGCTACGATGATTCCTTGCACTTGGGGATTATCAGGCGGCCTTGAGGGCAACCTTGAGCGCCATAAGAGCCTCCTTGGTATCTCCAGCTATGGTGAGGATGCCCTTGCTCCCAGGCATCTTCATGAGGTTGTAGGCTGGATGGGTTGCTGCCATGAACTGAGCCAGGGCAGGGTATCCGAGGATGGCGTTGTATGGGAGGCCGATGTCACGCCCAATATGCGACTCTATCCTAAAGGAACTCGAAGGTCCCACCAAGGATAGAAGCACATATTGGAGACGCTTTTGCAAGGTGGATATCATTACATCATACCATTACATAAAAGTTGGGGATACATACAAAAGGCATACAATGCCACATGAATACAACAACGTCATACATGAGAGCAACATCCGACTACGGATGAAACACAAACAGAAACTCAACGACATCCACCCTGCTAGCCCAGGCTGCCGACCATGAACCTATCCCCTGAACGACGAAGCAGAAGAAGAACTCAAAGCAAGCAAGCATCGCTCTCACATCATGATCATTGCATTACCCACACCTGCAACTGTTGTTGTTATAGTAATCTGTTAGCCACGAGGACTCAGCAATCCCATTACCATGGGTATCAAGACCGCCGAAGCTTAATGGGTATGGAATGGATAAGTGGTGAGGCTGCAGCAAGCGACTAAGCATGATATGGTGGCTAACTTACGAGTATAAGAATAAGATGAGAAGCTACGCAAACGTTTGCAAACTAGTGATGATCAAGAAGTGATCCTGAACTACTTACGTTCAAACATAACACCACCGTGTTCTCTTCTCGACTCACTAAAAAAGAGACCATCACGGTTACGCACGCGGTTAGTGTATTTTAATTCGAAACTAGTGTCAAGTTCTCTACAACCGGACATTAAAAATTCCCATCTGCCAAATAACCATGGGCACGGCTTTCGAAAGTTTAAACCCTGCAGGGGTGTCCCAACTTAGCCCATTATAAGCTCACGATCGGTGGAGACAATCCTCCATTGCGGGACATCCGATCAGACTCGGGATCCCGGTGCACAAGACATTTCGACAATGGTAAAACTAATCCAGCAAAACCTCCCGATGTGCCGACACCAGATAGTAGCCGCGCGTATCTCGTCTCAGGCCACGACGGATGAGGTACGCGTACAGGTGCCAAAATAACCCAGGTTGCCCTGGGGGGCCCCGCACAGTGCTCTAGTTTGGGACCAACACCATCAGCACTAGCCCCTCCCTGCTATGTAGAAAAGAATCCTCGGATTCATGACGCCCTATGCCAATTAATTATTTAGTTCAAATATTATTATGGCAAATGTTGAAACCAATGTTGGGCCTTGCTGGAAGAATTTTATTCAAAGCGAACTGTCAAGAGGGGCCCATAAACCCACACCGTGTTAGGGACGCAAAATCAAAGAACATAACATCGGTATGACGAAAACTAGGGCGGCAAGAGTGGAATAAAACACCAGGCATAAGGCCGAGCCTTCCACCCTTTACCGAGTATATAGATGCATTAATTTAAATAAGAGATATTGTGATATCCCAACATGGAGCAATCTTTAACTTCACCTGCAACTAACAACGCTATAAGAGGGGCTGAGCAAAAGCGGTAACATAGCCAAACAATGGTTTGCTAGGAAGGGTGAAAAGGTTAGAGGCTGACATGGCAATTTGGGAGGCTTGATCAACAAGTGATAGGTAGCGCATCATAGCGATAGAATGAAGCAACTAGCATAGCAATGATAGTAGTGAGATCCAGGGTAACGGTCATCTTGCCTGAAATCCTGCTAGGAAGAAGAACGAGTCCATGAAGAAGACGAACGGGCGTAGTCGAACGAATCCTCACAATCACAACGTTACCAGAACTATCAAGAAGAAGCAACACCGGAAAGAAGCAAACAACATGGTAAACCAACAAGCACAATCAAATATGATGCATGTCCATTTTAATGAGGCATGGCATGTCAGAGTGCAACAAACCACACTACAAATTAAGTGGAGCTCAATATTAAATGTTGTTAAACATGGCAAGAGGTGAAGCATAATAAAACTACCTAGCTAGGCAATTTAAATGAGGCCGAAAATAACAAACAACAATTCCGAAAAATCCCCATATGTTATTTAGCAATTTGAAGTAAACAACAATTTTAAACATTTTAAATGTTGTTATCATGATGTGGATGACATATGCAAGTTTTATGTCATTTATGAAAATGTTGACATGAGCATGTTATGAAGCATTTGGTCACCATGGCGAAACAAAAGGGGTGCCACGGCAACTACAACGGAAATGGTGCCACGGGAACATTCCGGTGATCGACAACTCGTCAAGATGTCGGTGCAAAGGAAAGTGTGGATGTACGGAACATGCAAAAGATGGTGGGGTGATTCCAGTTACCGGGTTCCTCACGGGTCGACAGCTTGGCAACCGAGGACGAACGTGCAAAGACAACTCGGACATGGTTCGAACATGAGCATCTCATACAACATGCATTCGTTCTCGGAAGGTCGTCTCGGCGGTATATCTTCGAAGCATGCATTTCCGGGGCGGAACGAGTTCAATGCGGTGTAGATGTTCACGAGTCGTCATGGAAGTAGTGGTTCACGTTTCGTAGTCGTACGCACTCCGTAGATGATCGAGGTCATGGCGAGGAACTTGATGTCCATGGGGTCGACGGTAGAGGAGGTAGTGGTACTATTCGTCGGTCGTCGTGGTACTTGGGGTCTTCGGACTTGTCGGTCTCGATTCGCAAGTCGTGGTACTTGGGGTCTTCGGACTTGTTGGTATCGATTTTTGCAACGGTAGTGGTACACGTGGTAGTCGAACTTGGCAATTCGAAGGGGTACTTGAAACCCACGTAGTTGTACACGTTTCGTAGACGTCCAGTGCATCTGTAGATGTACTTGGCGTTTCCCTGAAATGTCTTGTGGGGGTCACAATGATGACAACAAGTCTTGGCGGTCCAAAACTTCAGGAGCGGAGGTGCACAGAGGCAACAAAAGCTGCGGGGGTCTCGACCATGGACATGCCAAAACTTCTCGCGGATGGCCGAGGTGGAAGCTTGATGCAGGCAGTCACGGAAGGCAGCTCATGATGCAACAAACGAGCATGACGGAGGAGGCGGCAAGGGGCGTGCGGGTGAGGAGCAGCACAACACCGGCGGGGCAAGCACAGAGGAGGCGAAGGCCCGGGAACGACGGCTCCGGCGCGGGGTTGTCCGGATCTCACCGGAGTCGTGGCCAGAGGCGGGCGGCGCGGCTTCCTGAGGAGCTTAGGGGCAGCCATGGGAGCTCCCACTCCTGTCGAAAACGGCGACGGCGGACCTGCGAGACGAGGCGGCAGAGGAGGGAAACGGCGACGATAGGAAGCAGGGCGCGGCGAACCATGGAGGCCGGCGGTGCCATGGTCGTGCAGCTCAGGCGAGCTTGTGGTGGAGTCAGGGGAAGATCAGCGCGAGGGAGGAGGTCGAGGCCAGGCAGAGGCGACGGAGGTGGACGACGGAGGGGCGATGCTTGGCACTAAGGAGGTGGAGCAGAGGAGGGGGCGGAGAAAAGGCACGGGGTCGCGACGAGCCGAAGGACGGCGGGGACGAGGGAGCTCCTCTCCCCGGCCCGAGGAGGGAGACGAGTGGAGGGGAAAGGGGATCGAGCCGAGGCTCACCCTGGCGGCGCAAGCGAGGGGGCATCGGGAGAGATGGGGATCATCGGGTGAGGGAAGAGGCTGCGAGGGGATCAGGCTAGGGTTTAGGAGGGGGTTTGGTGAGCCGGGCCTTGGCCTTGGTGGGTCGGCCTGGCTGCGGGGATGGCCAGGCCGACCTGCGATAGCTGGGAGGCCCAGTTGGGCTGGCTCTCCTCTCTCTCCCTCTAATTTTCTTTACAGAAAAGGATTAGAGAGAAGGAAAAGGAGAGGGGTTAGGGAAAGGAATTTGAGCACGAGGACAATTGTCCTGGACTCATAAAAATAAGCTCGATCCAAGAAAATAGAAAGTGAGATAACAAAGACATGGAAATCATTTTGCAAGTGTGTAAAAGGTAATTCCACATCAATGGAATATTTTATAATAGCTCCCTAATATTGGGAGGATATGTTATAAAGAGAAATCGCCATAGTGAATATCCCTCAGTTTAAATGGATCGAGGACCCACACGATTTATTTAGTTGAGTTTTAAAAAGGGTTGCATGATGACGATGCAATGCACATGATGCAAAGATGAATGCAACGAACCAACCAAATCACACGACGAATCTCGGAAACCATGGAAAGCATCTGGAGCGCCGGTCTCGGGGCGTCACAGCCGATGTGAGCAATGTCAAAGTCGACCAGCTCCGTGCGGTAGTTGTCACGGGTGCCGAAGGTCACGGGAAGGCGGATCTGCCACAGGGGGCTGGAGGAACCGCCTCCGACACCTAAGAAGGGCTTGCTAGGACGGAGCCGCTCCAGCGGTACATGGAGGAGGATGAAGGCCTCCACCGAGAGCACGTTGAGGCCGGCACCACCGTCGATGAGGGTTTTGGTGACGGCCACGTGGCAGATGGTTGGCGTGCAGAGCATCGGGAGCATGCCCGAGCAGGCGATGGTGATGGGGTGATCTTCCGAGTCGAAGGTCAGGTCGGCCTTGGGCAACACCCAACCCGGGGGGGCTCCTTGCCGCGCGATGCGGTGCTGATCCGGCAAAAGAACGACTTGGCGTGGAAGTCTGAGGGCGGCGCTTGCGAGCCGCCGAGGAGGGCCGCAACCGCGTAGGGCGCTGGAGCCGCGAAGCGCGCGGCGAAGAGACTGCGCAGCTCCTCCCAAGATGCCACCATGGATCCGAGAAGGTTGAGCAGCCAGGCGTGTGGGACGCTAGTAAGGGCCGCAGGAAGCCAGTTGGCCATGACCTTGTCGTCGCCCCCGGCCTTAAGGACGGCCTCCTTGTACGCTAGCAGGAAAACCACCGGGTCCGCCGTTCTGTCGTAGCGCGGCGGCATCTCTGGCTTGAACTTGGGCGGCCACTGCACCCTCCATAAGGTGGGGGCCCAGGCTCGGAGCCCCCTGGCCCCAGCATTGGCATCGGTCGCCGGGGCTGGAGGTGCGATGTCCGCCATGAGGGCGAAGCGCGGTGTTGGCGGAGTGCGGGCCGACGGAAGGAAAGCTCTTGTGCACCCCTACCTGGCGCGGCAAATGTTGGATTTAGGGTTCCGGCAAAACCCTTGAGGTTCGAACTCTGGGGTGCGCACGAAGATTTCCCTCTACCAAATCACGCCCTCAACCTCGCCGTGATCTCTAAGCTTAGTTCGATGAACTCACAACACAAGAGACACGGGGTTTATACTGGTTCGGGCCACCGTTGTGGTGTAATACCCTACTCCAGTGTGGTGGTGGTGGATTATCTCTTGGGCTGATGATGAACAGTACAAGAGAAGAACAGCCTCCTGAGGAGAGGTGTTCTTGTGCTTGGTGAACTTGTGTGTGGTTGAGGATGATCTGGATCAGTCCCCTTTTCCCATGCCTCCTATGGTGGTGGCTAGTCCTATTTATAGAGGCCCTGGTCCTCTCCCAAAATATTGAGCGGGAAGGGCTCCAACAACGGCCAATTTGAAAGGGGACAACTAGTACAAGCTATCCTGACTAAAGGTGGTCTTCGCCTGCCAAAGGCGCTGGTGGTGACGCCGTCTCGGGCTCCACGATGACCTCCGTCCTGCCGTCCCGCTGGTCTTGGTCTTGTTGCACCGATATGGAAACCTTTGCCTGATGCCTGGTACTCCGCGCCTGCGCTTGCACCCTTACCACCAAAGAGGAAACGAGGACACCGCGCGCGCTGGCGCCCGCCTGGCCTTGGTCGTCATGGCTTGCATCGCAGGAACCTCACGAGGTACCCCTTGCCTTGATCTCTCCGCCCCCTCGCGAGCCTGATGAAGCCGCTCCTGAGTAGGCCTTGTGTCGTCCGCCTCGTGAGGCTTGGCCCCTCGCGAGGGTCTTGAGTGTTGGCTGGTGAAGTCCGGCCATACTGGGCCGCTGGTGGAGCCATGCCGTGGGCCGCAGGCAGGCAAGTCTGGGGACCCCGTTCCCAGTACACCGATAATTAGGAGAGAATTCAAATCCATTGAATCGAAAAGAAACTCATTGAAGAAAAATTGTGGTGGCGTAACCCACCGTATAAGAACTATATTGTCGGATTTCGGGTTCTGGCAAAACCCTTGAGGTTCGAACACTTGGGTGCGCACGAAGATCTCTCCCTACCTAATCACGCCCTCACCCTCACCACGATCTCAAAGCCTAGCTCAACAAACCCGCAACACAAGAGACACGAGATTTTATACTGGTTTGGGCCACCTATGTGGTGTAATTCCCTACTCCGGTGTGGTGTGGTGGATTGCCTCTTGGGCTGAGGATGAACAGTTACAAGGGAAGAACAGTATCCTGAGGAGAGTTGTTCTTGTGCTTGGTGGGTGTGAGGATGGAATGGATCTAGTCCAAGAACAGTTGCCTCCTACTGCGGTGGCTAGTCCTATTTATAGGGGCCCTGGTCCTCTCCCCAAATATTTAGCGGGAAGGGAGCCAACAATGGCCAAATTTGAAGGGAGACAACTAGTACAAGTTATCCTGACTAAAGTTGGTCTTCGCCTGCCGAAGGCTCTGGTTGTGACGCCACCTTGGGCTCCACGATGACCTTCGTCCTATCGTCCCGCTGGTCTTAGTCTCGTTGCACCAATATGGAAACCTTTGCCTAATGCCTCGGGACTCCTCACCTGCGCTTGCCCCTTCAGCACCAAAGAGGAAACGAGGACACTGCGCGCGCTGGCGCCCGCCTGGCTCCAGTCGTCATGGCTTGCGTCATAGGAACCTCATGATGTGTCCCTTGCCTTGATCTCTCCGCCCCTCGCGAGCCAGCCTGGTGAGGCTGCCTGAGGGAGTCCTGGATTAGGGGGTATCCGGACAGCCAGACTATATACTTTGGCCGGATTGTTGGACTATGAAGATACAAGACTCAAGACTTCATCCCGTGTCCGGATGGGACTCTCCTTTGCGTGGAAGACAAGCTTGGTGATTCGGATGTTAGATCTCCTTCTTTGTAACCGACTCTGTGTAACCCTATCCTCCTCCGGTGTCGATATAAACCGGAGGGTTTAGTCCGTAGGACAAAAATAATCATAATCATCATAGGCTAGCTTCTAGCGTTTAGCCTCTACGATCTCGTGGTAGATCTACTCTTGTAATACTCATATCATCAAGATCAATCAAGCAGGAAGTAGGGTATTACCTCCATCGAGAGGGCCCGAACCTGGGTAAAACATCGTGTCCCCTGCCTCCTGTTACCATTAGCCTTAGACGCACTGTTCGGGACCCCCTACCCGAGATCCGCCGGTTTTGACACCGACATTGGTGCTTTCATTGAGAGTTCCTCTGTGTTGTCGTTGCAAGGCTCGATGGCTCCTTCAATCATCAACAACAACGCGGTCCAGGGTGAGACTTTTCTCCCCGGACAGATCTTCGTGTTCGGCGGCTTCGCACTGCGGGCCAATTCGCTTGGCCACCTGGAGCAGATCGACAGCTACGCCCCTGGCCATCAGGTCAGGTTCGGAAACTTGAACTACACGGCCGATATCCGTGGAGACCTGATCTTCGACGGATTCGGGCCTACGCCAGGAGCGCCGAACAGTCATGACGAGCACGGCTTAGACCCGTTGTCAGACAATACTCGGGATATCGCACCTGCAAGAGCTCCGAACCTAAATCCGAGGCAGATCGCATCGTCCAAGGACGGGTGGATAGACCCCGCCCCGGAGGCCATATACTCATCGGCAGTAGAGCCCTCCAAGGAAGTCTGTGTCACTGGACCCCCGTACTTGTGTCCGGCTATAGGTTCCAGACCGCGCGCCCCCGAGCCCGCCGAATCTGGTTGGGCTCCGGTAATGGAGTTCACCGCTGCGGATATCTTCCAGCATTCGCCCTTTGGCGACATGCTGAATTCATTAAAGTCTCTCTCTTTGTCAGGAGACTCTTGGCCGAACTATGTCCGGCTCGAGTGGGAAGCAGGCGACGAGGAAAATCGTTGCCCACCCACCACCCACTTCATTGCCACTGTCGATGATTTGACCGACGTGCTTGACTTTGACTCTGAAGACATTGATGGTGTGGACGACGATGCAGGAGAAGAACAGGAACCACCGCCCACGGGGCACTGGACAACCACGTCCTTGTATGATATATATATGGTGAGCACTCCCAAAGAAACCAATGGCGATGAAGCAATGGAGGATAACCCCTCAAGGAAGAAATCAAAGCATGGGCGTCATCGGTGCCGCTCCAAGCCCTGCCACAGCAATACCGGCATAGGAGACGAAAACAATCTGGGTGGTGCCGAAGATCAATACAATCCCGATCAGCCTGCCTTTGAGCAGGCCAAATAGGAAGACGGGCAGGTTAGCCCAGATGAACAGGCGACAGACGGATACTTGGAGGAGGACAACTACATGCCCCCCTCCGAAGACGAGGTGAGCCTCGGCGACGATGAATTCGGCGTGCCTGAGGATCCCGTAGAGCAGGAGCGCTTCAAGCGCCGGCTTATGGCCACTACAAGAAGCCTGAAAAATAAGCAACAGCAGCTCCAAGCTGATCAAGATCTGCTCACAGACAGATGGACTGAGGTCCTGGCAGCCGAGGAATATAGACTCGACCGCCACCCCAAAGGTTACCCAAAACACAAGTTGCTACCTCAACTCGAGGAGGAGGCCCTAAAGCCCACACTACCGGCACAGGACAAGGCTGACCAGCCACCACGTGGCCGGGACAAAATGACGTATCAGCTTGAATACCAGCCCGCACCCCCACGCCAATACACTACGGCCCGAGGCAATAGGCAGGACCTACGAGACATACTGGAGAACAAGGCAGGACAACCAAGATCGATCTACGGATCGCGGGGGCGTGCCCCAACACGTGACGATGATCGTCATACCGGATACACTATCAAGAAGTCCGGCCGGGCCGAACATTGCCGACCAGACTTATTCGAACTGCGTAGCAACATCGCCCGGCATAGAGGCGCCGCACACCCCCTCTGCTTCACTGACGAAGTAATGGATCACGAATTCCCAGAAGGGTTTAAACCCATAAACATCGAATCATACGATGGCACAACAGACCCCGCGGTATGGATCAAAGATTTCCTTCTCCACATTCACATGGTCCGCGGTGACGATCTACATGCCATCAAGTATCTTCCCCTTAAACTCAAAGGACCGGCCTGACACTAGCTGAATAGCCTGCCGGCAAATTCCATCGGCAGTTGGGAAAACCTGGAGGATGCATTCCTTGACAACTTCCAAGGCACCTATATGTGACCACCGGATGCTGACGACTTGAGTCACATTACCCAAAAACCCGGAGAGTCAGCCAGGAAATTCTGGACTCGGTTCCTAACTAAAAAGAACCAAATTGTCGACTGTCCGGACACCGAAGCCTTGGCAGCCTTTAAGCATAATATCCGCGACGAGTGGCTTGCCCGACACCTCGGCCAAGAAAAACCGAAGTCCATGGCGGCCCTCACGACACTCATGACCCGATTCTGCGCGGGCGAGGACAGCTGGTTGGCTCACAGTAGCACCACGCCTAGAACCTCCGGCACTTCAGATGTCCGCTTTAGTAACGGCAAGCCACGGTGCAACAGACACAAGCGTCGGAACAATGGTGATAACACCGAAGACACGGCAGTCAACGCCGGATTCAGTGGCTCAAAATCCGGTCAGTGGAAAAACCCGTTCAAAAGAAATAATCAGGAATCGTCCAGTCTGGACCGCATACTTGATCGCTCGTGCCAAATTCACGGCACCCCTGATAAGCCAGCCAACCACACTAACAGAGATTGCTGGGTGTTCAAACAGGCCAGCAAAATAAATGCCGAAAACAAGGACAAGGGGCTGCACAGCGACGATGACGAGGAGCCCCGGCGTCTGAATACAGGGGGACAGAAGAAATTTCCTCCCCAGGTGAAAACGGTAAACATGATCTATGCCACCCACATTCCCAAAACGGGAACGAAAGCGAGCACTAAGGGACGTCTATGCGACGGAGCCAGTCGCCCCAAAGTTCAACCCATGGTCAGCCTGTCCAATCACTTTTGATCGTAGGGATCACCCTACCAACATCTGTCACGGCGAATCAGCCACATTGGTCCTTGACCCAATCATCGACGGATTCCACCTCACGCGAGTCCTTATGGACGGTGGCAGTAGCCTGAACCTGCTTTATCAGGACACAGTGCGCAAAATGGGCATCGATCCTTCAAGGATCAAGCCCACCAAAACCACCTTCAAAGGTGTAATTCTTGGAGTAGAGGCCCGTTGTACGGGCTCCATAACACTGGAAGTGGTCTTCGGATCCCCGGATAACTTCAGAAGCGAGGAGTTAATCTTTGATATCGTCCCTTTCCGTAGTGGCTATCATGCACTGCTGGGACGAACCGCATTCGCTCGATTCAATACGGTACCACACTATGCATACCTCAAGCTCAAGATGCCAGGACCTCGCGGGGTTATAACAGTCAATGGAAACACAGACCGCTCTCTCCGTACAGAAGAGCACACTGCGACCCTCGCGGCAGAAGTACAAAGCAGCCTTCTCCGGCAAACCACCGATCCGGTGACAACAACCCGGAACACCATGAAGCGAATCCGGAGTACCCTGCAACAGGATCGCCAGGCACGCCAAGAGCGCGACTAGCAGTCCGGCTTTCGCCCTAGCCCCATTCAAGCAACATTTGTGCCGCGCGTACACAATTACGCACTCAAAATACCATGGGCATAGGCGGAGGCGCAACGGTGACGCGGTCCACAGTGCGGTTCAACCGCCACAATAACCTTCTTTCTCTTTCAGGACCCTACTTTCGGGCAGCCCCCTCAGAGAACCAGATCATCGGGCTTATCATAGGAGAGAAAACCAAGGAGGCAAAAGGCTTTGCGCACACAGGGAATACCCAGGTGGTATCTGTCAATGATCGTTATACCTGTTTTACATACCCGCATGCGGCCCGCCCTTGGATAGGACATGTCAAATAGTCCTATTTGCTTCTGCTTAATGCATTAATTGTACACATACGCTTGGACGTATTATTTAACAATGGGAAATAATATATAGGGTCAGCTTATCATTCCTATCTTCACATTTTCCCTAAAAATGTTTATTTAATATTGAATCCGTACACTTTGGTACGTTCAGTTTGCCAGGGGCTTCTTATGGTGCCCCATAATACGGCAAGATAAGTCCGAACACTTTCAACAGTGCAGCACCCCGAACTTATAGCATTATATGCATTAGCTCCGAATCATGGCTTGGGTCAATAGTTGGGTTTGCCCGGCTCCCTTGGTACCTTACGTTCCGTTATATCGGCTAAGGTAGCGTAGGGAGAACTACTGTGATTGTGTCCCGGTTCTTCCGGACGAGCACCTCAGTAGAGAAAGCCGAAAACTGACTGTCATGATGCGGTGAGAGCTGGTCGCTGTTCGAGAGGTCTTAAATCCTTAAAGATTTTTTCCGCTTCAGGCGAGGAATTGGCCTTGTCCGATTTAGGCGTGTATAGCGCCCCAATTCGGCTTTCCGAATTCTAGGGGCTTCGCCAAAATTTAAAATTGTAGACTTCTATGGCTAAGTGAGAGTTATAAAGCCGCATAGTCTGATTGCCTTGTTCGCTGCGCCAGACACCTCCTTCAAGGACCAAAAATTTGGATAAAGAGTGTTTGGGTTTTCCACGAACACCCCAGTACTAGTTACGCGGGGGCGGAAGCCGACGACTGGCCTACTTTCAGAATTTTATAAACAGCCGCACAGAAGGTAATATTTTAAATCAACAAAGCGCCATATAGTACAAACAAATTCGTTTTCATATTACAAAGACGACATGAGTACATTCACTCAAAGATTGTGTCCTTGGTACATTCATCGGCCACGAGACGAGCGCCTTTCATAACGCCATCATAATATTTCTCGGGGTAGCGATGCGCCTTGTCCTCCGGCAGTCCATCCTTCACCAGCTTCTCTGCATCCAGCTTGGCCCAATGCATTTTCGCACGGGCAAAGGCCCGGCGGGCACCCTCAATACAAATGGATCGCTTGATAACTTCAAGCCACGGACAGGCATTTACCATTCGCTTTATAAGGCTAAAGTAGCTGTCAGGCAGGGGCTCACCTCTTCGGAACGGTAGAACTCCGTGGCATCCGATATGCTACGTGGCAGATCTACGAATGCCCCTGGAGAGCTCCGAATTCGGGTAAGTAAAAGAAATGTCTCCTCCACATGCTTGCTTTGCATAATGAATGCCTTACCCGCCGCTATCTTCTTGGCCGCCTGGATTTCCTGTTGGGCCTTTTGGCTTCGGCCTTGGCATCTTTCGTGCTCAGAAGGGCCTTCGCAAGATCAGACTCTTTCGTCTTGAAGTCACGCTCCAAGGACTCGAACTTCTTGCCGAGCTCCTGGAGCTCTTGTTGTACCTCGCCCACCCTAGCATCTTGCTTTTCACGCTCAATGCGCTCTGTGGCCGCCTTGTCTTCGGCCTCGGATAGCGCTTTCTCAGGGCCGCCACTTTGGTCGTGGCCCCTATTAAAAATCATGACGCTTTTTGTTAGCGTCACCAATCATTCCCCTCTATACGACACATGAATGGGGTATCACTCACCTTTGTTCTCTTCGAGCTGCCTCTTCGTGAGGCTGAGCTCCTCTCCGGCCTGCTTCAGGTCCCGTTTGAGTCCGGTGACCTCTATTGTGCGGGCAGCAGCGGCAAGCAGCACTGCATGCTTATTCACATAGACACATATTGTTAGACTCCTGCGGTTTAGAGTTGACTCTCCATTTGGCTTTTCTTTACGAACACCCAACAGAGTATCAGGGGCTACTGTCTATGGGGTGACAAATTTTCACACTTTTGATCACTTGCCTCAAAACCTGTTAGGAGGCTGGTGCAGGCTTCGGTCAATCCACTTTTGGAGGATCGAACCCTCTAAATCACCATACTCATGAGAGTATGATGCTCTTCATCGATGGAAGCGCCGCGAAGCACTTCCAGGAGACTATCCGACGCCTCCGGCGCGACGAAGGTCATCGGCACGGTCGGCTCGCCCTCCCTAGCAAGGGGCTGCCTACCCGCATCCGGAACCCTTGGAGGTTCTAGTGCGGTGTCCGGCTGGGAGCCCAACTTGCTGTGGCTCTTGTCAGCATAGTCTATGGGGATCTTACCCCACATGTGCTCGGCGACTGGAATTTCACCTTGGGGCGTCTCCAGAACCGCCTCCCCCTGCTTTGGTACCCTTTGGGACAACACTTCCGCGTCATCCGCAGGTCGATGGGAGGTGGCCGTCGGGAGTGAATTCATTGCCAAATCACTTAGAGACCTGTCCGAAGAGGATGCCTCGGGATGGGACCTGGCCGGACTGCATATGCGTGTTCGGCGTTATAACAAACTGTGAAGTTAAGTCGCACGAAAAGTAAGTATTACAGAGTGCGGATACTTACAATCTCGCCAGAGGCTTGCCCCTGGGCAGCCACTCCTCCTCGCCGTAAGTGGCCGTGGTGGAGTGATCTGGAAGGGACGCCTTTCCCTTCTTTGGCGTCCTAGCCTCCCCCTGCGGGGTGCTATGTCTTGAGCTTGGGTTGGTTTTCCTCGAAGAGGAGAGGGTGATGCAGCAAAGTGTAGCGTAAGTATTTCCCTCAGTTTTGAGAACCAAGGTATCCATCCAGTAGGAGGCTCCTCAAAAGTCCCACGCACCTACACAAACAAACTGAGAACTCGCAACCAACACAATAAAGGGGTTGTCAATCCCTTCACGACCACTTGCGAAAGTGAGATCTAATAAAGATAGTATGATAAGATAAATAAATTTTTGGTATTTTATAAGATAGGTGCAAAAAGTAAAGATGCAAATAAAGTAGATTGAAAGCAAATATGATAAGAGATAGACCCAGGGGCCATAGGTTTCACTAGAGGCTTCTCTCAAGATAGCATAAGTATTACGGTGGGTGAACAAATTACTGTCGAGCAATTGATAGAAAAGCGCATAGTTATGAGATTATCTAGGCATGATCATGTATATAGGCATCTTGTCCATAACAAGTAGACCGACTCCTGCCTGCATCTACTACTATTACTCCACACATCGACCGCTATCCAGCATGCATCTAGAGTATTAAGTTCATAAGAACAGAGCAACGCATTAAGCAAGATGACATGATGTAGAGGGATAAACACATGCAATATGATATAAACCCCATCTTGTTATCCTCGATGGCAACAATACAATACGTGTCTTGCAACCCTTTCTGTCACTGGGTAAGAACACCGCAAGATTGAACCCAAAGCTAAGCACTTCTCCCGTGGCAAGAAAGATCAATCTAGTAGGCCAAACCAAACTGATAATTTGAAGAGACTTGCAAAGATAACTCAATCATACATAAAAGAATTTAGAGAAGATTCAAATATTATTCATAGATAAACTTGATCATAAACCCACAATTCATCGGATCTCGACAAACACACCGCAAAAAGAGTTTACATCGAATAGATCTCCACGAGAGAGGGGGAGAACATTGTATTGAGATCCAAAAAGAGAGAACAAGCCATCTAGCTAATAACTATGGACCTGTAGGTCTGTGGTAAACTACTCACAACTCATCGAAGGGGCAAGGATGTTGATGTAGAGGCCCTCCGTGGTTGCTTCCCCCTCCGGCAGAGTGCCGACAAGGGCTCCAAGATGGGATCTCGCGGATACAGAAGGTTACGACGGTGGAAATTGTGTTTCGTGGTGCTCCTGGATGTTTTCGGGGTACGTAGGTATATATAGGAGGAAGAAGTATGTTGGTGGACGCCCGAGGGGCCCACGATATTGGGGGCGCGCCCTACAGGGGGGCCCTCCTATCTCATGGGGCCCTCGGAGCTTTCTTGACTTGCACTCCAGGCTCTCCGGATCAGATTTGTTCCAAAAATAACACTCCCGAAGGTTTCATTCCGTTTGGACTCCATTTGATATTCCTTTTCTTCGAAATACTAAAATAGGCAAAAAAACAGCAATATGGGCTGGGCCTCCAGTTAGTAGGTTAGTCCCAAAAATGATATAAATGTGTAAAATAAAGCCCATAAACATCCAAAAGGGGTAATATAATAGCATGGAACAATCAAAAATTATAGATACATTGGAGATGTATCACGGGGAAACTTTCCTTTTCTTCTCCTCCCCAATGCGGGGAGGCACAATTTCTTCGTGTCCCCCCCCCCCCGCCTCCGCGGGAGGAATCTGCCTCGTCGTCCTCAGACGACGAGTCTATGACGGCCTTGCGCCGGGGACACTTCCTGGTCCCCACGACTGCCCTCTTAGACCCTTCAACCTCCCCGGATGGGGCGGCCCTTTTCTTCTTCTCCTCCACTTTGTGAGAGGAGCGCTCCTCATCGTCTTCGGACGAGGCGTCCGGTGCGACCTTACGCCGGAGACCCTTCCTGGTCCCCATGGCCTTCTTTTCGTCCTTCTTTTCCGGCACCTTGTAAGGCGCCGGGACTAGCATCTCCGTCAGGAGAGCGATTGCTGAATCTTCCGACAGTGGAGCCGGACAGTCGATCCACTCTGCCGTCACCACGTAATCCTGATTAAATACACATGATGACTCGGCCATGGTGTGATGTCACATTATCTAATGTTTTCAGCAGATTATATTTGTGGGACATTGTTCTCCCTACGGTGGCATGTGAAAATCGCTTTGCAGAGCCAGACACGATTTAAGTGTTCGAGATTTACTTTGGAGTATTCGAAGGTGGAACCCGCCTTGCAACGCCGAAGACAAACTGCGCGCCGGACTCGTCGTCATTGAAGCCTGGTTCAGGGGCTACTGAGGGAGTCCTGGATTAGGGGGTATCCGGACAGCCGGACTGTATACTTTGGCCGGACTGTTGGACTATGAAGATACAAGACTCAAGACTTCATCCCGTGTCCGGATGGGACTCTCCTTTGCGTGGAAGACAAGCTTGGCAATTCAGATGTTAGATCTCCTTCTTTGGAACCGACTCTGTGTAACCCTAGCCTCCTTCGGTGTCTATATAAACCGGAGGGTTTAGTCCGCAGGACAACAATAATCATAATCATCATAGGCTAGCTTCTAGGGTTTAGCCTGTACGATCTTGTGGTAGATCTACTCTTGTAATACTCATATCATCAAGATCAATCAAGCAGGAAGTAGGGTATTACCTCCATCGATAGGGCCCGAACCTGGGTAAAACATCGTGTCCCCTGCCTCCTGTTACCATTAGCCTTAGACGCACAGTTCGGACCCCCTACCCGAGATCCGCCGGTTTTGACACCGACATTGCCCCTGAGGAGGTCTTGTGTCGTCCGCCTCGCGAGGGTACTAAGTGTTTGCTGGAGAAGATGGGCCATACAGGGTCGCAGGCAGAGCCACGCTGTAGGCTGCAGGCAGGCAAGTCTGGGGACCCCCCCTCCCAGGACGCCGACAGTAGCCCCCGGGCCCAAGGCACGCTCGAGCTTGGCTTCCAGGCGAAGCCAAAGGGCAAGTGCGGAGCGCCGCGGGCCCCAACAGCCTGCGACCCCGCTTGACGCGTGGCGATTGACGGGACGTGGGCGGCCCCGCTTCCCCATGCAGCCTTGATATCTGCCTGGCTAGGCGGCCACGGCGTCCTACAAATTTTTTCCCCATTGCTGGCAACACACTCCCCAACGTCTCCGCTTCCTCGCACCTCAGCTTCCTCTTCCAATACGACCCGAGCTCAGTCCTCTCCATCGCCATGGCGCCGAACCAAACGGAGAAAGGGAAGAAGCCCTTGTCCTCTGTCAGCCCCCCTCCGGCCGTCGAACACGCCGTCGGCCGATCGCGGGTGCTCAATCAGGAGGCCATGGACAAGGTCCGCCCTGCAATCGCTACCAGCTTCAACGAATGGGGAGGGACGGTGGCCTGGCATGTGTCCCGGGCTACTATCGATAGGACAGCCACTGAGGTCCAGTTCTTCATCGGCGCCCTGTGGGCTGGCCTGGTTCCTCCCTTCTCCGCCTTCTTCAACGCTGTGCTTTCCCATTATCAGATCCATATGCTGCACCCTGATTCCCGATCCGTCGCCCTTCTCGCCGTCTTCGCCTTTGTGTGTGAGGCCATGGTGGGCATTGCCCCTTTCGTGGCCCTCCTGCGTCATTTCTTCTCACTGCACCTAACCGACCCTCGGCAGTGCTTGGGGTGCCTAAGCTTCCAGGCCGTGGTGGCGACAGCCGACTCAGGGATTGACTTTGAACTCCCACTGTCTACGAGCGAGTTCTGGACGCGGTAGGTGTATGTTGATGTCGGAGTGCATAGCCCCCTGCTCTTGCCTCCGTCGTCACCCACCGTCGCCAGCTCCGGCTGGGGTCACGAGGAGCTCACGGGCTCCCATCTTGCC
Source organism: Triticum dicoccoides (assembly GCF_002162155.2). Lineage (NCBI taxonomy): Eukaryota > Viridiplantae > Streptophyta > Magnoliopsida > Poales > Poaceae > Triticum > Triticum dicoccoides. Next base: position 228,416,182 of record NC_041391.1, read on the forward strand.
TTTGTCTGGCTTCAGTTGAGGAGGCTGAAGGACCTTGGTGTGACCGCACCTATTGTGATGAAGGAGTTCCTCCGACGCTGCATCGTCCCACTCCAGCGCCATTCCCAGCCAATGTGGACCCTCACCGGCGACCAGGACTATGTGAGGCTTCGGGAGTCGGGGCTCCCAGTTGGGGCACGAAGAATGGTGCTCGAAGTCTTGGCAGGCGACCCCTTGCCAGGCGGTTTCCCGCAGGAGGGTTGTCTCCTGTACTGCTGCTCGAATAGGGTGGAGTTCGCGGGGCAAATGCCCCCTTTCAATGAATGGGGTCTACGTCTAGTCGGCCTCGTGGGGCCCCGTGAGAACCCCGTCACCGTGGTCCCCCTTCTTGTCGCTGGCGCCAAACTTGCCCCAACAGTGGACGCAGGGGGGCAAGCGTCGCTGGAGACCGGAGGCGCGGGTGCCGAGGTGTCGATGCCGCCCGAGGCTCCCGAGGCACCATCCTCGAGAACCCGTGACTCTCGCCCTGGGGTGACGGCTGAGGAGGCGACACGATCCACTGCTCTTGAGGCCGAAGCTCCCGAGGCCTCAGCAGACCATCGCGAGGCGGAGCCCGACGGCTCTCCCCAGCTTGGCGCTCCTGAGGTCATCTCCTCGGGTGCTTCACCAGTCGGACCCAGCACTGGTTGCCACGCCCAACGCTTTGGCCGGCTCCACATGGACTTCGATGCGCTTCGCAAGAGGAAGGGGTCCCCAAGCTGCAGCAGTGGCGCCTTCCAACCGTTGAAACAGAGGAAGTACATCGCCATAGATGAGTAAGTACCTTATCTTTGTGATTCCTTGGGTGGTGCTTCCCCTCCTGACGGTGGCTCTTCAGGATCCCTTCTGCTAAGGCCGTGAAGCCTCCCGGGAAGCAACCTCCTTCGGCCTCGGATCTCCCGCTGGCCTTGAGCGTCCCAAGCCAGCATGCCACCCCTGGCGCGAGGTCGGCCGGAAAGGCAGGCATGCTAACTTGGCGCTTCGATCCCGAGCTCCTGCAGTCCCTTCTTCGTGGCCTTGCCAGGGGTGGGACGAGCGTGCCAAGGGCTCCTCCTCTAGTTGTGGACGGCGGCTGGATGGCTCCTGTCTTGGTTTCTTCTTCGAGCAGTAGATCCTCACCCGCCCAGGCCTCCGTCATGGCCCAGATGGTGATTGGGGAAGCGCCAGCCCCCAGCCCCTGCTGGGAGGGAGCGAGCCACTTCGGGCCCTTCATCTACCCCCGCTGTGGAGGACGTAATCGGCCGAGCGCTCAAGTTTGCACACGAACGGAATGTCGTCCGCCAAGAGCTCTTTCAAGAAGCAATGGGCGCAATGAGCCAGCTCAGCGGAGAACTCACGGATGTTGACGTGCGCCTCGAAGCCGAGGGTCTTTGGCTAGTGGAGGAGTGGCATAAAATGAAGGTGGCCATCAACCTTGGGCTCCACTAGCGCGAGCTTGATAACATGAAGGCTGAGGCGTCTCTTGCGACCTCGTGCGAGGCTTGCACTCGAGCCTTGGAAGAAGCCAGGGAAGCGGATCGCCGCCACGAGATTGTAGAGAAACGTGCGTGGGAGCTCCAAGCCTGGAGCGTCTCATTGGAGCATCAAGTGGAGGCGCGCAAAGCCACCCTAGCGTCAGTGAAGGGGACGCCTGCCGAGGAGGAAGAAATCCTGAAGCGCGAGGAAGTGCTGGCACTGGAAGCCACGGAGCGCAGCCTTGAGCTTGAGAGGTTGGAGACAAGGGAGTGCCAAGTCGCCCAAACGGAGGATGCTATCGGTGCACGCGAGGCCAATGCGCAGGAGGAGGTCGATCGCCGGGTGGCCGCAGCTCGCGCGGATCTTGTGGGGAGGTACGACCTGAAGCTGAAGCTGGTGGAAACCGAAGCTGTGGGCAGGACTACTGCCCTCAGGTCAGAGCTGGCTGAGGTGGAGCAGTGCGAGAAAGCCGCCGCAGCTGCCCTGGTCTCGGTGCAAGCTGAACTGGCTTCCGCCCATGCCGAGCTGCTTTCTCTTCAGCAGCGAGCCACCAGTGCTGAGTCCTTCGTGCAACAGAGCAGGGAGGAAGCGCTCCGGCGGCAGACGCTGGAGCGTGTGCATGCCCCCATGTTCCAAAGCCTCAGGATCAGGGACAACGCGGCACTGGGTGCTATCTGCGACGAGGAAGCCCCTCATCCCCACTCGAACTACTATGCCAGTCACCTCCTTTTCTTCACCGACGTGGTGACACGCCTGGAGAATCGATCCGAGAGGGCTCGCACGCTTGTTGAAGAGAGGAGCCATGGCCTTCTCAGGTGCGCGTTCTCCCGCATCTTCAGCCACCTCCAGAACACCTACCCCAACTTCGACTTTGATGCTGCCATTGCCCCCATGCCCGGGGCCATCCGGGGCGACCTGGCACGCTGGGTAGAAGACAATGTGGATACTCTGGTCAGGGCCTTCACCTCCAAGGACGACGTGGTGGTTGTCGCTGTGGATAAAGGCGACGTGGTCGATGATGGTGAGGGCGGCGCCGGCGATGGCGACGGTGACGCTATAGACGACTACAGTGATGCCAGCGACGCGCGTGAAGGCGACCCGGAGGATGCAGTGAGTGACATGTCCGATTGAGCCCGTGCCTCCTTGTCGTCGACCCTGCATGCGAAAGCTCGGGCACGGCCCTGGAAGTTGTAAGAGCATTTTGGGAGGGGAAGCCCCTCATGTAAACATATTACTGCCTCTATTCTTTAGGCCAAGCTGGATATGTGTCTTCATGAGCCTGCTAGTCCTGCTGCAAGTTTGCTGCTGTAATTTACCTTAGCCAGGACAGGTCCCGACCTGGCTCGTGAGGCCGTGAACCTGAGGGGCCTGCCGACCCGTCCGAGAGCATCTTGCGAGAAGCAAACGTCGGCCATGGAAGAACGTGCCCGCAGCGTGCGTGCGTTGCGCCCAGCCCCTGCTCGCGAGGAGCTCACGAGGGGGGAGGCAGCACGTGCGAACTCCGAATCAAGGCAAGGAACCAGATCGAAAGAAATTGCACGAACGATGAAAGACACCCCCCCACACATGAAAATTCAGCTTCAAACTTAAATCCAAAGTGAGAAAACAGGGCTACAAAAAAGAGATAAGAAGCAAATGGCCGCGTCCGGCGCCTAGTCTAGTCTTCTTGTCTTCTCACCAGTGCGGAGCTAAGTGCTGCCACTTGGACATGGGAGGGAGCCCCCGAGGCCCGAGGGCGGCACTCCTGAGACTCCGGGGCTTGTACAGCCCCACTCATTTTTACATGAGAGTGTCACGAGCAGAGACCTTCACAGGCGCGAGCCTTACTTCATATCACCAGATGAGGGCCCCGCCTTGCACCACCCTCGACCACCATTGGGGCGTCCGGTAACCAGGACGAAGCCAAGGCGCAAAGGGGACGCCAGCGGCGCCCTCGGCGACCACAGGTCCTCTGCCAGGGGAAGGCTCACCAGCACCTTCCCGGAAGAGGGCCTACCTCCGGGGGACGCCCTGCTCCGCACGACGCGGGGAGGAGCCTTGCTCCCGGCCCCTTCCCTGCAGCCCCCAGTGCGCTCCTCCTGGTGGAAGGGAAGCTGTCAAGCTGGGGCCGCCGTCCTCCACTGTGACCTGATCCTCCTGTGACCCATGGTTAGCATAAGCTTGCTCCTTAGAGATTAGTGGTACCCTGTAGCTGTTGTCGCCGGCACAGTCGGTGAGGCTCCCGGGAGGCTCCTGGAAGGCCTCAGCTCCTAGCGCCTCCTCCTCCCAGCCTGACTCGAGGAATGAGCCAGGGTCGTCCTCCAGCGTGTACTCCTGGTCCACCATGCGGGGCACATAGGCCTCTGAGGCCACCGCCCCGAAGACCTCGCCGAAGTGCCCCACGCTCCACGTTGCCCGGCCCAGCGTGCCATCCTAAGGATGGTAGGGCGGCATCCCACCGGGGCCGCGGGTAGCAGCGCTCGTGCCCACACTCATCGGAGGTGGCGCGGGTGCGATTGGACGTCCATTGCTGCCGGTCGCGCCGGTGTCGATGAAGCCTCCTGGCGCGCCCAGGGGCACGCGGGCGCGGCGAGGCCCGCCATGTGATCCGGCCACGGCCTGAGGCGTGAGGAGGGAGCAAAAACGCGGTGCTCCCGAGGCCGCGGCGTCCAGTAGCTCGGCGACGTGCTCCAGCAATGCATCCCGGCCGCTCTCCATCAACCGGCATCGCATCAGCTCCCGAGCCACCTTGAGCGCGGCCCTCGTGTTTGCTTGCTCCCATCGGGTGTGTGGCACCGTGGCCGTGGCGTAGCTTGAGGCCCTTGCAGCTGCCCGTTCTTGTCATCGAGTAAGGGTGGACGGTGTTTGACCACGCTGCCCGCGCCCAGCAGCGTTTGGCGGCACGCGTGTCGCCTGGGGCGCAGGGTTGAGGTCTTCTTGGGCGGACGATGCTGTCCGGGCTGGCCAAGCTGCCCAGCGATCGGTGTTGGTCCTCGGGTCGCCGGACATCGAAACCGCGGAGTGTTAGCGGATCAATGATACGTCTCCAACGTATCTACTTTTCCAAACACTTTTGCCCTTGTTTTGGACTCTAACTTGCATGATTTGAATGAAACTAACCCGGACTGACGCTGTTTTCAGCAGAACTGCCATGATGTTGTTTTATGTGTAGAAAAGAAAAGTTCTCGGAATGTCCTGAAAATCCACGGAGGCACTTTTTGGAATTAATAAGAATTTTTGGGCGAAAAAATTCACCAGGGGGCCCACACCCTGTCCTCGAGACAGGGGGGCGCGCCCCCCTATAGGGCGCGCCCCCCATCTCGTGGGCCCCCTGGACCTCCACCGACCTCAACTCCAACTCGATATATTCACGTTCGGGGACAAAAAAAATCAGAGATAAAGTTTCATCGCGTTTTACGACACGGAGCTGCCGCCAAGCCCTAATCTCTCTCGGGAGGGCTGATCTGGAGTCCGTTCGGGGCTCCGGAGAGGGGGATTCGTCGCCGTCGTCATCATCAACCATCCTCCATCACCAATTTCATGATGCTCACCACCGTGCTTGAGTAATTCCATCGTAGGCTTGCTGGACGGTGATGGGTTGGATGAGATTTACCATGTAATCAAGTTAGTTTTGTTAGGGTTTGATCTCTAGTATCCACTATGTTCTGAGATTGATGTTGCTATGACTTTGCTATGCTTAATGCTTGTCACTAGGGCCCAAGTGCCATGATTTCAGATCTAAACCTATTATGTTTTCACGAATATATGTGTGTTCTTGATCCTATCTTGCAAGTCTATAGTCACCTATTATGTGTTATGATCCGACAACCCCGAAGTGACAATAATCGGGATACTTCTCGGTGATGACCGTAGTTTGAGAAGTTCATGTATTCACTATGTGTTAATGCCTTGTTCCGGTTCTCTATTAAAAGGAGGCCTTAATATCCCTTAGTTTCCGCTAGGACCCCGCTGCCATGGGAGGGTAGGACAAAAGATGTTATGCAAGTTCTTTTCCATAAGCACGTATGACTATTTACGGAATACATGCCTACATTACATTGATGAACTGGAGCTAGTTCTGTGTCACCCTATGTTATAGCTATTACATGAGAAATCGCATCCGGCATAATTATCCATCACTGATCCATTGCCTACGAGCTTTTCATATATTGTTCTTCGCTTATTTACTTTTCCGTTGCTACTGTTACAATCACTACAAAAATGCAAAAACTATTATCTTTACTTTTGCTACCATTACCTTTATTATCATACTGCTTTGCTACTAAATACTTTGCTTCTGATACTAAGTTATCCAGGTGTGGTTTAATTGACAACTCAACTGCTAATACTCAAGAATATTCTTTGGCTCACCTTGTGTCGAATCAATAAATTTGGGTTGAATACTTTACCCTCGAAAGCTGTTGCGATCCCCTACACTTGTGGGTCTCAAGACTAATTTCTGGCGCCGTTGCCGGGGAGCATAGCTCTATTCTCTGAGTCACTTGGGATTTATATCTGTTGATCACTATGAAGAACTTGAAAGATGACAGAACCACGATTTTGCCCTCAACTATGAGGGGAGGTAAGGAACTGCCATCTAGCTCTGCACTAGATTCTCCTTCCATTATTAGTAAGGTTGCGACACCTAAACCTGCTACTGCTATGAATTCTGATATGTCGCATGTTATTGATGATGCCACTTCTACTATGCATGATGAAACTACTTCTGTGCGTGATACTACTTTGCCATCAGGTGAATTTCTTGATGAACAACTTGCTAGAGTTAGGGGGAATGAAATTATTGAACATGCTATTATTGATGATAGTGATGATGAAAATTCTCCCAATGATTATGTATTGCCTGTTGTTCCTGAGGGTTATGTTATGAATGAAGAAGCTGCTAGAGCTATCTTTGCTTGCAATGATAGATATGATCTTAAGAAATTATTAGCTAAATGGAAGCAGCAGTCTCTTAATGCTAGAATCAAACCTGACCCTACTTTTGCTACTTCACCTATCTGTGTTACTGATAAGGATTATGAATTCTCTGTTGATCCTGAGATTATTACTTTCACTACAAAAAGATACACTTCCGTGATGATACGTGTTTGTCACAGTAGGTCGCGTTTTTTGTCATGCATGTACATCCATGACGATTTTATGACAGAATCAAGATAGTCATACCTGTGCTGTCATAGAAGTGTTCCATGACATTACCAAAATTATCATCACGGAAGTGTCCACTTCCATGACGATAAATCGCGCGTCACAGAAGTGCTTTCGTCAAGGGTGACCGACACGTGGCATCCACTGTAACGGAACGCCTTAAGCTATCGGGGCGGGTTTTGGATCCGATAACCCATTAACAGCCCCGACCAATGGGGATTTTCTACGTGTAAAATCATCATTGGCTGGAGGAAACACGTATCGGCTCATCGTTGGGACAGATGTCATCCACTCATTGGACAGAAGGCACCTATGATACGTCGACACGTGGCACGGACCAACAGAGGCCCATTCCTGTGAAAATGCCGGCCTGTTTGACTTGGTCAAAAGGTGGCGGGCCGGCCCATGGAAAGCCTGTTAACGGCCTCTTCACATATAGCCCATTTACAACCCGCTAACCCAAGGCCCGTTACGCCCTATCCGAATTAGGCCCAGTAGTGTCATCTGGGCCATCCAATATGATTCCAGCCCATTTTCACTTCTGGCCCATGTATGGCCCATGACGTCTTTCGGCCCATATGAGGCCCTATGTAACTCTTGGCATATTAACGGCCCGTGGTGAAACTGGCCCGCAATGAACAGTGTATCACTTTACACCCACTAACGGCCCGTGGTGAATCTGGCCCGTGATGAATAGTGTATCACTTTATACCCATTAAGGACCCGTTATTCAGTAGGGCCGTTTCCAGCCCATGTTATCTTTCGACCTTCTTAGAGCCCATTTATTCTTGGGCTCATTTCAGCCATTGGTTTACTTAGGCCCGTTACTTTCATTTTCTGCTTGTGGGCCAAATTCAGCCCGTGGTTACAGTCGGCCCGTTTGTGGTCCGTTAATACGTTGGGCCGTTTTCATAGCGTCATCAAATACGGCCTATTAACGATGGCTCATTATGGTCGGCCCATGAACGGACGATTCCAACTCTAGCCCGTTTACGGCCATAATGCGGCCTGTTATTGGCCCATGTTTGGCCAATCGATCATACGACCCGTATAAGGCCCATTGATGATACGGCCCGTAGAAGGACCATTGTTTCTACGGCCCATAGAAGGCCCATTGTTTCTACGGCCCGTAGAAGGCCTACTGTTTCTACGGCCCGTAGAAGGCCCACTGTTTCTTCAGCCCATAGGAGGCCCAGTGTCACTACAGTAAATATTAGCCCATGGTTATTGTGGCCTAGTTTTAAAAAATTGGTTATTACAGCCACTAGCAAACCGCGGAAAAAGAACTGCACTGACTACAAGCAAACAAATAAACAAGACAACAAGGAAATAAATAAGCAAGCAACTTATGATAGTCTATCACGGCTATTACACATATTACATCCACTGGGCATCAAAGTTCGCCACTAGTGCAAATATAGGGAACAAAGCATCATATAAACGCCGCAGCAAAACAAGTCCAGAACTGAAACCACTTCAGAAGAGTTCAAGAAACAATATCCTGGGTACCCATAATGCTGGCAAGATGCTTAGCAATATTATTAACTTTCTCTTGTTTGGCGCTTAAATCCTCCAGCACTTGCTGTTGCACAAGAAAGTACGCATCTGAACTCTGCAGGGACTTCCTCAGTCCTTCGGCTTCTTGCCGCAACACAGCTGACTGATGCCTTTCAGCTTGTAGCTGAGACTGAAGAAGCCAAAGTGATTCAGGCAACGAGTTCGAAGAGCTTGTGCCAGCGGTACGGGCCAGTAACTCGAACACTACATCAAAGCAGGACTGTGGGGTTTTCTCACTGTCTACAAGATCGTTTTTATCACCTTTCTTGGAGACCAACAGGGTTGTCTCACTATCTTGAACCTTATCTGCATTACTTTCTCTACCATTGCATAGTGGGGTGCTCTTCTCCAACATTCTGTTTGCATACTACAAGAGAAACAAGCAGACACATCACATGTTTAGCTTGTAGTATACGAAACTCATTTTGGTAAACCGGTTCAGTAGTAAGGTGGATGATAACAACATGAAACAAACATATATCTATGTACTATGGTCACTGTATTGTCCATATCATTCTAGTTTATGTTCCCTAATCAAGATAGAGACACAGTTCAACTCATACATTTTTAAGACACATCAGCATAGATAGAATATAAGTGTGAGAAACTACACAGCATTGGCAGCACTTGTAATGTGCATCACATGAGAACATAACTGTTTATACAACTTAAACTGAAATCAACATAGAGCAAGAAGTTAGAACAGCAATCCAGTTAAAGAAATAGGTTTAAAACATACCTGTTGCGCCATTGGAGTTTCAATTGGATCCTTCAAATTCGAAAGTAGTTGGTATGAGTAAATACAGTGATGCAACAGCAAAGGAGTATGGACCATAGCTACGGAATCTGACCTGATTGCTCTTCTGCGTTAAACGTGGGGTTTGGGTTAGCTGTGGTGGTCTTCGTGCTTTGGGCACTGCAGTAGCTTTACAAACTGCTCGTGTGGGGCTACTCTGTGGTGGACACGGTGCTTTGTCAACTATAAGTGGGTTACTATCCGCTGGGGATGCGGTTAGATGGGTTGTAGCTGGTTCTCTGCCCAACGGTGTAAGTGTGCAATCTGGAAGAGTCTCGATTATGTGTGGTGGGGCTAGTTTGTGGGCCAATACAACCATGGTTCTATCTGCATCAATGGGTAGCACTGTCTTTTGTGAAGAACGGGTTTTTGCTCCCTTAGATACTGCCATCACCCCCTCCAATTCAAATGGCTGATAAACAAGAAAAGAAATTGAACATACAGACATTTTATGGTAGACAGATGTGGTAATTCACATATATGTTGTCTAACCAAATAGGACAGCATGACACAATTTCACATATATGATTCCTAACTAAACATGATAGCATGACACAGTTTCAGATATATGATGGATAACTTAACAGGATATAATGGCATAATTCAACATATGATGAGTACCTAAACAGGATGACATGACAAAACTATATGATGTCTTTCTAAAATAGGTTGGGATGAAATAATTCACATCCATGTTGTCTAAGTATACAGGATGGCATGATATAATTGACATAATTGATTCATATACTAAGCAGCTGGCACTCGCATGTATGATCTCTAAACTAAGCAGATAGAAATCAATATTGTGCATATGATGTCTAAACTAAGCAATGCAAGACACCATATGCATCATATGAGAAATATAAACATTGCAACTTAGAGCATACACCTCAGGTGGGATATAGGACTAGTCATCTGTCTCTGAATCCTCCTCTGAGGAGCTCCCTGTAACCATCGAGATATATGCTTCAACAGGTACCATTGCCTGCTCTGAACACCTTGTTTTCACTCCAGATTTTTCCATAACCGGCTCAAATGGCTGATACACATGAAGAGTAGTTCAATATACACAGATTGTCGACAAATGGAATACGTAATGAAAAAAAGATGGCATGAGATAATTCACATATATGATGCCTGGCTCCATGGCGGTGCATAATTCACTTATATGATAACTGGCTAAAAAACATGCCATTGCATAATTCACATATCTGATATAGAAAGCAAACAGGAGGCATTCAGACAAAGCATGTCTAATCTAAGCAGATGGCATGGCAATGCAAGACACCATATGCATGATATGAGCAATATAACCCAACCAAGTTAGAGCATGCA